>NW_023494789.1:22104336-22497744 GCF_904425465.1 Colossoma macropomum | reverse complement strand
GAAGCATGACTTCATTATTGTACGTGTCTGGACACCCAATATAAAATAGTCAAATTTTTTCTCTCATGAAAATGTTATTTACTGTCAGTTCCATCACAAATAATGCATATTTCATGGCAGAATTGTCTGTTCATGGTCATTGTAAATAGTTCACGTTAAGAGAACACCGCATTGCGTGTCTAGCCTTTCTAAAGCGTTTGAGCGCTTGAGGAGTGCTGGAAACGCCTTTTCAGTTTGAATTAACGCCTAAGACCATGACTTCATGAATGTACATTTATTGTCACCAAAGTTCAAGTAGTCAATGTTTTCATGACGAAATGTGATTCCCAGTCTGTTCCATGACATACAAAAGATATTATATGGCAGAAGTGTCTGTTCATGATCGCTACAAAGAGTTCAAGTAAAGAGAAGACAACATAGTGTTTCTAGCCTTTCAGAAGCGTTTGAGCGCTTGGGGAGTGCTCTAAACGCCTTTTCATTGTGAAGTAACGCCTATAACCATGACTTCATTATTGTACATGAATGGACACTCAAGAGAAAGTAGTCTTATTTTCTCTCATGAAAATGTTATTTACTGTCAGTTCCATTACAAATAAACCAAATTTCATAGCAGAATTGTCTGTTCATGATCATTTTATAGAGTTCACATTAACAGAAGACCGCATTGCGAGTCTAGCCTTTCAGAAGCGTTTGAGCGCGTGGGGAGTGCTCTAAACGCCTTTTCAGTGTGAAGTAACGCCTATAACCATGACTTCATTATTGTACATGAATGGACACTCAAGATAAATTAGTCTTATTTTTTCTCATGAAAATGTTATTTACTGTCAGTTCCATTACAAATAAACCACATTTCATGGCTGAATTGTCTGTTCATGATCATTTTATAGAGTTCACATTAACAGAACACCGCATTGCGTGTCTAGCCTTCCTGAAGCGTTTTAGCGCTTGGGGAGTGCTCTAAACGCCTTTTCAGTGTGATGTAACGCCTAAAACCATGACTTCATTACCCAGATAGCAAAGTAACGCTGAATCAACGGTGATTCACAGTTGTCCAGTTCAACGCAGAACTGTTGAATCAACGTTGATTTTTGACGTTGATTCAACGGAAAAGTGCACATACTGTTCCACGTTGAATCAACGTTGAAAATCCGTTGAAACTAGATGCTGGATCAACTCCGTTTCAATGCTGCCTGAGGGCCTGTAGATCACAGCCATCCAATATTGCATACAGAGATTTCTCTGGATTCTCTGAATCTTTTAATGATGTTATGTCCCCTAGATGATAAAATCTCCAAGTTTTTTGCTGTATTACATTGAGAAACTTTTTGTACTTGAATGGTTGCACTATTTGATTGTGCAGTTTTTCACAGAGTGGTGAACCACCTACCCCTCTCTACTTCTGAGGACTCAGCCTCTGAGACGCTCTTTTTTACTTGTGAGATGTTCCACTGTGGTTTTTTTTAGCATTACACAAATTTACCAGTCTTCTTGTTGCCCCTGTCAGAACTTTTTTGACTCGTGTTGAATTCAAAATGGGCATATATATTAAAAAAAAAAAAAAACACTAAAATGTGATGTGCAGCGTAAGGGTTCTCCAGGACCAGGGTTTGGAACCTGTATTGTAGGCGAATGGCAATGTGTGTGTGTGAGACAGAGAGCGTACCTTTTAAAGCTCCAAACTTCTCTGGTCTCTAGGGGGTCTTGAGCTGGGCTATTGTTGTGGGACTGCTTTTTCCCTCCAAGCTCCTGTTGGCTGTTTTGCTGTAAACCTCAGAATTAGCTTTTGGACAAGAACTCTATCTCAATTGATTCTCCTCTGTTCCACTGAAAAGGTACTGTTTCCCCCCTATCTGTACAAGAAACAAACATTTTTCACTCGGTATAATATTACTAACATAATATTATCAACGTAGGGCTGTGTGTACAAAAGGTTTGAATATCCCTGTTTAACATGTTTAACATGTTGGAAAAAATAAAACACAAAATATAAAATGTGCTATGTGTGATGATGTTAGGTTACCCTAACACATCACCAGGACTACAATTCACCTTTCCTCAATAAATACTATGGTGACTTTTATTTTGACAGGCATTTTTTGATTTTGTATTAATTTAAACTTATACTTACCTGAGGTCCAGGGGGACCCAGGCGAGGTGGGAGCCAGGTCGCTGGTACCTGTAAAGAAGAAAATATAATGTTAAATATAGCTAGTTTAGCAATCATTTCTAAGATAAATGTGCACGTGTATATATGAAGTAAATGGCCATTGTATGTATGTATATAGGTGATTTATGTGTGTATTGTCTGTTCTATTGTCAGCCCTAGACTGTGGATAATGGTATGACCCAGAGTTAATGTGCGCGGAGCTACCAGGTTAAAAGGGAAGGGGGACAATGGAGGAGTTGAAGTATGTTTGGGGAAGGTCTGTGTGGCTTCGCAGCCTGAGACCCAATGCAACAGAATCGCTTTAGTTCTGTGTGAGGCAAATGGCTGCCGGATGCTGACTGCGGAGTCCGTGGAGTCATTTGGCTACAGTTTTGTTTTCTTTTCATTTTTCTCTCGCGAGTGTAAATACTTTTGTGTGCAAAAACCACAATAAACTTCAGAGCACTGTGGAATTGAGTTCTGATGTCCAAGAGTGTTGAATGGGGAGCCTCCAGACCACTTATTGACCACAACACCACAAATTGACCACGCTTACCACACTATGACATTTGCATGGGCCACATTTTGTTTTTTTTATCTTATGTTAAATTTAGTAAATACACAGTATTTGTGCATAAAAATATGAACTTATTTTCACTCAGAAAATTAACCCAATGTTTGCATACAACTATGTGTGTGTGTGTGTGTGTGTGTGGCCACTTTATTAGATAAAACCCCTGTCCACTGTATCAGCTTCACTTACCATACAGGTGCACTTTGTAGTTCTACAATTACAGACTGTAGTCCATCTGTTTCTCTGCATACTTTGTTAGCTCCTCTTCCACTGTCTGCTGCTTTAGACACAACTACCTTGTCGTTCCACCTTGTACATGTAAAGTAGTAGACTACAGCTCATCTGTTGCTGCACAGTTTGCATTAGTTTTCCTCTTGATCTAATCAGTGGTCAGTTTCTGGACACAAAACAGTGGACATATTTGGTTGGCCAACTGTTCTCAGCCGGCAGTGACTCTGAATAGTTAAAAAAGCTGTTGTGTGTGATCCACTTAGTGCAGCACACATAACACGCAATAACATTCCACTACCATGTCACCGCCACGTTAGTGTCACTGCAGTGCAGAGAATCATCTACCACCCAAATAATATCTGCTTTGTGGTGGTCCTGTGGGGGTCCTGACCACTGAATATCAGGGTAAAAGGAAACTAATACAGTATGCAGAGAAACAGATGGACTACAAGCTGATGTGCAAAGTGCTCCTGTTTGGTAAGTGGACCTACAAAATTGACAGTGAGTGTAGCCTGAGTGTAGGTAGGTGTACCAAATAACGCAGACCGTGTGTGTATATATATATATTTAATACACTCACTTGTGGTGGGATAGCTTCTGCCCATCAAGCACCTGTTGGTTATTTTCTTTAAACCTCAGACTCCATCTCCATTGATTCTTTCCTGCTTTAGTGAAACGGTACCCCTACAGCAGAGTTAATCTGTACAAAAAACAAACATTTTTCACTCAGTGTTATGTGAATATAATCTATGTGCTACTTAAGTATAATCACATCCTTCTATTATTATTATCATTATTATTATTATTATCATTACTACTACTAACAATAATACTACTACTGTACACTTCCAATTGTGTTAAGAAATCAATATAAATAAGTATGTTTTGAATAAAGTACGTATTTACTTGAAAGAGACCCTTTCAAAGCTTGTAAACAATGATGAAGTTGCAAACATGTACAACATTTCTCAAAATTCTCTGGTGTTATTAGCGATAAAAATCTCTGGATATATGTTTGTTTGAGTCAGTGTTCGGATTTTAAGGGGTCTGAAAAAAAAATGCTTTCCAGGTAAAATCTCAACCCTTTGTGAATCAATTAACGGTGCTGGAATCAATTAATGGCACTGGTAGTTGCTGGTTTACTCTGCTATAACAATGGAAAACATTTTTTCATGTCATTTAAGCATATCGACTTAAAAACAAAACAAGGTAAAACAAGGTAAAACAGAAAAATAAAAAAATGATTTTCATAAAACAATTGAATTAAACCAGCTGTTTTTAAAAATACAGAAGCCAAAAAATAAGCTGGATCAAGCCATGTTAATGATAATGATTAAAAATCATAGACTTTAGAAATAAAAATGAAGACACATCAACATGTAGCAACAGGGAACGAGAATGGTTTTATAATTGCACCTTGGCATTATTTTAAATTGAAATCCAATCAAACCAAATCATATCACATTGTGCCAAGAGATTCCTGCCCCTCGACTGTAATCAGTTTTATTTTAAGGCTGTAACACAGCAAACTGTTAGAATAACGAAAGTAGCTTTCAAATTTTATGAAGGTGCTGTATTTCTAAGGCACTGTCACACATTTTTATAATAATCAGCTTGACTGTTAGGTCCATATTAGTCAAAACGTCATTTCAGTCTTACCAGTCATTCTGCTGGTGATTTCCAAAGCTCTGTGAAATAAAATGCAGACATTAAGCATTTTAATATACTGCAGCAAACCATACTGATAATAGTTTTACCACAAAGTGACTTAACTTAGTACTTTAAGCCAAACTCCTAAAATGTCAGTGTAGTGCAGACTAAACTAGCATAAAGTTACACATCAGACACTTTAATTTACTATCCTAATTCTCTGTGTGAGGGATTTGATTTACCTTCCTAAATGTTTTATCTGCCTTCTGCTACCTACACAAACGTAGCCAGCTGTTAGCTTACTCAGCTGTAGCTCCACATCAGCTCTGAGTGATTCCGGCTCTTCCTAAATGCCGTAGCCGCGCTGTGGGGTTGCTAAGCAACATCAAGGGTTACAGGCAGGCGAGCTAGCTTTCGCTAAGCTAAGATTATGCTAGCGTTAACTAACTTACCCAAAAGGTAGTGTCAGCTGACAGACACAGCTAAGAGTATGTAAACTGAAATTCTGTTGTGACCGCGGTTTTAAACCACAAGCCGAGGAAGTGAATTCGTCCTCATTCCACTTGATCCAGTAACGCATACGCGTTGGCGCTCGGTGAGAAGAGTCTTCGGTGTTTTGGAGCTGCAGTTTCTGTCATCACGCATCAGTCATCTTAGTAATGAGCATAAGCGAATGTTGTGAAGAGGTTTTACTGCACCAGCTTAATAAAAATGGTAGTTAAACAGGTATCGTTCATTTGGTGAGTAGGTTATGATTTGAATATACAGAGCTCGAAACGGTCGCGTTTGGCTTAACGGTCACGTCGAGACTCGCGCTACAAGGGGGCGGAGTCAGGCCGGACAGCTCCGCCCATTACGTGTTTTACTGGTCTGAAATAATCTTTTCTTCGCTGAAACTCTCACTAAGGATTTTTATCTTATTTAAGTAATTTATGGCACAAAATAAGTACAGAAAGTCAATGATTAAATTGTTACAATGTTGTGTCTATAGTCAACTTTTTTTATTTGTTTAAAGAAGTAGCCCCATGTTACATTGTTTTATTTCAGGGATTTTGAGATGGTTTTGAGATGGTATTTGGTAATTCTGAATTCAGGGGATTCAGTTGTTTTTTATGATTCTTAAAAGCGGCCTTGTTAACAAAGGTACTGTATTCACATGTGCTATGAAGCTGATAAAAGATGAAAGCAATGTTGCTTTTTTTTGCTTATTTCAAGAATTCTTACAAAGTAAAACTTGCTTGATTGTTTTAAATATATGCTTTTAAATTAGCATGCATAAGGAATACATCTTGGCTTTTGGTCAGAAAACACTATATGCAGCATATTTTACATTTAGAAATACATATTGCACCATCAAAAACCCAAAAAACCTTAGTAGAGCCAAGCAATTAGAAGCACATATTGTTCATATACCATGGTATACATACCAAGCCCACAGAGAAATGCCTACGTCACTGAAAACAATACCTTTTTTAAGCAGGTCTCATAGAGCTTTGCCATACATGGGTCAGATGCTGTTTTTGCGCGAGTCTCAGTCCGCCGTCAGTTTCAACACTCAGCCAAACAGCCTATTTGCTAGCAGAGATAGTATGGTTGAAGACTGTAACTACAATTCAACATTGATTCAACGTCTTGCTTTCAACGTTGAAACAAGGTTTAAGGATTCAACCTATGGCAACGTTGATGTGTAGTTGATTTTTGGTCATCAACCAAAAAAGACGAAAATGACGCGATATCAACGTTGATTCAACGTTACTTTGCTATCTGGGTATTGTACGTGTCTGGGCACCCAATATAAAATAGTCAAATTTTTTCTTAAGAAAATGTTATTTACTGTCAGTTCCATCACAAATAAAGCATATTTCATGGCTGAATTGTCTGTTCATGATCATTTTATAGAGTTCACGTTAACAGAACACTGCATAGCGTGTCTAGCCTTTCTGAAGCGTTTGAGCGCTTGGGGAGTGCTCTAAACGCCTTTTCAGTGTGAATCAACGCCTAAGACCATGACTTCATGAATGTACATTTATTGTCACCAAAGTTCAAGTAGTCAATGTTTTTATGACTAAAATGTGATTCCACAGTCTGTTCCATGACATACAAAAGATATTATATGGCAGAAATGTCTTTTCATGATCGGTACAAGGAGTTCAAGTAAAGAGAATACAACATAGTGTTTCTAGCCTTTCTGAAGCGTTTGAGCGCTTGGGGAGTGCTCTAAACGCCTTTTCAGTGTGAAGTAACGCCTAAAACCATGACTTCATTATTGTACATGAATGGACACTCAAGAGAATGTAGTCTTATTTTTTCTCATGAAAATGTTATTTCCTGTCAGTTCCATTACAAATAAACCACATTTCATGGCTGAATTGTCTGTCCATGATCATTTTATAGAGTTCAGGTTAACAGAACACTGCATAGCGTGTCTAGCCTTTCTAAAGCGTTTGAGCGCTTGAGGAGTGCTCTAAACGCCTTTTCAGTTTGAATTAACGCCTAAGACCATGACTTCATGAATGTACATTTATTGTCACCAAAGTTCAAGTAGTCAATGTTTTTATGACTAAAATGTGATTCCACAGTCTGTTCCATGACATACAAAAGATATTATATGGCAGAAGTGTCTTTTCATGATCGGTACAAGGAGTTCAAGTAAAGAGAATACAACATAGTGTTTCTAGCCTTTCTGAAGCGTTTGAGCGCTTGGGGAGTGCTCTAAACGCCTTTTCAGTGTGAATCAACGCCTAAGACCATGACTTCATGAATGTACATTTATTGTCACCAAAGTTCAAGTAGTCAATGTTTTTATGACGAAAATGTGATTCCCAGTCTGTTCCATGACATACAAAAGATATTATATGGCAGAAGTGTCTGTCCATGATCGGTACAAGGAGTTCAAGTAAAGAGAATACAACATAGTGTTTCTAGCCTTTCTGAAGCGTTTGAGCGCTTGGGGAGTGCTCTAAACGCCTTTTCAGTGTGAAGTAACGCCTAAAACCATGACTTCATTAATGTACATGAATGGACACTCAAGAGAAAGTAGTCTTATTTTCTGTCATGAAAATGTTATTTCCTGTCAGTTCCATTACAAATAAACCACATTTCATGGCTGAATTGTCTGTCCATGATCATTTTATAGAGTTCAGGTTAACAGAACACTGCATAGCGTGTCTAGCCTTTCTAAAGCGTTTGAGCGCTTGAGGAGTGCTCTAAACGCCTTTTCAGTTTGAATCAACGCCTAAGACCATGACTTCATGAATGTACATTTATTGTCACCAAAGTTCAAGTAGTCAATGTTTTTATGACTAAAATGTGATTCCACAGTCTGTTCCATGACATACAAAAGATATTATATGGCAAAAGTGTCTTTTCATGATCGGTACAAGGAGTTCAAGTAAAGAGAATACAACATAGTGTTTCTAGCCTTTCTGAAGCGTTTGAGCGCTTGGGGAGTGCTCTAAACGCCTTTTCAGTGTGAAGTAACGCCTAAAACCATGACTTCATTATTGTACATGAATAGACACTCAAGAGAAAGTAGTCTTATTTTTTCTCATAAAAATGTTATTCACTTTCAGTTCCATCACAAATAAAACATATTTCATGGCAGAATTGTCTGTCCATGATCATTTTATAGAGTTCAGGTTAACAGAACACTGCATAGCGTGTCTAGCCTTTCTAAAGCGTTTGAGCGCTTGGGGAGTGCTCTAAACGCCTTTTCAGTTTGAATTAACGCCTAAGACCATGACTTCATGAATGTACATTTATTGTCACCAAAGTTCAAGTAGTCAATGTTTTTATGACTAAAATGTGATTCCACAGTCTGTTCCATGACATACAAAAGATATTATATGGCAAAAGTGTCTTTTCATGATCGGTACAAGGAGTTCAAGTAAAGAGAATACAACATAGTGTTTCTAGCCTTTCTGAAGCGTTTGAGCGCTTGGGGAGTGCTCTAAACGCCTTTTCAGTGTGAAGTAACGCCTAAAACCATGACTTCATTATTGTACATGAATGGACACTCAAGAGAATGTAGTCTTATTTTCTCTCATGAAAATGTTATTTACTGTCAGTTCCATTACAAATAAACCACATTTCATGGCTGAATTGTCTGTCCATGATCATTTTATAGAGTTCAGGTTAACAGAACACTGCATAGCGTGTCTAGCCTTTCTAAAGCGTTTGAGCGCTTGAGGAGTGCTGGAAACGCCTTTTCAGTTTGAATTAACGCCTAAGACCATGACTTCATGAATGTACATTTATTGTCACCAAAGTTCAAGTAGTCAATGTTTTTATGACTAAAATGTGATTCCACAGTCTGTTCCATGACATACAAAAGATATTATATGGCAGAAAGTGTCTTTTCATGATCGGTACAAGGAGTTCAAGTAAAGAGAATACAACATAGTGTTTCTAGCCTTTCTGAAGCGTTTGAGCGCTTGGGGAGTGCTCTAAACGCCTTTTCAGTGTGAAGTAACGCCTAAAACCATGACTTCATGATGTACATTTATTGTCACCAAAGTTCAAGTAGTCAATGTTTTTATGACGAAAATGTGATTCCCAGTCTGTTCCATGACATACAAAAGATATTATATGGCAAAAGTGTCTTTCATGATCGGTACAAGAGTTCAAGTAAAGAGAATACAACATAGTGTTTCTAGCCTTTCTGAAGCGTTTGAGCGCTTGGGGAGTGCTCTAAACGCCTTTTCAGTGTGAAGTAACGCCTAAAACCATGACTTCATTATTGTACATGAATGGACACTCAAGAGAAAGTAGTCTTATTTTCTCTCATGAAAATGTTATTTACTGTCAGTTCCATTACAAATAAACCACATTTCATGGCTGAATTGTCTGTTCATGATCATTTTATAGAGTTCAGGTTAACAGAACACTGCATAGCGTGTCTAGCCTTTCTGAAGCGTTTGAGCGCTTGTGGAGTGCTCTAAACGCCTTTTCAGTTTGAATTAACGCCTAAGACCATGACTTCATGAATGTACATTTATTGTCACCAAAGTTCAAGTAGTCAATGTTTTTATGACTAAAATGTGATTCCCAGTCTGTTCCATGACATACAAAAGATATTATATGGCAGAAGTGTCTGTTCATGATCGGTACAAGGAGTTCAAGTAAAGAGAATACAACATAGTGTTTCTAGCCTTTCTGAAGCGTTTGAGCGCTTGGGGAGTGCTCTAAACGCCTTTTCAGTATGAAGTAACGCCTAAAACCATGACTTCATTATTGTACATGTGTCGACACTCAAAATAAAGTAGTCACATTTTTTCTTAAGAAAATGCTATTTACTATCTGATCCATTACAAATAAAGCATATTTCATGGCTGAATTATCTGTTCATTATCATTGTATAGAGTTCACGTTAAGAGAACACTGCATTGCGTGTCTGGCCTTTCTAAAGCGTTTGAGCGCATCGGGATTGCTGGAAACGCCTTTTCAGTTTAAAGTATCGTCTAAAACTACGACATCTTGAATGTACATTTATAGTCTCCAAAGCTGAAATAGTCAATTTTTCATGACGACAATGTGATTCCCAATCTGTTACATCACATAGAAAAGATGGCAGAAATGTCTGTTCATGATCGGTACAATCGAGAGAATACAACATAGTGTTTCTAGCCTTTCTAAAGCGTTTGAGCGCTTGGGGAGTGCTCTAAACGCCTTTTCAGTATGAAGTAACGCCTAAAACCATGACTTCATTATTGTACATGGGTAGACATTCAAGATCAAGTAGTCATATTTTTTCTTAACAAAATGTGATTCCCTGTCAGTTCCATTACAAATAAAGCATGCTTTTGGCTGAATTGTCTGTTCATCTTCATAAAACCACGACTTCATGAATGTACATTTATAGTCAGCAAAGTTCAAGTACTCAAATTTTTTACGAAGAAAATGTGAGTCCCTGTCTGTGCCATTCCAAAGAAAATTCATGCCAGAAATGTCTGTTCACAATCGGTATAATGGGTTTACGATGATAGAATACTACATAGTGTTTTCAGCCTGTCTAAAGCTTTTGAGCGCTTCGGGGAGTGCTGGAAACGCCTTTTCAGTGTGAAGTAACGCCTACAACCATGACTTTATTATTGTACTTGTGTACTCTACCCAAGTTAAAGTTGTGAAATTTTGTCTTATGGAAATGAGACTTACTATTACATGAAAAAGGTATTTTATGGCTGAAATGTCTGATTGTGATCATTTTAGAGTTCAAGTTAAGAGAATACTGCATAGCGTTTCTAGCCTTCCGAAAGCGTTTGAGCGCATTGAGCGTGCTGTAAAATATCAACGCAAGTTAACGTCGGGAACAAATATTTCCATACTGTAAACATTTAATCATCAGAGTAAAAGCTTCAGAGTTCATTTATATGAAAAGATAATTTATTGTCGGTTCCATTGCATATAAAGCGAGTTCGCGATAGGACACTGGGCCAGTGCCTAAGCGCTTCCATTCCACAATTTATTCTTTAGAGCCTTAATGGCTTGGTAGCAGATCCTTGCCTTGGCATCAGAGCTGAATTTGCAATTTCTGTTCAATCATCTGAACATGTTAGAATCTTGGTCCACGAACCAATTACTCCAAGTTCACATTCCAATATTATAGTCACTATTGTTAAGGTTTGAGTATTTTATAAGGGGCCTTTGGATCACACACCACATTAATGTTTTTTTTAAACCTTAACGTCTGGTCCATGATTACTAGGTCTTGTCTTCACAATATTAATTCCCTATTCTATTGTAATATAAAAGGGGCCTCTGGGCCTGTGTTGATGAGACCATATCCCATCTTACTCCTTAAAAATGAAATGGCTCAGATGGTATTTGCTCAGCGATTTCATTGCAATTTCTTTTCATCCCTGGTCTCAGTTCAGAAGTGCAGGGAAAAAGACCCTGCGCTTGGCCTTCAAATTTCAATTCCAATATTATAGTTCCTGTTCTAAGAGGTTGTGTCTTGGCCTTATTCTAAGGGTTTGTGTTGATATTAAGGGACTGGGACTTGGCCTCAGAGATCCTATTACGAATTTTTTCTTTAGGGTCCAAATGGCTGGTTCATGCTACTGACCCGTTGCCTGGGTGTTAGGTCTTTGTTTTCAACATTATTGTCCCTCTGTCATAATGTTCAGTTCACTAGTAGTTGGCTGCGGACCAGAGCCTTAGAACACAAATCCTAGACCTGAATCTTTCTCAGCTAAACCAAAGAAGCTTGAGAACAAGAGCCTGGACCTTGGCTTCAGACAACCAAACAAAATGTCTTGGTACTATTGTAAAAATGTTTTGTCGGGGGAGATGATGTTAGGACTTGGCTCTCGTTCAGATTCGTAATCTTTAGACACTACATGTCTGGGACATGGGTACTTGTTTTTTCCTGGGGTTTAGTATATTCATCACATTATCTTTATCAGTGTTGGACACTAATTAGGGATTTATTATATTCTCTATCCTTAACTGTTGGTTTTAGTTCCTTGGTTTTTGGCCTGCCCTCAGAGTCATGCACCAGGTTTCATATTTTTGAAGCAATTGCGCAGGGTACCCTAGGTTTGGGTCTGGGCCTTAGCCCTCCCACAGAAATCGTTTCTAAGTTATTTTGTGTTGATGATCTGATTGTGGGACTTGGCCTCAGAGCTCCTTTTCCAAATTTTATTCTTTAGAGGCCAAATTGCTGGCTCATGCTACTGGACATTTGCCTGGGTGTTAGTTCTTTATTTTCAACATTATTGTCCCTGTCTGAAGGTTTATTTCATTGTTAGTGGGCTACAGAATAGAGCTTTAGAACACGAATCCTAGACTTTAAATCTTTCTTAGCTAAACAATAGAAGCTTGAGAACAAGATGAGGTGCCTCGGCTTGAGAGAACGAAACAAAATGTCTTGGTACTATGATAACGATTTTTTGTCAGGGGAGATGATGTTAGGACTTGGCCCCTTTTCAAACTCATAATCTTTAGACACCACATGTCTGGGACAAGAGTACTTGTTTTTTGTCCTGGGCATTAACAATCTTATCGCATTTTCTCATCAATGTTGGAAACTACTGAGGGATTTATTATATTCTCTATCCTTAACTGTTGTTTTAGTTCCTTGGCTTTTGGCCTACACTCAGAATCATACCACAGGCTTGATTATTTCGAGGCAATTGGGGACCCTTGGCTTGGGCCTGGGCCTTAGCCCTCCCAAAAAAAATGTATTTGCCATATTCTAAGGTGTTTTATGTTCACGAGAGGACACTGGGTCCAGGCCTCAGAGCTTCCATTCCACTTTTTGTTCTATACAGTCTCAATGGCTTGGTCTTTGGTAGCAGATCCTTGTCTGGGTTTCAGAGCTGCATTGACAATTTCTGTTCACCCATCTGTACAGGTTGGGATGTCGGTTCAATGACCCAACCACTCAAAGCAACCATTCCAATATTATAGTCACTATTGTTTAGGTTTGGGTATTTTGTAGCGGGCCCGTGACCTTTGGCTAAAAGCTCAGATTAAATGTTTTTAAGCCTAAAAGTCTGGGTCATGATTGCTATGTCTTGTCTTCAGAATAACAATTACCTATTCTATCGTAATAGGGTAGAGGCCTCTGGGCCTGTGTTTAAGAGCTCATGTCCTAACTTACTCTTTCAAGATCAAATGGCTCATACTGGGTATTGGCTCAGCGATTTCACTGCAGTTTCTTTTCATCCTTGGCCTCAGTTCAGAAGTGGAGTTATAAGGCCCTGGGCTTTGGCCTCCAAATTAGTACTGAAATATTATAATACTTAAACTAAGCGGTTAGGACTTGGCCTTATTCTAAGTTATTTTGTGTTGATGACCTGATTGTGGGACTTGGCCTCAGAGCTCCTTTTCCAAATTTTCCAAAAGGAGTCAGAGCTGCATTCACAATTTCATTTCAACCATCTGTACAGGTTGGGATGTCGGTTCAAAGACACAACAACTGAAAGCAACCATTCCAATATTATAGTTGTCACAATTGTTTAGGTTTGGGTACTTTATAATGAGCCCATCACCTTTGGCTCAAAGCACAGATTGAATGTTTTTTAAACCTTAAAGTTTGGGTCATGATTACTAGGTCTTGACTTCAAAATTACAATTCCCTCCTCTATTGTAATACGATCAAGGTCTCTGAGCCTGTATTTAAGAGCTCATGTTCCATCTTACTGTTTCAAGATCAAATGGCTCATACAGAGCATTAGCTTAGAGATTTCAGTGCAATTTCTTTTCATTCTTGTCCTCAGTTCAGAAGAAGAGTTATAACATCCTGGGCTGTGGCCTCCAAATTACTATTCTAATGTTCTAGTTCCTATTGTTAGAGGTTATGTTTTGGCCTTATTCTAATGGATTTTTTGTTGATTATACGATGTTCATACCTAGCCTCAGAAATCCTGTTCCTTTTTTTCTTCAGAATATTAAATCCCTGTTCAATTGTAATAGGATAGAGATCTCAGGGCCTGTGTTTAAGAGTTCATGTCCCATCTTCCTTTTTCAAGTTGAAATGGCTTCATACAGAGTATTATCTTAGAAATTTCATTGCCATATCTTTTCATCCTTGGCCTCAGTTCAGTAGTACATTCATAAGAACCTAGGCTTTGGCCTCCAAATTACCACTCGAGTATTATATTTTCTGTTGTAAGAGCTTGTGTCTTGGCCTTATTTTAAGGATTTTGTGTTGGTGATATGATACTTGAACATGGCCTCAGAGCTTCTATTACCAATTGTTTTCTTTAGAGTCCAAATGGCTGGCTCATGCTACTGGACCTTTGCCTGTTGTTGGTTTAAGTTCCTGAGCATTTGCACTTTGCCTGAGAATCATGCCCCAGATATCATTATATAGACGCAATTTAGGCAGGTCCATTGGCCTTTGGCTGGGACTTAGCTCTCGACAAAAAATGATTTGCTATATTGTAATGTGTTTCATACTCACGAGAGCACACTGGGCATAGGCCACAGAGCTTCCATTTCACATTTTATGCTTTAATTAGTTTTTGTGTAGCCTCCCAAGTTAAAGTAGTCATATATTGTCTCATAAAAATGTAACTTACGATCTGTTCCATTACATTAAAAAGGTATAATATGGCAGAAATGTCTCTTCATAATCATTAAATTGAGTTCTCATTGAGAGAGTACGACATTGCCTTTCAAGCCTTTCTAAAGCGTGTTAGCGGTTGGGGAGTGCTGTAAACGCCTTTTCAGTGTGAAGTAAAGCGTAAAACCAAGACTTCACTATTGTACATGCGCGGACACCCAAAATAAAGTAGTCATATTTTTTCCTAAGAAAATGTGATTTACTGTTTGTTCCATTACAAATAAAGCATATTTCAAGGCTAAAAAGTCAGTTAATAACAAATATATAGTTCACTTGAAGAGTACACTGCATAGCCATTCAAGTCTTACTAAAGCATTTGAGGACTTGGGGAGTGCTGGAAACGCCTTTTCAGTGTGAAGTAACGCGGAAAATCACGACCTCACGATTGAACATGTGTAGTCAACAAAATTGAAGTTGTCAATTTTTTATGACAAAAATGTGATTCCTCGTCTGTTCCATTACATAGAAAAGATACTATATGGAAAAAATATCTGTTCATGATCGGTACAATGAGTTCAAGTAAAGAGAATACAACATAGTTTTTCTAGCCTTTCTAAAGCGTTTGAGCGCTTTTCAGTGTGAATAAACGCCTAAAACCATGACTTCGTTATTTGACGTGTCTGGACACCCAATATAAAATATTAAATTTTTTTTAAGAAGATATTATTTACTGTCAGGTCCATTACAAATAAACCATATTTCATGGTTGAATTGTCTGTTCATGATAATTATATAGTTCACTTTAAGAGTACACTGCATAGCCATTCAAGTCTTACTAAAGTGTTACAGCGCTTAAGGAGTGCTGGAAACGCCTTTTCAGTTTGAATTAGCGCCTAAAACCATGACATCATGATTGTACATGTGTAGTCACCAAAGTTGAAGTAGTCAATATTTTTTGCAAAGGAAATGTTATTTACTACTGTCTGTTCCATTACATATAAAGCATATGTCTTGGCTGAATTGTCTTTATGACGAAAATGTGATTCCCAGGCTGTTCCATGACATACAAAAGACATTTTATGGCAGAAATGTCTGTTCATGATCGCAACAATGAGTTCAAGTAAAGAGAGTCATCATAGTGTTTCTAGCCTTGCTAAAGTGTTTGAGCGCTTGAGGTGTGTGGTAAACGCCTTTTCAGTGTGAAGTAACGCCTAAAACCATGACTTCATTATTGTACGTGTCTGGACACCCAATATAAAGTACTCATATTTTTTTCTTAGGAAAATGTTGTTTACTGTCAGATCCATTACAAATAAAGCATTTTTCAATGCAGAAATGTCTGTTAATGATCATCATAATAAATACACCTCAAGAGAACACGGCATTGCGTGTCTAGCCTTTCTAAAGCGTTGGAGCGCTTGGGGAGTGCTGGAAACGCCTTTTCAGTTTGAATTAACGCCTAAAACCACGAATTCATGAATGTACATTAATAGTCACCAAAGTTGAAGTTGTGAAATTTTTCAGGACGAAAATGTGATTCCCTGTCTGTTCGATAACAGACAAAAGATATTGTATGGCAGACATGTCTGTTCATGATCGCAACAATGAGTTCAAGTAAAGAGAATACAACATAGTGTTTCTAGCCTTTCTAAAGCGTTTGAGCGCTTGGGACCTGCTGTCAACGCCTTTTCAGTGTGAAGTAACGCCTAAAACAATCACTTTATTATTGTACATGAGTAGACACTCAAGATAAAGTATCATATTTTTTCTCAAGAAATGTTATTTACTGTCAGTTCCATTACAAATAAAGCATATTTCATGGCAGAATTGTCTGTTTATGATAATTGCATAGAGTTCACGTTAAGAGAACACTGCATTGCGTGTGTAGTCTTTCTAAAGCGTTCGAGCGCTTTGGGAGTGCTGAAAACGCCTTTTCAGTTTGAAGTAACACCTAAAACCTTCACTTTATTATTGTACATGAGTTGACACTCAAGAGAAAGTAGTCATATTTCGTTTCAGGTAAATGTTATTTACTGTCAGTCCCATTACAAATAAAGCATATTTCATGGCTGAATTGTCTGTTCATGACCATTGTATAGAGTTCACGTTAAGAGAGCACCACTTTGCGTGTCTAGCCTTTCTGAAGCGTTTGAGCGCTGGAAACGCCTTTGCAGTGTGAATTAACGCCTACAACCACAACTTCATGAATGTACATTTGTTGTCACCAAAGTTCAAGTAGTCAATTGTTTATGACGAGAATCTGATTCCCAGTGTGTTCGATGACGTACAAAAGATATTATATGGCAGACGTGTCTGTTCATGATCGGTACAATGAGTTCAAGTAAAGAGAATACAAAATTGTGTTTCTAGCGTTTCTAAAGCATTTGAGCGCTTGGGGAGTTTTAGAAACGCCTTTGCAGTGTGAATTGACGCCTAAAACCACAACTTCATAAATGTACATTTATAGTCATCAAAGTTGAAGTTGTCAAAATTTTGTCATGACGATAATGTGATTCCCTCTCTGTGCAGTTCCATACCAAAGAAGTTTCATGCCAGAAATGTCTGTTTATAATCGCTATAATGAGTTTACGATGATAGAATACTACATAGTGTTTCCAGCCTTTTTAAAGCGTTTAATCGCTAAGGGAGTGCTGTAAACGCATTTTCAGTGTGAAGTAACGCCTAAAACCATGACTTCATTATTGTACTTATGTTTTCACCCAAGATAAAGTAGTCATATTTTTTCTTAAGAAAATGTGATTTACTGTCAGTTCCATTACAAATGAAGCATATTTGATGGCTGAAATGTCTGTTCATGATCATTCTATAGAGTTCACGTTAAAAGAGTACAGCATTGCGTGTCTAGCCTTTCTAAAGCGTTTGAGCACTTCGGGAGTGCTGGAAACGCCTTTTCAGTTTGAAGTATCGCCTAAAACCACGTCTTCATGAATGTACATTTTTCGTCACCAAAGTAGAAGTTGTCAAATTTTTTTATGACGAAAATGTGATTCCCAGTCTGTTCCATAACATAGAAAAGATATTATATGGCAGAAATGTCTGTTCATGATCTGTACAATGAGTTCAAGTAAAGAGAATACAACATAATGTTCCTAGCCTTTCTAAAGCGTTTGAGCGCTAGCGGAGTGCTGGAAACGCCTTTTCAGGGTGAATTAACGTATAAAACCACGACTTCATGATTGTACATGTGTAGTCACCAAAGTTAAAGTACTCAAATTTTTTTGTGAAGAAAATGTGATTCCCTGTCTGTACCATTCCATACCAAACATATTTCATACCAGAAATGTCTGTTTATAATCGGTATAATGAGTTTACATTGAGAGACTACATAGTGTTTCCAGCCGGTCTAAAGCTTTTGAGCGTTTGCGGAGTGCTGTAAACGCCTTTTCAGTGTGAAGTAACGCCTAAAACCATGACTTCATTATTGTACTTGTTTGGTGCCCCAAGATAAAGTAGTCATATTTCTTCTTAAGAAAATGTGATTTACTGTCAGTTCCATTACAAATAAAGCAAATTTCATGGCTGAAATATCTGTTCAGGATCATTGTACAGAGTTCACGTTAAGAGAACACTGCAATGCGTGTCTAGCTTTCTAAAGCGTTTGAGCGCTTGCGGAGTGCTGTAAACAGTGTGAATTAACGCCTAAAACCACGACTTCATGAATGTACATTTATAGTCACCAAAGTTCAAGTAGTCAAGATTTTTATGTCGAGAATCTGATTCCCTGTCTGTTCGATAACATACAAAAGATGTTTCATGGCGGACATGTCTGTTCATGATCGCTACAATGAGTTCAAGTAAAGAGAATACAACATATTGTTTCTAACCTTTCTAAAGCGTTTGACCGCTTCGGGAGTGCTCTAAACGCCTTTTCAGTGTGAAGTAATGCCTAAAACCACCACTTTATTATTGTACATGAGTAGACACTCAAGATAAAGTATCATATTTTTTCTCAAGAAAATGTTATTTACTGTCAGTTTCGTTACAAATAATGCATATTTCATGGCTGAATTTTCTGTTCATGATAATTGCATAGAGTTCACTTTAAGAGAACACGGCATTGCGTGTGTAGCCTTTCTAAAGCGTTTGAGCGCTTGGGGAGTGCTGGAAACGCCTTTTCAGTGTGAAGTAACGCCTAAAACCTTCACTTTATTATTGTACATGAGTAGACACTCAAGATAAAGTAGTCTTATTTGTTTTAGGTAAATGTTATTTACTGTCAGTCCCATTACAAATAAAGCATATTTCATGGCTGAATTGTCTGTTCATGATCATTGCATAGAGTTCACGTTAAGAGAGTACTGCATTGCGTGTCTAGCCTTTCTAAAGCGTTTGAGCGCTTCGGGAGTCCTGTAAACAGTGTGAATTAACGCCTAAAACCATGACTTCATTATTGTACATTTATATTCACCAAAGATGAAGTAGTCAAGTTTTTTGTGTCGAGAATCTGATTCCCTGTCTGTTCCATAACATACAAAAGATGTTTCATGGCGGAAATGTCTGTTCATGATCGCTACAATGAGTTCAAGTAAAGAGAATACAACATAGTGTTTCTAGACTTTCTAAAGCGTTTGAGCGCTAGGGGAGTGCTCTAAACGCCTTTTCAGTGTGAAGTAATGCCTAAAACCATCACTTTATTATTGTACATGAGTAGACACTCAAGATAAAGTATCATATTTTTTCTCAAGAAAATGTTATTTACTGTCAGTTTCGTTACAAATAATGCATATTTCATGGCTGAATTTTCTGTTCATGATAATTGCATAGAGTTCACTTTAAGAGAACACGGCATTGCGTGTGTAGCCTTTCTAAAGCGTTTGAGCGCTTCGGGAGTGCCGGAAACGCCTTTTCAGTGTGAAGTAACGCCTAAAACCTTCACTTTATTATTGTACATGAGTAGACACTCAAGATAAAGTAGTCTTATTTGTCTTAGGTAAATGTTATTTACTGTCAGTCCCATTACAAATAAAGCATATTTCATGGCTGAATTGTCTGTTCATGATCATTGCATAGAGTTCACGTTAAGAGAGTACTGCATTGCGTGTTTAGCCTTTCTAAAGCGTTTGAGCGCTTCGGGAGTGCTGTAAACAGTGTGAATTAACGCCTAAAACCATGACTTCATTATTGTACATTTATATTCACCAAAGATGAAGTAGTCAAGTTTTTTGTGTCGAGAATCTGATTCCCTGTCTGTTCCATAACATACAAAAGATGTTTCATGGCGGAAATGTCTGTTCATGATCGCTACAATGATTTCAAGTAAAGAGAATACAACATAGTGTTTCTAGACTTTCTAAAGCGTTTGAGCGCTAGGGGAGTGCTGTAAACGCCCTTTCAGTGTGAATTAACGCCTAAAACCACCACTTCATGATTGTACATGTGTCGTCACCAAAGTTGAAGTACTCAGATTTTTTTATGAAGAAGATGTTATTTCCCTTCTGTGCCGTTCCATACCAAAGATATTTCATGCCAGAAATGTTTGTTTATAGTCGGTATAATGAGTTTACATTGAGAGAATACTACATAGTGTTTCCAGCCTGGCCAAAACGTTTGAGCGCTTGGGGAGTGCTGGAAACGCCTTTTCAGTGTGAAGTAACGCCTACAACCATGACTTTATTATTGTACTTGTGTGGTCACCCAAGTTAAAGTTGTCAAATTTTGTTTCATGGAAATGAGACTTACTATCACATAAAAAAGGTATTTTATGGCTGAAATGTCTTATTGTAATCATTTTAGAGTTCAAGTTAAGAGAATACTGCATAGCGTTTCTAGCCTTCCGTAAGCGTTTGAGCGCGTTGGGCGTGCTGTAACATATCAACGCAAGTTAACGTCGGGAACAAATATTTCCATTCTGTAAACGTTTAATCATCAACGTAAAAGCTTCAGAGTTCATTTATATGAAAAGATAATTTATTGTCGGTTCCATTGCATATAAAGCGAGTTCGCGAGAGGACACTGGGCCAGTGCCTAAGCGCTTCCATTCCACAATTTATTCTTTAGAGCCGTAATGGCTTGGTAGCAGATCCTTGCCTTGGCATCAGAGCTGAATTCGCAATTTCTGTTCAATCATCTGAACATGTTAGGATTTTGGTCCACGAACCAATGACACCAAGCTCACATTCCAATATTATAGTCACTATTGTTAAGGTTTGAGTATTTTATAAGGGGCCCATTGCCTTTGGATCACACATCACATTAATGTTTTTTTTAAGCCTCAAAGTGTGGTCCATGATTACTAGGTCTTTTCTTCACAATATTAATTCCCTATTCTATTGTAATATGATAGGGGCCTCTGGGCCTGTGTTGAGGAGACTGTATCCCATCTTACTCCTTAAAAATGAAATGGCTCAAATGGTATTGGCTCAGCGATTTCACTGCAATGTCTTTTCATCCCTGGCCTCAAATCAGAAGTGCAGGGAAAAAGACCCTGCGCTTTGGCCTTCAAATTTCAATTCCAATATTATAGTTCCTGTTCTAAGAGGTTGTGTCTTGGCCTTATTCCAAGGGATTTGTGTTGATATTAGAGGACTGGGACTTGGCTTCAGAGATCCTATTCCAATTTTTTTCAATAGATTCCAAATGGCTGGTTCATGCTACTGGACCTTTGCCTGGGTTTTAGGTCTTTGTTTTCAACATTATTGTCCCTGTCTGAAAGTTTATTTCATTGTTAGTGGGCTACGGAATAGAGCTTTAGAACACAAATCCTAGACTTTAAATCTGTCTTGCCTAAACGATAGAAGCTTGAGACAAGACGAGTTGCCTTGGCTTCAGAGAACGAAATAAAATGTCTTGGTACTATGATAAGGATTTTTTTTTGGGGGAGATGATGTTAGGGCTCTGCCCTTGTTCAAACTCGTAATCTTTAGACACTACTTGTCTGGGAAAAGGGTACTTTTTTGTCATGGGCATTAACAATTTTATCGCATTTTCTCATCAATGTTGGAAACTAATGAGGGATTTATTATATTCTCTGTCCTTAACTGCTTGTTTTAGTTCCTTGGCTTTTGGCCTGCACTCAGAATCATACCCCAGATTTCATTATTTCAAGGCAATTGGGCAGAGTACCCTTGGCTTGGGCCTGGGCCTTAGCCTGCCCAAAAAAAATGTAAGTGCCATAATCCAAGGTGTTTTATGTTTGCGAGAGGACACTGGGTCTAGGCCTCAGAGCTTCCCTTCCACATTTTATGATTTACAGTTTCAATGGCTTGGTCTTTGGTAGCAGATCCTTGCCTGGGTTTCAGAGCAGCATCCACAATTTCATTTCAACCATCTGAACAAGTTGCGATGTTGGTTCAAAGACCCAACTACTCAAACCAACCATTCCAATATTACAGTCAGTATTGTTTAGGTTTGGGTATTTTATAGTGTGCCCATTACCTTTGGCTAAAAGCTCAGATTAAATGTTTTTTAAGCCTAAAATTTGGGTCAAGACTACTAGGGCTTGATTTCAAAATAACAATTATCTGTTCTATTGTAATAGGATACAGGCCTCTGGGCCTGTGTTTAAGAGCTCACGTCCCATCTTACTCTTTCAAAATCAAATGGCTCATATTGGGTATTGGCTCAGGGATTTCATTGCAGTTTCTTTACATCCTTGGCCTCAGTTCAGAATTAGAGTTATAAGAGCCTGGGCTGTGGCCTCCAAATTACCATTCAAAAAGTATCGTTCCTATTCTAAGAGATTGTGTCTTAGCCTTATTCTAAGTGATTCTGTGTCGATCATTTGATGCTGGGACCTGGCCTCAGAGCTCCTGTTCGAAATGGCTGGATCATGCTACTAGAACTTTGCCTGGGTGTTAGGTCTTTCTTTGCAACATTATTGTCCCTGTCTCAAGGTTTAGTTTATTGTTAATGTGATAGGGACCAGAGCTTTAGAACACAAATCCTAGATTTTAATCTTGCTTAGCTAAATGAAAGAAGCCTGAGAACAAGACCCTGGGTCTGGGTTTCAGAGAACCAAAAAAAATTTGTTGATACTATTACAAGAATTTTATGTCGGGGGAGGTGATGTTAGGCCTTGGCTCCTTTCCAAATTTTTAATCTTTAGACACTTAATGTCTGGGTCATGGGTACTTGTTCTTGTCTAGGGTTTAAGTAATTTCATCGCAATTTCTTATCAAGCTTTAATACTCAGAGATTCCATTCCACCTTTTCAACTTTGCAGTTTCCATCGCTTGTTCTTTTATTAACAGATCCGTGTCTGCGTTTCAGAGCTGAATTCACAATTTCTATTAAACTTTCTGTACAGGTTGGGATTTTGGCTTCAAAGACCCAATGACTCAAAGCTACCATTCCAATATTATTGTCACTATTGTTTAGGTTTGGGTATTTTAGCCCTCCCAAAAAAAAAATGTATGCGAGAGGTCACTGGGCCTAGGCCTTAGAGCATCCATTCCACATTTTGTTCTATGCAGTCTCAGTGGTTTGGTCTTTGGTAGCAGATCCTTACCTGGGTTTCAGAGTTGCGTTCACAATTTCTCTTCCCACATCTAAAAAGACTCTCAGCTCCCATTCCAATATACATACATCATCTAAACCGCTTATCCTTCTGTGTCACAGTAGGGTGCTGGAGCCTATCCCAGCTGTCATTGGGCGGAAAGCAGGAAACACCCTGGACAGGTCGCCAGTCCATCGCAGGGCAGACAGACAGACATACATATACAATCACACACACATTCACACCTAGGGGCAATTTAGCATGTCCAATTGGCCTGACTGCATGTCTTTGGACCGTGGGAGGAAACCCACGCAGACACGGGGAGAACATGCAAACTCCACACAGAAAGGAGCCCGGTCGCCCGGCCGGGAATCGATCCCAGGCCCTTCTTGCTGTGAGGCGACAGCGCTACCTACTGCGCCACCGTGCCACCCGCCATTCCAATATTATACTCATTATTGTTACGGTTTGGGTATTTTATAATGGGCCCATTGCCTTTGGCTCAAAGCTCCTATTGAATGTTTTTTTAAGCCTTAAAATTTGGGTCATTATTACTAGGTCATTTCTTCTCAGTATCAAATCCCTATTCTATTGTAATAGGATGGAGGTCTTTCGGCCTGTGTTTTGAGAGCTCATGTCCCATCTTACTCTTTCAAAATCAAATGGCTTATACTGCGTATTGGCTCAGAGATGTCATTGCAGTTTCTTTCTGTCTGTTTCCTCAGTTCACAAGTGAAGCCCTAAGCCCCTGGGCTGTGGCCTCCAAATTACCATTGCAATTTTATAGTTCCCATTCTAAATGGTTGTGTCTTGGCCTTATTCTAAGTGATTTTGTTTTTATCATATGATGCTGGGTCCTGGCCTCCGAGCTCCTTTTCCAATTTTTTTTTCTTCATAGTCTAAATTGCTGGCTAATGCAACTGGAACTTTGCCTGAGTGTTAGTTCTTTGTTTTCAACATTATTGTCCCTGTCTTAAGATTTCATTGTTAGTGGGCTAAAGACCAGAGCCTTGGAACACAAATCCTAAACTTTAATCTTGCTTAGCTAAATGAAATAATCTTGAGAACAAGACCAGGTGCCTTAGCTTCAGACAACCGAACAAAATTTCTTGGTACTATTATAAGGATTTCTTGTCTGGGGACATGTTGTTAGGACTTGGCTCGTTTTCAAACTCTTAATTTTTAGACACTATATGTCTGGGACATGGGTACTTTTTCTTGTCCTGGGCCTTAGTAATTTTTTTCTCATCAATGATGGAAACTAATGAGGGCTTTATTATATTCTCTATCCTTCACTGTTGGTTTTAGTTAGTTGGCTTTTGGCCTTCACTCAGAATCATACCCCATGTTTCATTATTTCGAGGCAATCTGGCAGGGTACCTTGTCTTGGGCCTGGGCCTTAGCCCTCCCAAAAAAATGTAAGTGCCATATTCTAAGGTGTTTTATGTTCACGAGAGGACACTGGGCCTAGGTCTCAGAGCTTCCATTCCACATTTTGTTCTATACAGTCTCAATGGCTTGGTCTTTGGTAGCAGATCCTTGCCTGGGTTTCAGAGTTGCATTGACAATTTCTGTTCAAATATTTGAAAAGGTTGGGATTTTGGTTCAAAGACTCAAACACTCTAAGCTCCCATTCCAATATTACAGTCATTTTAGTTAAGGTTTGGGTATTTTGTAATGGGCCCATTACCTTTGGCTCAAAGCTCAGATTGAATGGTTTTTTAAGCCTTAAAGTTTAGGTCATGATTACTAGGTTTTGACTTCAAAATTACAATTCCCTCCTCTATTGTAATACGATCAAGGTCTCTGGGCCTGTGTTTAAGAGCTCATGTTCCATCTTACTCTTTCAAGTGGAAATGGCTCATACATCGTATTAGCTCAGAGATTTCATTGCAATTTCTTTCCATCCATGGCCTCAGTTCAGAAGTACAGTTATAAGAGCCTGGGTTTTGGCCTCCAAATTATCATTCAAATATTATAGTTCCTAATCTAAGAGGTTGTCTATTAGCCTTATTCTAAGGACTTTGTGTTGATGATATGATGCTGGTTACCTGGCCTCAGAGCTCCTATTGGAATTTTTTTTCTTTAGAGGCCAAATGGCTGGTTCATGCTAGTGGACCTTTGCCTTGGTTTTAGGTCTTTCTTTTCAACATTATTTTCCCCGTTTTTTCAGGTATAGTTCATGGTTAGTGGGCTAAAGACCAGAGCCTTAGAACACAAATCCTAAATTTTAGAAAAGAAGCTTGAGAACAAGACCCTGGGCCTTGGCTTCAGACAAACAAACAAAAAAAAAATTTCTTGGTACTATTACAAGGATTTTTTGTCAGGGGAGATGATGTGAGGCCTTGGCTCCTGTTCAAAATTTTAATGTTTAGACACTAAATGACTGGGTCATGGGTACTTATTCTTTTCCTGGGCCTTTAGTAATTTTAAAGGAATTTCTTATCAACCGTGGCGACAAATTAGGACTTATTATATTCTCTAAGTGTAATTATTGGTTTTAGATCCAGGGTTTTGGCCTTTGGCTCAGAATGATGCCTCATATATCATTATTTTGACGCAATTTAGCCGGGTACCTTTGGCCTGGGCCTGGGCCTTAGCCCTCCCAAAAAAATGTATGTGCTATATTCTAACATGTTTTATGTTTGCGACAGGACACTGGGTCTAGGCCTCAGAGCTTCCATTCCACATTTTATTCTATACATTCTCAATGGCTTGGTCTTTGGTAGCAGATCCTTGTCTGGGTTTCAGAGCTGTATTCACAATTTCTGTTCACCCATCTGTACAGGTTGGGATGTCGGTTCAATGACCCAACAACTCAAAGCAACCATTCCAATATTATAGTCACTATTGTTTAGGTTTGGGTATTTTGTAGCGGGCCCGTGACCTTTGGCTAAAAGCTCAGATGAAATGTTTTTAAGCCTAAAAGTCTGGGTCATGATTGCAAGGTCTTGTCTTCAAAATAACAATTACCTATTCTATCGTAATAGGGTAGACGCCTCTGGGCCTGTGTTTAAGAGCTCATGTCCTAACTTACTCTGTCAAAATCAAATGGCTCATACTGGGTATTGGCTCAGTGATTTCATTGCAATTTCTTTTCCTTCTTGTTCTCAGTTCAAAAGTACAGTTGTAAGATCCTGGGCTGTAGGCTTTCAAATTACTATTCAAATGTTCTAGTTCCTATGAGAGTCCAAATGGCTGGCTCATGCTACTGGACCTTTGCCTGTTGTTGGTTTAAGTTCCTGAGCGTTTGCACTTTGCCTGAGAATCATGCCCCAGATATCATTATATAGACGCAATTTAGGCAGGTCCATTGGCCTTTGGCTGGGACTTAGCTCTCGACAAAAAATGATTTGCTATATTGTAATGTGTTTCATACTCACGAGAGCACACTGGGTATAGGCCACAGAGCTTCCGTTCCACATTTTATGAGTTAGTTTCCCAAGTTCTTGTGTAGTCTTCCAAGTTAAAGTAGTCATATATTGTCTCATGAAAATGTAACTTACGATCTGTTCCATTAAATTAAAAAGGTATTTTATGGCAGAAATGACTCTTTATAATCATTATATAGAGTTCACAGTAAGAGAATACGACATTGCCTTTCAAGCCTTTCTAAAGCGTTTCAGCGCTTGGGGAGTGCTTTAAACGCCTTTTCAGTATGAAGTAAAGTAGTCATATTTTTTCTTAAGAAAATGTGATTTACTGTCTGTTCCATTACAAATAAGGCATATTTCAAGGCTAAAATGTCTGTTTATGATAATTATATCGTTCACTTTAAGAGTACACTGCATAGCCATTCGAGTCTTACTAAAGCATTTGAGGACTTGGGGAGTGCTCTAAACGCCTTTTCAGTGTGAATCAACGCCTAAGACCATGACTTCATGAATGTACATTTATTGTCACCAAAGTTCAAGTAGTCAATGTTTTTATGACTAAAATGTGATTCCCAGTCTGTTCCATGACATACAAAAGATATTATATGGCAGAAGTGTCTGTCCATGATCGGTAAAAGGAGTTCAAGTAAAGAGAATACAACATAGTGTTTCTAGCCTTTCTGAAGCGTTTGAGCGCTTGGGGAGTGCTCTAAACGCCTTTTCAGTGTGAAGTAACGCCTAAAATCGTGACTTTATTATTGTACATGTGTAGACACCCGTTATGAAGTAGTCATATTTTTTCTTAAGAAAATGTCTGTTCCATTACAAATAAAGGATACTTCATGGCTGTATAGCATGTTCATTAGCATTGTACAGAGTTCACTTTAAGAGAACGCTGTATTGTGCGTCTAGCCTTTCTTGGGAAGTGCATGGGAAGCGCTTGGGAAGTGCTGTAAACGCCTTTTCAGTGTAAATTAAAGCCTAAAACCATGACTTCATGATTGAACATGTGTAGTCACCAAAGTTGGAGTAGTCATATTTTTTCTTAAGAAAATGTTATTCACTATCTGTTCCATTACAAATAAAGCATATTTCTTGGCTGAATTGTCTGTTCATGAAAATTGTACAGAGTTCAAGTTAAGAGAACACAGCATTGCGTGTCTAGCCTTTCTAAAGCGTTTGAGCGCTTCGGGAGTGCTGGAAACGCCTTTTCAGAGTGAAGTAACGCCTAAAACCATGACTTCATGAATGTACATTTATTGTCACCAAAGTTGAAGTAGTCAAATTTTTTTGACGAAAATGTGATTGCCTGTCTGTTCCATAACATAGTAAAGGTATTATATGGCAGAAATGTCTGTTTATGATCGGCACAATGAGTTCAAGTAAAGAGAATACAACATACTGTTTCTAGCCTTACTAAAGCGTTTGTGCGCTTGGGGAGTGCTGTAAACGCCTTTTTAGTGTGAAGTAATGCCTAAAACCACGACTTCATTATTGTACGTGTCTGGACTCCGAATATAAAATAGTCAAATTTTTTCTTAAGAAAATGTTATTTACTGTCAGTTCCATTAGAAATAAAGCATATTTCATGGCAGTATTGTCTGTTGTCTGTTCATGATCATTGTATAGAATTCACTTTAACAGAACACTGCATTGCGTGTGTAGCCTTTCTAAAGCATTTGAGCACTTCGGGAGTGCTGGAAACGCCTTTTCAGTGTGAAGTATCGCCTAAAACCATGACTTCATGAATGTACATTTACCACAGTTGAAGAAAATGTGATTCCCTCTCTGTTCCATAACATAGAAAACATATTACATGGCAGAAACGTCTGTTCCTGATCGGCACAATGAGTTCAAGTAAAGAGAATACAACATAGTGTTTCTAGCCTTTCTAAAGCGTTTGAGCGCTTGGGCAGTGCTGTAAACGCCTTTTCAGTGTGAAGTAACGCCTAAAACCATGACTTCTTGAATGTACATTTATATTCACCAAAGTTGAAGTTGTCAAACCTTTTATGAAGAAAATATGATTCCCTGTCTGTTGCATTCCATACCAAAGAAATTTCATGCCAGAAATGTCTGTTTATAACCGGTATAATGAGTTTACCATGATAGAATACTATATAGTGCTTCCAGCCTGTCTAAAGCTCTTGAGCGCTTGGGGAGTGCTGTAAACGCCTTTTCAGTGTGAAGTAACGCCTAAAACCATGACTTTATTATTGCACATGAAGAAACACTCAAGATAAAGTAGTTTTATTTTTTTCTTAAGAAAATGTTATTTACTGTCAGTTCCATTAGAAATACAGCATATTTCATGGCAGAATTGTCTGTTCATTATCAGAGTTAACTTTAAGAGAACACTGCATTGCGTGTCTAGCCTTTCTAAAGCGTTTGAGCACTTCGGGAGTGCTGGAAACGCATTTGCAGTGTGAATTAACGCAACCCGGCATCACGCCCCAGTGTGTGATACACATGTTGGTCCATTCGGGGCACCGTATCAATGGCACGTTTTTGTGTGCTTGAAGCATGAAATGCACGCGCTACTGCAGTCTTCGGGAAGGTGGAAGGATACCCGTATGATGACGAGGACGACGGCGGCGGTGGCGCACGTGATGCTGTTGGTTTCCTGTAGCTTCTTGCTTCGGCAAGACGCATCAATGTGTCACTGATTTCATACTTATAGATTACCTATAGATTAAACACACCGTTTAAGCAAATCCAATAAATAAATATGAATTATCCAATAAATATAGCCTGCAAAGTGTGCTGGTCATGTAATACGAAACAGCCATATAAAGTAAGGTTAAAAAAAAAAGGTGGAAAAATTTGACATGAAATGCAGGCAATGGGTTCAGACACACACACAAAAAAATCATTCAGCATCACACATAAAGGATGAAGCTTCGCTCTTGGTATGTTATTCATTTTTTATTGTCATCATGTGGTACAATGTCCAAGCTCTAAATAATAATGTATAAAGTCTCATTGTATTTGAACAAGTAGTTTATTGTTGTTCAAGTTGTTTATTTTTTTAGCTTGAGAAATTGCAGGCACTTGGAATAAGAGCGGTCATATTTATGTCAAGGCTTGGAAGGAACATGGGTGGCACATGGGTGTCAGAAAGTCTGTCACCTAGGTCCCAGCTTACAGAGACATCCTCTGCATGTTTAAAAAGAACATTGTAATCAAGGTAAGAATGTTCTGCTGTAAGTGTCTGATATTAGATATAGGGATGGGTAATATGATGATATAATAAATATATAATTAGTTCTTTATAACTGGGTTTACTGTAGTGCAGCACATAAAACATTATTCTAGTTTTTGAGATTATTGTAAAAATCAAATATTGTGATATGTATGTATATTGCTGCTGTCGGAACAAAACCTTGTATCTCCAAAACCATATATCTACAGGAGAAGGAAAAAACATACTTTGCTTTTAATGTAAGTCAATGGAACCAGAATTTTTTCCCCAAGTAATTCTGGACCATTTCTTTTGGTCAATTCATCATCAAATAAAATTTCCTTCAGGATCAATAAAGTATCTATCTATCTATCTGTCTATCTATCTATCTATCTATCTATCTATCTATCTATCTATCTATCTATCTATCTAAATACACAGTGTAAAGGGCAACAGGGCAATGATGTCAGCAGAGGTTTTATATATATATATATATATATATATATATATATATATATATATATATTTGGGTTTTTTTGTGTGTGTTTTTATATGCACTGATCAGGCATAACATAACGACCACCTCCTTTTTTCTACGCTCATTGTCCATTTTATCAGCTCCACTTACTATAAAGGTGCACTTTGTAGTTCTACAATTACAGACTGTAGTCCATTTGTATTTCTATTGTATTTTCTGACCCCCATGGACCCTCACAGAGCAGGTACTATTTGGGTGGTGGATCATTCTCAGCCCTCACGTGGTGGTGGTGTGTTAGTGTGTGTTGTGCTGGTCTGAGTGGATCAGACACAGCAGTGCTGCTGGAGTTTTTAAACACCTCAGTGTCACTGCTGGACTGAGAATAGTCCACCAACCAAAAATATCCAGCCAACAGCGTCCTGTGGGCAGTGTCCTGTGACCACTGATGAAGGACTAGAGGATGATCAACACAAACTGTGCGGCAGCAGATGAGCTATCATCTCTGACTTTACATCTACAAGGTGGACTGACAAGGTAGGCGTGTCTAATAAAGTGGACACTCTGAAGTTTAAAAACTCCAGTAGCGCTGCTGTGTCTGATCCACTCATACCAGCACAACACACATTAACACATTACCACCACATCAATGTTACTGCAGTGCTGAGAATGATCCACCACCCAAATAGTACCTGCTCTGTGAGGGTCCATGGGGGGTCCTGACAACTGAAGAACAGGGTAAAAGGTGGCTAACAAAGTATGTAGAAATACAAATGGACTACAGTCTGTAATTGTAGAACTACAAAGTGCACCTATATAGTAAGTGGAGCTGATAAAATGGACAATGAGCATAGGAACAAGGATGTGGTCATTATGTTATGGCTGATCAGTGATTAAAAAAACACAAAAATAACTAAATACCTTTATGCTGTTTTCCAGAGCCTCTAACATTGATTTTAACACTTTTAAATTCATGACCCTGAAGGGATCTGACATTGAAATAGTTAGTGAGTACAAATACTTTGGCATATGGCTAGGTGACAAATGCATTTTTAAACACCATTTTAACAAGTTCACATGTCAACTGAGGCAAAAACCTGGCTCCCTCTACCAAAACACACTTTGTTTCCCCAAAGCACATAAGGAAATAATTGTTGAAGCAACATTATTGTCTACCCTGGATTATGGTGATGTAAAATACACAAATGCACCTGCAGCTACTCTGAAATCTCTAGATTCTGTATTCCATTCTGCATTAAGATCATTACTGATGACCTCTACTATATGCATCACTGTATACTATATGAAAAGGTTGGCTGTGCATTGGGAGACACATTGGCTTCTTTTTGTCTATAAAGCATTTACTGGCTATATGCCATCATACATCATAATGCATTTTGAAAGACTTGTTCCAGTGATTGTATTACCCTTCAGGTGCCAAGAACTTTTACTGAACTGGGAAAATCTGCTTTTAGCTACAGCACCAGTGAGCTGTAATTCATTACAGGAAACTATAAAGCTTCTCTCGCTGGTGTCACATGAACATTTTAAACTTTTAGTCTCTAACCAGCTCCACTCAGCCTACAATTGTTTTACTTTAACTTTATTATTCTTTTTTATTATTTTATCATTGTTCTTTTTTGTGTATTATTGTCAATTTATCGTCTTGCGTTCTCTCTTTCTCTGTTTCATTATTTTTTTATTTCGTTTATTATTTGTTTTTTTATTTACCAAGTTACTATATTGACATGTTAACGTTTGTTTTGTTTTATTTTTTAATGTTTATTTTTAGTGCTATTGTTATTACTTTTTTAACATTTCATATGTTTTTACTATCCAATTTCTTAATTTCTTAATGATTTCTTAATTTCTTAATGATTTCTGTATTGGCTCAGCTACATAGTAAATGAGGGTCTCCCTGTATTCCAAGTTTAAATAAAGGTTGATTAATTGATGCATTGGTGTCAAGTACTGTGAAAAAAAGTTTGTGATTTTATATATTTGCCATATTGCCCCCCCTCCCCCCATTAGATATGCAAGTATCAATCACTGAATTTTTCTTGTTGTTGTTCTGAAATGTAGGCTGGACTAATATAACTGTGCCAGATGGACTCCAAGCAGGCCAGCTTGATCAGCTTGATCTCTACTGGAAGCTTTAGGAGCACAGGTAGCAGCACAGGAGCCACCAGCAGCAGTGGAGGTGGGAGTCTCGGCAGCATCACAGGGGCGGCCACCAGCAGCAGTGGAGGTGGGAGTCTCGGTAGTAGCACAGGGGCCTCCAGGAAAAAGTGGAGATGGCAGTGTCGGCAGCAGCAGCAAGAAGGCCACCAACAGTAGTGGACAGAGGAGTCTCAGCAGCAGCACACAAGCTAGCAGCGCAGGGGCCACCAACAGCAGTGGAGGTGGGAGCCTCAGCAGCAGTACACAAGCCAGTAGCACAGGGGCCGCCAGCAGCAGTGAAGGGGCCAGCTCCAGGAGCACTCCCAGGTCTAGTGGCTAGTATTGTTAAATTAGTTTATGTGGCTGGGTTTTATTTTTAATTCATAAGACTGTACTTAGAAAGTTATGTTCATTCAGAATCCGTGGCAGCATCTGTAAGCCATAGGTAGTCTCCATAGGTAGTGTTTTCGGCAGTTGTAACCAACTTCTTGTGTTTTTAAATGGTTGTACGGTAGCATGAAAGCTATTTTAGGTTACCATAGCATGAAAATGTCAATAACACTAATATCCAGGTGAGTTTGAGTTCTGAAGGAGTTGTAGTGTGCATAACTAGTGGTCTGACATCTCATAAATGGTGAAAAGGACAAGAAAGAGAGCTACTGTGAGTTGTTGTTGTTAAAAAGAATCAAACTCCGTTCTGTTGAAGTGAACCGCAAAACCAGGGAACCAGCTGCAAATGACCTCAGTGCTTCTGGTTCACAATGTAAGCAAACTTTAATGGAAACTTTCTGGTCCTCTTTAGCATTGACAAGATCTCAGACTTGTTGTTGTTTGTTGTTGTTGTTCACATCTCAATTGCTTTAGAACTCCGACCTCACCTAGGAAATGTTTTGGGTTATGTATTTATTTGTTATTTATCATACATTTGACCCCATGGTAAAATAACTACAAAAGTGCCAAGCTATTAAAAACCTTTAAAGGGTCACTGTTCATTAAATTGTGTTTGTTCAACATATTCTTTTATGGAGCATTGTATTTCCCTATATTGTATTATATATTTTTTATCATTGTTCATTCTCTTTGTTATAGTTGTTAACAGTCTGTGTGCAGGCTGCTATGTTCAGTATGTTACATGTCATACATATGTGCACTCACCAAATTCAAATCAAATTCCTTGTATGTGTGACATACTTGGTGAAATAAAGTGATTCTGATTCTTTATAGCAGTAAGCCTCTCAAGTCTGATTATATCATTTTGGACAGGGGGTTTTAACCATGTTGTGGATGAGCCTAGCATTGGGCAGGCTTTATCCTGAGTAGTACCTTATATATGATCTTTGCTGGTCTGTTTTTACTCTCTATACTTCTTGTTCAACTGTGACTGTTTACATACAATAAGCCTTGAGGTCTTTACCATACAGCAGAACACAAAGTGATCTAGGGTTGTTTTGTTTTTTATAATAAGATCTCAAAACAAACTACAAACCAGCCTGCATCTGAGAGCTCCCCGAAAGGTGGTCTGAGTTCGGTTGCTTTTTTGGACCCATTAGAGGGGTGTGAGTTCATTTGACATTCACATAGTTTCACACTTTGGCCAGTGCAGTGTTTCAAGTGGATTCAGACTGTGAGAAATGTTTTTCTGTTATTATGTGCACACACAAAGCAAACGCAGACTTTCAATGGTCTCAAAAACCAGTTGAGCTTGGGACACCTTGAGGTGCTCCCCGTACAATTCTTTGATGGTTTGCTTTGTGGTCCAGTTGTTTTGTACGTTAGGAAAACAAAACAAGTCCATTATGCTTGCCCTTTGTAGCCCTTCTACAACTTGATTAATTCAGCTGTGGTAAATTCAGTTTATTGGACCTGATTTGGAAATTTGCACATCCTGTATACAGCCACACCTCTAACAGTGCATGTGAGAGGGCTTGTTGTAAACAGGATTAAGACACAACAAACTACTGAGTAAAGGGTCTACTTGAATCTGATTAAATTTAATATTTCTGTAACATTTTTTTATAGCCTATGTGAAAACCTATTTATGCTTTTTGAAATTATTTTAATATTTTTGCAGATTGATGAGAGAGAAAATGAGTTTAATCTATTTTAGAGGCTAAAGGCTATGACACACAGTAAAGAAAAAAGGGTCTGAATACTTGTTGAAAGCACCTTAGCAACTTACACTGGTAGCAAAAGCTGATTAACATAAGCAACATTCAGGATTTGCACATCTACCATATGTCCTATGTGTTCAAGGAATTCCATTCTTAAACTTGCATGTGCTTTAATCGCAAAGCCTGGAGGGAAGTTCAAAACATTTATCTATTGTTACTTACTGACACTGTCTTTTATGACTATTTTTGCTTAATGATGTGGGTCACATTCTGTGTCCTTTTTTATTTAAAAGAGCAGCTCAAAATGTGAACTTGGTTCTTTTTTTTAATTTCCCCCAGATGATGCTGAGAATGGTGACTATGTTGCTGCAACAAAGCAGCAAAGGACACTCAAAAGTAAAAAAGGTTGGTCTTAAGAAAGAGACTGTGGCAAATTTTGGCTATATACAGTGGTTCTTTACAAATTTGATGGAACACATTCCTGGCTTATATTTGTTAAAAGGATGTTAGGTTAGGGTTTACATACAAGTTTAGGATCTGCTGAGTAATTTACAATGTCTAATGTCTCTTTTTTTATGAAAAGTTATTTCACATAACTTGAATGAAAAATGCACTTATATTATGCATTGTTGTTTTGTTTTTTTGAATAATTATTCTATTTGCTTGTTTTTAGCATGCCTGCACATAGCAAAAGGAAGTCAGGAATTTTACCCTGTGAAGAGAGTAGTCAGATGCAAAATCGTTAAAGCTGGAGTACGAAGAGCTGAAAAAGGCCGTCATCCAGAGGGTGGGTCGGACTCCGGAGCAACACCGTCAGCGGTTCCGCTCGCTGACCCTCCGGGAGTTTGACCGGCCCTTTGTGCTGGCACAACAGCTCCGTGATTCCTGCAGGAGGTGGCTCTTGTCCGCAGATCGTGATTCCGAGGAGGTCCTCGACCTGGTGGTGCTGGAGCAGTTTATCACCCGCTTACCCGAGGAAACAGCAGCTTGGGTCCAGTGCCACCAACCGGAATCGCTGGACGAGGCCACAAAGCTGGCAGAGGCGCACATGACGGCGTATTCGGGGGCAGGAACCCCCACCCAGCCAATATCTCTCTCTCCTTCTCTCTCTCTCCCTATTCCCGCTCCCAGAAAGAAGGGAGCTCTCGCCCCAAACCCTTTCCCCGCTCTCGCCCTCCCCGCAACTCCTTCTACCTGCCACACGCAGCTACTCACGGTCTACCTTCTCTCTCCGCACAGGGGGCAACAGCTGAGCCCACAAGAGCTGGGGTGTTAGTAAAGGCTTTAGTAGAGGATGGGTCCCGCAGTAGTATAAGGAAGGGGGCATGTGCCGCGCTCGAGGCAGGTGGGCTTCTCCGTCCGTCTGTGACGGCTCCTGAGCGAGGGGGGGCGGGAGATAGTTCCTCGCCTCCGGGGATCACCCTCCTGGCTCCCCTCGGGGATTTCCCTCTGGAGCAGTCACGTGACGATTCGCTGAAGCACGCCTTTGACCAAGTGAAAGTTATTGATGGTCAGTCGCTTGAGCCGGGATGGCCCCTGTCATACCCGCATTTTTCGCTTATTAAAGATAGACTGTACAGAGTGACGCGGGACACTCAAACGTCGGAGGTTTCAACCCAGCTTTTAGTGCCAAAAAGCCGTAGGGAAATGTTATTCCATGATAATTGTTATTCTCATAATAATCCCATGGCAGGGCATCTGGGACATGAGAAGACACTTAATCGTCTAATGGTCCGTTTCTATTGGCCGGGCATTTACGCGGATGTACGCAGGTGGTGTGCGTCATGCCGCGAATGCCAGCTCGTAAACCCTCCGGCGATCCCAAAAGCGCCTTTGCGCCCCCTTCCATTAATCGAGGCCCCCTTCGAAAGAATTGGCATGGACCTCGTCGGACCATTAGATCGAAGTTTTCTCCCTTTGAACTGTTGTATGGGAGGAGACCTAGGGGCGTCCTAGACGTTATTAAAGAGTATTGGGAGGAGGGACCTTCAACCAGCAAAAATGAAATTCAGTACGTTCTTGACCTGAGAGCAAAACTCCAAGCACTGGGGCACTTAACTCAGGAGAATTTGCTCCACGCTCAAGAACGTCAGAGCCGCACCTACAACAGGGGCACTCGGCTGCACAGGTTTTCACCGGGAGACAAAGTACTCGTTTTACTCCCCACCTCGAGCTCCAAATTACTCGCCAAGTGGCAAGGACCCTTTGAGGTCACACGGCGAGTGGGAGAAGTTGACTTTGAGGTCAGACGGACAGACAGAGGCGGGGCACTTCAGGTATACCCAGATAGCAAAGTAACGTTGAATCAACGTTGATATTATGTGATTTTCGTCGCTTTTGGTTGATGACCTAAAATCAACTGTGATTCAACGTTGTCATAGGTTGAATTCTTAACCGTTGTTTAAACGTCGAAATAAAGACGTAGAATCAATGTTGTACTTGGTTATTGTCTTCAACATTTCCCACAAACTTACATGACTGCTTGTACTAACTAAAAGCAAGCAGAATTGTGACACATCACTTTAGGGTGCATACCATGAGTACGCCTTGTTTTAATTAGGCCTACCGCTTCCCCTGCAGATAGGGCTTCAGTCGAGTTGGTGTATAACGATAGAAATCTGCCATCCCAGCCTAGTTGGGGCACGCTGCAGTTGGCCCATGTTTGGTTGAATGCGTATAAGCTGCCAGGAACACAATCGCGGCACATAACTAGTCAAACAAGCCTGTCCTTAGTTTAAATCGAGAGCATAGAAAGACTAACATTGGCAGAGCAGGGGCTCTCCTGGACCAGCACTTGGAACCACAGAGCTATTAAAGAGATACACTAGTAAAATTCTGTGCACTTTCATTTAAGTAGTGGATCAATAATGTGCAATGAGGTTAAGAATAAAGAACTACTTTGTGTGCTGACTCGATTTAATACACGTTCAATCATGTTTGCAAAGAAAACGTTTGTTAAAAATATTTATTGAGAGCATCAGCAAACCATTATGAACATCCAAATGCTACTCCTTGGAGTGAACGTTTATATGTGAGTGTCTGTCAACAGATCATACAGTGTTAGAAACAGCATGCAGTCATTACAAGTTACCATTTTTTGAAAAAGTGTTTAGAGCATTGGGTATACAGTACATTAAACTACACTATGAAAAAAGAGCATCTCGCAGATACAAATCCACTGCCGTGATCCAAAGACCCTCATTAGTACAAAGACAATCACAAAAATTAACATGGCATTTTAGCATTATGTAAACCGATAGAAATTCATTTTCAACCCATACAGACATACACCGTCACTTTACTTTGCAGGAGCAAATAAATATAATATAAAATGACTGGCAAATAGCTACCTTTCATTACTGATAACTTGACACTATACTTCACAGGTGGTAACTGCCCATACTGAGAAAGAGAACTGTGTCACCGCTTAGCTGATCCACTACCCAATTAATATATGGTTAACAGCAGTTCTGGTGGTCTCTTTCCACCGATAGATGGGGTAGAGGGTAGTTGATAAATTGTGCAGTGATTGATGGGCTACAGTCATTAACTGTAAACCTATGAAGTGCACCTGTATAGTAGGAACATATTTGTTAATTCTACAAAGTTAATTTTGGGCAATGTAGAAAACTTTTGGTAGATGTCAGTGATGCTGGATTATGATACTAAAACGACTGTATTTTTATTTCTCTGTAATGCTAAACAGGTGGATGACGTCACAATTTCTACCTTTTAAATGTTTGTGTATCAGCAACAGCAGATAAGTGCATAAAAATATCCAATATCAGCATCAAAATTTCCATACCAGTGCATGCCTAGATAAAAGTATGTAGCCTTAGTAAGAATAATCTAGTCTTTGTCAGATTCAAGTGTCTCAATGTCTAGACAGAGGCATCAGCAGTCTATAATTAATAGTGTAATGTTGGTACCAAAATGCATACATACATAAATGGCATTTTAGCTGTTAGTAAACTTTTAAAAGTACATTCTCATCCCATGTGGTGCATACAGAGATATTCATATTTACACATGTACTTTGATACTAACATTAGACTATAAGTAATAGTCTAATGTTGGTACTGAAATACATAATTAGGCCTGTTATGAAATACCTTGGCTTAAATACTTTTTATTGTGGCATGTCATGGTGGTCATGACATGTTAATAAAGAGGACCTTTAAAAACTTATGCAAAATTCAATCACTGAGATCTAAACAAAGTCACTCAGAGTGGTTTGATTTGATACGGTTCATTGTAGAGATTTCTTTACATTGGTGGTGACAGGAACCAGGGGTCACCATGTCTTCTACACAAACATAGCAAAAATGACCAGTGAGCCTACCTGTGTTTTCTGAGATTGTATATATGTTGATGATGGTAAAATGGCACTAAATCTGAAAAAATACGTTTTCCCTGCATGTATCCCTCTACCACAATTGTGTTTTGTAAAAATACACAAATCAAAACTCAAAACCATCTCAAACCTAACCTAAAACAATGCTTCAGGCATCACGCAGTGTATTTATAAACATTTTTATGTAATAACTTTCTGTGAGGGAGCTTATACAGACATGGTTCCTCTTACCACCTGTCACCACCATTGTGAACAAATCTCATGTATTAAGTATAATGTGTAAATATTCTAATTTGTCAGTCTACTAACCATATGCTTTGAGCAATTAGACCAATTTAATATTACAGCACAGCCGCATCAATGTGATGTTCATGAATATAAACAAATGCTGAATAACAGACAGCAGCGTGGTAATTGTTCATGATATATGTTTGGCTTTTGTCATTCAAAGAGCAAAGCAGCATTACTCATACCTATCCCACTTTTTGCAATGCCCCACTTTTTTCTAAAATACACCAAGGCTAAAAAGATAGCAATGATGATAATAATAACACTTTTTAAACAAGAAAATATATGAAACACTCGTACTAGCGCGCACACCCTTCCATGACACTACCATGTCAGTGTCACTGTTATGCTGAGAATGGTCCACTGCCCAAATAATATCTGGTCAGCAGTGGTCCTATGATGTTCTCTTTCCACTGATTAATAAAGAAGAAATGCTAAACTGTGCAGCAACAGATGGGGTTCAATGAGAAACTGGTAGGTGTTTCTGATAAAAAGCCCAATGAGTGTAGGTACAAGATAAACTGGCAACTCAGTAACCCTTATACAGAGTCATGAGCTACTGTTTCATGAAAGTGTACTTAACTTTGAACCGGTCTGGGGCTGAGCATAGGTACAAAACTTCAGAAGATTTTCATACGTGAGAAGCATCTAGACAAAGGACACACCAAACTAGAAGCTGAATGTCCATGTGGAACGGCAAGTAACGTCCAAGCAGGTTGCAAGACAGAAGAATCGAACGATGACAATGGGAAGGAGCTGATCGCCAGAAACTGGAAAGGTCTTTGCTGTTTAGCTGGCTGAAAAAGAAAACAAAAGGCAAGTAAGACACTTCACATTAAAAACAACTCATATTACAATATAACTTACTACAACACTGTCATCTTCCAAAGTTGTCGGGGAGTGTCAAAATATGGTATATACTCTTAAGGTTAATTAAACAAGGTAATAAAAATAAAGAACAAGTGTAGAAACTACAGGCCTACCAACATAAGAGACAAAAAGCCTGTGATTTCAATAATGACCCAGTGAAGACCGACAGTTTCAATGTCAGTAGTTTTACGTGCAGTTTAGGTAGTACATTGTACCTAATTGCCTAATTGTCAACAAACACCTATTAATTTCCCAACTATCCCAATCCAGTCTTTTAATATGTAGCATCAGCTGATGTTAGGTCTAGTCTAATTTTAGCATCTTTAGACAGTACAGTTGCACAATTTAGGTAAGACATGTACGGCTGCCATTTAATGCTATAGTAAAATTACTTACTTTTTTTGTATTTAATAATGTGACATTCTGACTCATATGTTTAGAATGTTTAGATCTTTGGCCAACTTTATGATTTACAGTTTAATATTTACTTTTTCAGTGTTTACATCCCTGATGATTCAGATACTTTAATATGCAGCAAAATATTTGATATGTACAGGTTTGCACACTATATAGGTTTTATTTGTTGTAGACTACTTATGTGGAATAATAATTTAATAGTATCTAGGTCTGTTTGCAAATTGTTGGCAAATCATGTTACCAATCAGCTATCTTGATGACGTTTGCAGTTCTCATGATTTAAAGAGGGAAATACATTTATGCACCCTGCAGTACAGAGTCATGCACAACCAAAACAATCAAAAACTAAAAATACTGTTTCCTGTAGGATATGTAAAACTGACCTCAGCAGGCAGCATACCCATCAGGTGCAAGTATGCGCAACAATGTACATGGTAGAAACTCAGCATTATTAAATACTAATATTTTATTGAAACTTCAGCCAAAAGAAAAAAATAGCACCTCACTGTCTGTTTTTCACAAATTTTTACACATTTTATGGCCTTACTTTTTTCAAAACTGGTTTAAGACTTCTCCTTTCTCCTGTTGCATTTACAGGATTTTTCTGCTTGGCTGATTTATCTCAATCTTAGTTGAAGGGTCTGTCGTAATGTCTATTTTAATCATTTATGATGAAAATTTGATGAAATCTTCCATCAAAGCATCTTCTGGTTTATTATCACCATGCACCAGCGGGCAGGAAAAAATAATATTAACCAATAATACAATGTTTCACCTTTCCAATACCATAACCCCCTAACTTCCTCCTTTCACCACCCTCACTTATAATGGAGAGAAAACACTCAGCTAGTTTACAGGGACAGTATCTGATACTGTGTGCCACTCAGTAATACATTACAGCACACAGAAAATGCTTTATGATTTCCTGTTTACACTGTTTTAAAGCATGGATGCATATCCGTAGCAAAATTAAAGTTAAAATATACTATGTCAAACTTTCAACTGACCTGGACTTTAGACTAAAATCCTTTTGCTTTAAGTAATGCTATACCTTAATTGTACTTTACATTTATTAGAATAAATGATTGAACATTGTATTGGTAGTGACAAAATAAAATTATAACACTACTGAAGCTTTACCCAATGTTTCAGTAGTCATTTTTCTAGTTAATTGTGAGCTAGTCAGTACCTGACAGCTTTGAACAGTTGTACACACACAAAATCAGAATATTTTTCATTAAAACAAAAAAAGTTTTTATTGCAGAAAATATGTGTTTCGGTATTGTCACGGTATTGTTCTTAATTTTACACACTAATTTTCAGACTTTGGGACACATTCATTTTGAAACAATGGGATCTAACTGCTCAACCTCTGGCCATGAGGGATGCAGTCTCACTTCCTGCTCTGAAAAATGCAGGGGCGTGGCTAAAAGAAGACTCCGCCTGTGGACTAAAACTCTTTTTGATAATAACATAAAAACGTGGGACAACATTTTTTGAACAAAGTTCCTTTTTATTTAAAAATTAAACTCAAAATAAGTCTAAATCTTTCAACTTCACTTTGAAATAAATAACATTGAAAAACAAGTATTACTTAGATCATAACATAATCCTTGTAAATATTTAAGGCCTAAATACTTTTTTTTTTTAATAGTTTTTTTTTTACTGTGGGACCGCAGTTTGAATTAATTCAACAGAAAGGTCCAGTAACACTTATATCAGAGCAGTATGATGTATTGTGTTGGTGTTTGTTTGCTTACCGTTTGTTGTTTACTTGTGTTTACTGCAGTGCTCTGGGGGCAAATCCACTTTACTGTGACTGTGGAATGCAGTGGCTCTCTGAGTGGGTGAAGAGTGGCTATAAAGAGCCAGGTATTGCCCGCTGCGCTGGACCTGCAGACATGGCAGATAAACTCCTGCTGACCACGCCCTCCAAAAAATTTACCTGTACAGGTATGTCACACACACACACACACAACACAGATATGCATCTGATGTAAGAGAGTTAATATGTGAGGACCACAAGCAGACCTTTTACCTTATCTTGGGTTTGCGGTCACTTGGTTCTGTCTGAGTGTGTGTTCTCTACCCCTTTAGCCCTTTTATGTATGTGTGTGGGTCAGTCAATGTAACCAAAAGCCTCCTGACTGACCATCTCAGATTTAATGCTTTCAGGAAATGTTATTGTGTCCAGTAGAGAGTGTGTATAATTTTAATCTTGTATATTCTTGAGATCTTGAGATACAGAATCTTTAAAAAGAGGGCTTGGCCTTAACTTTTACCCAGGTCAACAGTTTATAAAACAGACAGTTCTGGTCCTAAAATCTGATTGTCTCATTCAAAGCCGTTGTAAAAGCCACAATATACCCACACCTATGACTGCATCACAACAACTGTACTCTGTATTATTGCACCACAGCATGAAAAAAACCTTTGTGCAGTTAATAGAATAATCTTTGACTCTCATGCTGCTCGCATGGATCACTGAGTATATTGATGAAGTAAGAACTCGTTTTTTGTTTAAAAAAAAGGGCTGGCAACTTACGTTCTTAACTAGAACCAGGCTGGTCAGCTAGCCAACAGGCTAAAAGAGCCAACAGCCTAAACAACTCCATAATTAGGTTAATATCACAGGCTTGATTTAAAGTCCTCACAATATGATTCGTTGTAAAACAGCAGTATAAAAGTCTAAAGAATGTCACCTGAATGGATTACACCCATTTCAAATGTCCGTGTTTCAGTCATAAGTTACATCAAACCAAGGGGAATCCCAAATGGTTCTGCATTCCCTAAATAGTGTGCTCACTGTGAAAGTTTAGAAATTCTTGCCTCTACACACAGATGCATCAGTGCATCATTTATTGAGTGTGGATGAGTCCGAAATGTCTGTTTCTTAGCTGTATTTTGCTTTGGATCCAGTATTTAAATTCCTACGTGTTACTATGTAGGGAGCAGGGAGCCGTTTGAGATTTAGCCCCAGCACGAGAAGAAGAGCGCTGCTGGATTGGTGCTAAATAAGATTTGTGGTGGAGCTTTGGTAGCCAAAAAGTACTTAGAAAGCGAAGTTTTTGCATTGAACAGTGCTGTGTTATCATATGTTCATTATTATATGACGAAAAGTTTAAAAATTCATGAAACGACTGCAGTGTACAGCGATGGGCGACGGAATGTTCTCCTCATTTAGGGGTCCATGGTTGCTTGGCAATGATACCACACTCTAAAGGAACTACATTTCTTGGTGGAATACTGTGGAATACTGTGCATTACAGCGATTTTATAAATTTATAAAATCGTAGTAACCCACGGCCTCTTGTGGCTTATTACTTTAGTATTTCTAAGTTTGAAAAAAAATGTCTAACTTGTATATGCAATGTAGGGCTCAAAATGAAAATTCAGTTTTAATTTGCTTTTGGTAAAGTATTCATATTTCATTTACACTGACATTTAGATGGTTTACAATTAACTTTATTTAAATTAAACTGTATTTCGAGAATTCCATAATTATGCTCAGTGGCAGATCTAGAAAGTTTTACCGGAAGTCGTAAAGGTGTGGTGGGTAGTTTTGGCAGGGTGGCATGTTCATGCAGCACCTGGGTCTATTGAGTAAAGGATTACGTGAGAATTATGCAGTGAATTATCCATACAACAATCTGACCACTAAGCAAAACAAAAGCAACCAACATATACAGTTTCTCTGTTCTGATCAACAGTGTATGGAAAATAACAGCTTTGTACTTGGATTCAAATGCACCAAATTCATCACTCGATCATATTCTCAAGTATGACTAATAAGTCACAAAACATTACATAAGATGTATTACACAGACCATATCAGAACCAAAAGCATTTTATACACTAGCCCAGTGGTGTAGTAAGATTGTAGTGGTATGAAAAAATAAAATGTGCAGTGCTAATTTTTTTTTTTAGATATCACACCAGCCTAGGATAAAGATGAGTTTAACTGTAGTTAAGAACAAGTGAACGCTGACTGATGAACAAATGCAGCTCCAGTGTAGCTATCATTATTTATGCTACCTTGCAGCTTAGCTAATGACCCCCACGCTTCTGTGTGCATTAATCACTGAACTACTACTGAACTGTTGCAGAATGTTATCCAGTATATACAGTGAATACACATTTTTATGTGGAACTTCACACAGTAGGCTATTGTTGCCATCTGTACTCATTCAGTCCTCCAGGGACTCCTCTGTGATGCTGTGTTGTTTAGAGCTGGAAAGTAGCTTGTGCACACACAGACACGTATATCGAATTCTTGCATCTGATTGTCTCGTTGTATGAATGAAAAGCATGACAAATACTAGATTTGGGGTTTTTAAATGTTCTTGTCCATTTTGTTTTGGCAGTACAGATGTGTTGTGCTTAATACAATTTTGCATTATGTTTTAGAGGCTGCACAATTTGGGTGACAAGCACTACAGAGAGGGTGGCAGCTGCCACTCTTTGCAACTCTCTAGATCTGCCCTGGTTACACTTCATGTGATGTAATATTGGTGTGAAGATGATAATTAAAATGTACTACCCTTACGCCAGTCAATCATCCCATAAGGCTCCAGCCAAGAGCACGGTCAGCAGAAAAGGCTTTTACATTTGCCATCTTTCTAGCTTGGGTGTTCCTATTGATAATGCAATTTCAAATGCAATACTAGAGAACGTGTTTAAGATAAATTACATTTTAAACGTTTTTTGCTCAGATCATGCCTACAACACTTTTTGGTAGTATGAGGTACGATTGGTGAGAGAAGGGGGAAAATGAAGTTCTGGGCGGGTTCTGCTTGTGGCTAGAAGGTCAGAACCCCCCTTTTAACTGTGGCAGGACTGATGTAGGACTGAAAAACAGGGAACAGGGAGGAGGTGGGGTGCAGTGGGGATTGCCAAGACTTCGTCATGGGAACGGAAGGTGAGGAAGTGAATTTATAGAGTGTTAACTTGGAAGGAGGACTGGTTTCAAGCATGTTCCCCTGAAACTTCAGTTTTTACATAACTCCATACAAAAATATTTCGACACCATTATTGCATAATCACATGAAGCACAACTGTGCAGTTCTGGAAATACATTTTCACTTAAACAAAGCTACCTGAAAAACATTTAAATGTTTGTGCAAATGAAATATCAACATTAAATTCAACAATAATACTATACCAAATGGCAAATTAAAATGGTAAAATTGAATTTTAATTTTCCTTTTGAGCTAAACACAGCATATATGAGTGGGAAATTTAGATTCAAACATTGCTATTTTATATATTGTATTTTCATTTAAATTTTGCTACTGATTTGCTGTTTCATTACTACATTAGCTCAAGCTTGTTTTGTCAGATGAGCCCTTAAAGGGGCAAGAGGTCAGGGATTGAACATAAGTGTAGACAGTTGCCTAGCAATCATTTTTTTGTCATGGTCATGCTTGGTAGCATGTGAATACACCTGGCAGCCATCTGATGCCTTCCTTTGCGAAATATGAAGAAAGACAAACTGTGTCAAACTACAAACCTAAAGTGGCCTAATCAGCTGAATAGCATTATTGCCTCCAAGCTTTCGATACTTTGCAGCTTGCAAATGAGAACAGACCCAACTTGAGCTCAAAGAAACAAACATTACTCTCCACTTCCATCTATGTGTTACAGCAGCAGTCAGAAATTAGATCTTTTGTTGTTGTTGACCTATAATGTATCACAAACACATTCTGGTTTCACCTCTAGTTTCATTTCACATCTACATGAAACTAATGGAAACACATCAAATTTCCAACCTATTTATTGCAACGTAAACATAGAATTGTGATAATGAAAAACTGTGAAAAATTCTTGCTGTCAGCCTAAAAAACTGTTATCAACTTAAATAATTGCAATCATCTGATTGTGTAATAAATGGGTGATTGAAGAAAGGATTAAGACAATCTCCAGTCCTGCTATCTTGGCACTGAGATAACATAAAACAGAGATTAAAAAAATCCATGTTCATCACAAACAGACTGCATACCTGCTCCTCATCTTCATCACTAGCGCACTGCACTCCTGCTCCTCTTCACTAAAACACTGCACTCCTGCTCCTCTTCATCGCTAACACACATCATAAACATAACACAGTTTATTGTCTTTATTTACTGTCTGCTAGACTGTTGCTATGTCATGTAAATGTAGCACTATGTCTTAGAATAACTACATGAAGTAACGCAAAAGTATTTTCCCCTGCTAAAAACAGTAAAATATGTCCTCCGCTTGCTTGCCCAGTGGGTCTGAAGGGTGAAGGAGCGAGAAACGAACACTTTTGCTGCCTCGCGCACTTTATGAATTTATAGTATTCTAAAACCGTTAGTCTTTTCAGTTCGTTATTTGAGGTTTCAAGGTGGGTATTACAATACATAGACTTCATGAAAATGTTCAAAATGTCTACACAATTTTAGGTAATCCAATAAGAGTGTGTGATAAAAACAGTAAATACGTTTGATATGTTAGACTGTAATACATATTAAAATATTAATAACAGTAGTTGTCTTAATTTACGTTAGTTAGTTAGCTAGCTAACGCTAGTTAGTGTTAACTTACCGTGAATGTATCCCTGACTGATGAAAGACCAACAGTCACTGTGTTAATTACATTCCTAGCCTAATTTCTTTGAATTCACAATTAATAACCTGAAACATATACCTGACCACTGTTAATTATAAGTTACTAAGCCGTTAACTTGGCTAGATAGCAACTGATCAGTTCACAATATAAGCTAATGCTAGCGCTTACTGAGCAGCTGAACTGTCGCCACAGAAACAGGTCAGCCAGTATTAATTACCAACGACCTGCATGATCAAGAAACGCCCAAGAGTTTAACAGTGGCCCACAGCAATCACAGAAGAATAAATTTACTTAACTACACAAAAGTAGTTGATTACATTATCGACAAATGTTATCGACCGCTTCGTAAAATCTTGGCCAAACCCAAACTGCGTCTTAGCTAGCGTTAATGGTTTGAATTCGCTACGTTTTGATAACAATCAGCTAGCTAGGTAAGCTAATTTAGCTGGCTAGATCCAGCACTCTGACAGCTAAGCCTGCAGAAGATTAAATAGGATTTATTAGAAAAAAAACAGTTTCTTTGTTTATTCTCACATGATTGTAAAGAAAATGCCTCGAAAATTTCAATGTAACTGGTGCTAGCTAACCTTACTGCGAGCATATCATTCGATAAAATCAGCTAAAGGTAACGTTTCATCAGCTAGCATCAGAGAGCATAGCTATATTAGCCAGTTATTTATTCGGCAAAATAAACTTCAAATATTTGCATATTCATTCATTCATATATTTCTTGTAGCTTCACATTAGCAATGGTATCAACGTTCAAAGTGAATAACACAAAAACATACCGTACTGGTTCCTAAAATCCACTCCCTTCAGAGACAGCCGTCTTACTGTAACACCTCATATACAGCTTGCGTTAGACGGACGAGACCACCGGATATGCTTGGGCAGGGTATCTAATACCAGTTGGAGCTCATAGCTGTCAGAAGGGCATGCAAGAATCTACACCATGAGTTTAGAATGACTTCAAAACTAAAAAGTACACTTTTGAAGCTTTTGACTCTCTTTATCACAAAAGTGACTAATCCTATTTCCTTTAACCTTTTTTTTTATATATATGTCTGGATTTCCAAATTAACCTTCAGGAAGAGAAGATATCCTTTAGATATCCTTTAGTCTTCCATTTCTTGTGGTTGAGGGGTCTGTTGTGCTCAGGCTTTCTTAAGCATTATAAAGGGTAATTTGGAAACCTAAGGATATAATATTTACTGGTTCACTATTTCTTTATATGTGTGTTTTAGTCAAAAAATGACCCAGCACATATTCCTGTCTGTTTGTATTTATTTTACCATTCAATACTGAAATACATTTTTCAAGACATTTTTGAGACAATTATAATTTAAACACCAGCAATTGTGATTATGTATTACTGTACTTATTAGTTTTTAACAAAAAATAAGACCACCCCCAATGAAATACCAAACCCCCACTTCCCAAAGGGAAACTCCATAATGTTATTAACACTGAAGTATATACATATGATGATACACAGGATCGGTCGGAAATGTCTAACTTTATCCTTTTTTGTCACTACACAATATGACATTTTTCACAAAATTTATCACATGAAAATATTTAAGTGTTCCTAATTTACTTTGTTGTTTTAAAAATATAAACACCAAACATATGTAGGGGAATATAAATTGTGAAGAATATTCTTGATTGCTTAATACAAATGCCAAAAATGAAAAAGAACTTCGAAATAAAGGAGTGCCATCACTTTATTTTTATTGCCATTGAATGACTTTTTAACAGCACTTACTGTGTATGACATGGAAATATCAGATTAGCAAAGAAACATGTAACAAAATAAATGGCCATTCCTGCACTTTGATATTGATACTTTGTAAAAAGAATAGTACTTACAATATGTATACCTCTTCTTTTTCAAACTACAGTGACAAACCCGAATTTATCAACAGTTTTACAAGTAAGTGACTAATGTCAACTATCCCTCTATGCCTTATCCCATTTTTATATATTTAAATAGGAGAGTAGTCCTTGACATTTACAACCTTCACATTATTTTGTTTTTGTAGGTACTTTGAATACTGAAGGGCAGTTCTTCCACCATACTTTGTACACTCTGACACAGTGTAAGTAAATGATTAAACAGAAAATAAGTACATTTTGATTCCTATTTTACTTGCAGCTTAGATATGACATCTTTCTGGGCAAAGAGGCGTAGAATTCATAAGCTTGTGCAGGAAACAGAAACAGAAATAGCACAGCAATTTGAGCAAAACCAACCTGTAAGGCTAGGTTCTCAAGCTCATGAGGATTCACCTGCTCTTTTGAGACACAGTGCAAATGATTCTCTCTCTAATGAATTTGAGGTCGATCACAACAGTTCGGATCAGGACCACACCTCTCCTATGTTTCCTGGTAGCGCTGACCCTGACTATTCTGACTACAATGATTGTAAAGAACCAAATGGTAGTCTAAGTCCTGACAGTTCAGACTACAGTGACTGTAGTGAAACGGAGTTAAATGACGGCATGCTCCTCCATCAATTAAAAACCTGGGCAACTACTTTTTCAATTTCCTTGGTTGCACTAAGTGCACTGCTGTGCATTCTGAGGGTGTTTCATTCAAATCTACCTAAAGATGGAAGGACATTACTTGGTACACAGTCACAAGCAGTCACACGAAAAATGGGAAATGGCGAGTACTACCATTTCGGGCTGGAGCAAGCAATACAGAGAAAACTGAACTGTCTTAACCTTCAAACTAGTCTACAAACACTGAAACTCCAGTTTAACATTGATGGTCTCCCACTTTTTAGAACTTGTAGAACTCAGCTTTGGCCCATTCTTTGTTTAATTGACTGTGATTATTCTAAGTCTCCCTTCATTGTAGGGTTGTACTGTGGCCTAAGCAAGCCTGTAAGTGTTTTCGAGTATTTATGTGAATTTGTGAAGGACTTGACTAATGTGTTGCGGCATGGCATTGTTTATAATGGCAGATGGCTAGCAGTGTTGGTGTCAGCTTTTGTCTGTGATGCCCCAGCTAGAGCATTTGTTAAGCACATAAAGTCTCATAATGGTTATTCTGGCTGTGACAAATGTGTGCAGGCGGGTGAATGGCAAAATAAAATGACATTTCCTGAGACTAATGCCAGACTCAGAACAGATTCAGATTTTTGTTCAATGGCTGATGAAGAGCACCATTTGGGGCAGAAACATGGCCCATTGACAGGCATTGTGAAAATGGTCTCCCATTTTCCTATAGACTATATGCACCTTTGCTGTCTCGGAGTTATGAGGAAGCTACTGCTTTTTTGGTTAAAGGGTAGAAACCTAGCTTCCAGGCTTCCTTCACAAACTGTTGCATTAATATCTAGGAAATTGCTAATGCAGAGGCCTTACACACCTTCAGAATTCTCTCGTAACCCGAGGGAGTTGGTGAAAATTGATCGCTGGAGGGCAACAGAATTGCGTCAGTTTATGATTTATACTGGTCCTGTTGTGCTTAAAGACTGTGTACCACAGGAGGTTTATGACAATTTCATGTTGTTTTCTGTTGCCATGTTTTTGTTGTTGTCCCCAGATATTTCAGAAGAAAAGGTCAGCTTTGCTCATAATGTTCTTGTGTTTTTTGTTAGACATTTTGGGGAACTGTACGGAAGGGCAGAAATTGTTTTTAACATTCATCAGCTTGTCCATCTTGCAGATGAATATCGTTCCTTTGGATCTCTAGACAATATTTCAGCATTTCCCTTTGAAAACTGCTTGGGCAAAATTAAGAGACTTGTGCGAAAGCCACATCAACCACTTCAACAGATAGTTAAAAGACTCTCAGAAAAGCCAACAGCAGTAGTGTCAAAGCCTACAGACTCAGCAGCTGTACACAGTAAACATTATGATGGGCCTCTGCCCCCACAGTTTGGTAAAGCTGAGCAATTCAAAAAATTGACTTTGAATGAGAATACAATTTCCACTGAGCTAGGGGACAACTGTATACAGGTTGGTGATGAGATAGCTGTGGTTAAAAACATATTGAGGGCAGATGGCATTATTTTTGTTATCTATCAAACATTCAGACATGTAGAGAACTGTTTTTCATATCCCTGTGAATCATCCTATATTGGTTCCTTTAAAGTATCTAGGCTGCACAGTAGCTTAGGGATCTGTAAAATTGATCATATCCAACGAAAATGTGCACTCTACAAAGATGGAGATGGTTTTATAGCCATCCCACTTGTTCATATGCTCATTTAAATACTGACTCCACAGAACTATAGTTATGCCCAAGTTAATTTTTTATTTTTTTTTTATTTTAGATATTTTTTACAAAATGTTTTAAGTTTTACAAAATTTTCCATATTCTTACAACTACTGGTTCTGTTCTGTTCTTTGGTGTTAACCTAATTCTGCCTTCAGTATCCAAAGACTATAAATCAAATAAAAATTAAATTACAACTAGATCAGAATTCAAAGTACATTGTTCTTGATGCAGCAATGGTTAAAAATATATTTGTGTCATGTAAGATGGCACACTTGTGGCACGTGGTGGAGTTTGCAGATAGGAGTACAGCAGTTGTGCCCACTTTATGGGTAGAAAATGGAAAATGTCTTTGGCCCCCATGTGATAGCACCAACATTCAAAGGGCTGTGAAACAGCAAATTAAGCCAGGTCTAGACTGGTCAGTTCACGATAAAATCCGCTGTTTAGCAACTTGTGGTAAGTAATAATAAAAGCTAATAAGAAAAGCTATCTGACTTGACTTAATAAAACTCCTGCAATTTCAATAAGTGTATACTTTTTATATCCACTGTATAATTGCTTTCTTATGGTTCATCTCTATTCTTTTACTGATATTTTGTTTCAGACACTTAGGAGAAAGCCATTGGTTGTTTAAAAAAATCAGTTGAATCTAGCTGTGCCACTTCAGATATTGAATCTGATGTGGAAAAGGAAGAACGGAGAAAAAGAAAATCAAAGTAAGACTATTTAAATTACTACACCATGTGTTAAAAAATAATAGTATATTATTATTATTGTTTATCAATTATTTTTTTTATCTTACAGACCAAATCCAAAGTACATCAATGGCTTGACAGAATCAGAAGAGGAATGCTCAAAGAAAATGTACATCCCCAAGCCACCACCAATACTTTCACCAGGTATTTAAATATTTCTGAAGAAACTGCTGATGTTAATTCTGTTTAATGACCCAAACTTTGACTTTCTGTTCAAGCAAAGCCTCATATTTACCTGAAATGGGCATTTCCATTACATTTTCCTCTCTGTCTCTTTCTTCTTTCACATGGAGAGCAATGAAATAGAAAAAAGAAAAGACTAAATTGAATTTCTGCATTATTTTACTGTTTGTCAAAAAAGGCAGTCTATATATATATATATATATGTATATACACAGTTATGCTGAAAATTATTCATACCCATGCCAAATTTTGATATATAGTAAACTAGAAATGAAAGGAACAAGCGGCAAAAGATAACAAGACATTGTGCTATATATATGTATACACACCGATCAGGCATAACATAACATATCATGACCACCTCCTTGTTTCTATGCTCATTGTCCATTTTATCAGCTCCACTTACTATATAGGTGCACTTTGTAGTTCTACAATAACAGGCTGTAGTCCATCTGTTTCTCTGCATACTTTGTTAGCCCCTTTTACTCCATTCTTCAGTGGTCAGGACCCCCATGGACCTTCACAGAGCAGGTACTATTTGGGTGGTGGATCATTCTCAGCACTGCAGTAACACTGACGTGGTGGTGGTGTGTTAGTGTGTGTTGCGCTGGTCTGAGTGGATCAGACACAGCAGTGCTGCTGGAGTTTTTAAACACTGTGTCCACTCACTGTCCACTCTGTTAGACACTCCTACCTTGTCAGTCCACCTTGTAGATGTAAAGTCAGAGACTGTAGCTCATCTGCTGCTGCACAGTTTGTGTTAGTGATCCTCTAGTCCTCCATCAGTGGTCACAGGACGCTGCCCACAGGACGCTGTTGGCTGGATATTTTTGGTTGGTGGACTATTCTCAGTCCAGCAGTGACACTGAGGTGTTTAAAAACTCCAGCAGCACTGCTGTGTCTGATCCACTCAGACCAGCGCAACACACACTAACACACCACCACCACGTCAGTGTTACTGCAGTGCTGAGAATGATCCACCACCCAAATAGTGGTCGACTAATAGTAGAGGGTCCATGGGGGTCCTGACCACTGAAGAACAGGGTAAAAGGGGGCTAACAAAGTATGCAGAGAAACAGATGGACTGTGTATATATACATTGACATGCCATTTTTGTAGTAGAACTACAAAGTGCACCTATATAGTAAGTGGAGCTGATAAAATGGACAATGAGCGTAGAAACAAGGAGGTGGTCATAATGTTATGCCTGATCGGTGTATAACTATTACTATACATTTTCTACAAAACAAAAAAGATTTGGCACTTAAAAACACTGGGATATTTTTTCATAGCCTTTCCTCTTGTGTCTTGTGAGCAGCCACAATGCACAACTGGAGGTCCTCACTAAGCGCTTTGGTTTTAGCCATGACTTTCAATTGACTATTAACTGACTAGAGAACAACTGCATCAGCTGTTTCCAATGTATAGTCGGTTAGAATGTTCTAGGAAATTACCAGGAGCATTTTGGAATGGTATAGAAGCTTGCATTTTCTCAAAACAATTTCAAAGGGTATGAATAACTTTGGACATGGCACTTTTAGTAAAAATGTAAAACATAGAAATAGTTAAAATTTATCATTACCATCTCTAACATAATGTCTCACTGTCTCTTTTTCACTTGTTTATGTCATTTACAACCAGAAAAAACTACTGGTGAAATAAAAACTCACTATAAATAAAATTTTAGCATGTTATGAACAATTTCGGGCTTAACTGTTTATATATAAGTTGACATGCCAAAAGTCATGGGACAGCAGTATGTAAATTGATTATGAAGTGGCGTTACCTCATGGGATGGCTTGGAAACGGCCACACTTGTTAAGTTGTGGGTGTTATCTTGTAAGTGAGGTTGAATACTTCCCAGCTCATAGCATAGCAAGGTGACTGTGATGTGGTAAGGCGAGGCCTACCCCATCACCAATGAATACCATCCCTTGCACAATAAAATGTGTGTGTGTATACCTGCTTCTGCCTGTGAAAGGGGAAATAGCAAAAGGGGGACAGCAGGGAGACCTACTTACCTTATCCTTATCGGGAGGATCCACCGATGGGGAGAAAATGGGGTGGGGGGTCTATTCCTCATCTAATATCCTGTGGGGGGAAAAAGAAAATAATTCAGTTGTTATAAGTTAATGGCCAAGACAATGTGCATATACCGGTAATGAATTGTCTAACCTAGGTTGACTGTGTATAGCACTATTGTTTGTTTCATGTGTAAACCACACTGTTCTGACCTCATGGTGGGGAATGGGATCTCAAAGGGTGGGGTTTTAGACTTAAAACCCGAGGGTTCTTTGAGGCAGGCTACTTCTCCCCATCACTCTGTTTGCCACAGCGGATACTAGCTGCTTGTAGTGACTAATGTAATGGTGTGGAGGAAGTTTTAAAAGTGAGTAGGCATGACTAAGCCTGACGCTTAGTACATATTGTAGATACTTTACCTTCCATTTATTTTTCATTTGTACAGTTTTTGTTTCATGTTTTCACGTTGTGTAAATAAACATGGGACATTACCTTTCCAAAGTTGTGCGGGTATTTAACATTCCTCGATTCACAGTGTCACATGTGTACCGGGAATACATGGAGGGTATTACCACCCACAGTGGACAGCGCAGTGGCTGCCCACGGGTGCTTAATGATTGTGACCTGTGGCCTCTGGCTAAAATTGTCTGTGCGAACAGACAAGCAACTCTGGCAGAAATCACATCCGCATTCAATGCAGGAGGCCCCACACGCATATCCCACAGGTCAGTGCAGCGTTCTTTAGCTTCCATGGGATATAGGGAAAAGACCCTAGAGAACTGATAACATGTGGCGTGGTCTTATGAGTCACAGTACCCGTTGTTTCGAGCTGATGGTAGGGTTCGTGTGTGGCACAGACCCCATGAAAACATGGACCCCAGTTGTCAACAAATCACTGTACAGGCTGGTGGTGACACTTCGATTCAATTAAAGCATGCAAAGTCACTGACACCAGATTTTTTGTCTCAGTGTCCAAATGATATCTAATAATATTGAGTACTATCTGTCCAAATGTAAAGGGAGTTTTACCAAAATCATATGAAAAATACACATTTGTATTGATAAAGACATGAAATATACAGTATAAAGGGTAAACATAACATGGAAAGGATTAGTGGTCAGACATACTGTAAAATGGCTTGTCAGTTCATCCTAAAAAGTAGTTCTTGTGGTGACAAGTAAATTAATTAGTTCTATTGAACTTAAATAAATACTTTAAATGAACAATTATTTCAATCAATATAATTTTGTGAGTTGAATAAAATTAGTTCAATTGCCTGTTACCACCTGAAGTCATTTTTCTAGGTTGATCTGACAAGCCATTTTTCACAGTGCAAGGATTATAAACTTTTAAGAAACTGTCCACAGTCGACTCCTCAGTTTTCCTCCTGTAACTATTTTACTAACTGTTGTCTTCTCTGTTGCCTTTGTTTCTTTCATATGTACTATTATTTGTTACATACCTTTGCTTTTGCATAAGCCTTTGTTATCCAGTCTCATTGGTTCTGTGCTTTTAGGTGTCTTGTTTTGCCATCATGGGGGGACACACCCAAGATATAGTAGTGAGACGCATGTTAGCTCATGCTCTTACCAACAACTTGGCAAGCCAATTGAATTGGGCTGGCAAAGGGCACAAGAGGGCATTCAAAGATACTGCTCTTCATGACATAATATTTGGTAAGTTCAAGCACGTGCACATGAAACAAACTCACATACTCACGTTGAATTCACAGCATGCCTGGACAACCCACAATCTGCAGCAGTAACAAAAGTAATAACTTATATTATCCATAGGCGACAGAGTTTATTTTTAAACTGTGAGTGCAAAAAGTGAAAGTCAAATCTTACTTCTGCTTATCCACACTGTTTTCTTCTCTGCAAAAAAAGTGGTCCCTCGTCATTGTGCAGGCTCATTTGTACTTCTGCAAAGATGCAACACAGACGATGGAGGTGGTCCCAAATCCCAACCCTTGGCCGAGCAATACATATGAAAAGTCACAAAGTTGGAATAAATTATTGGAACGAGATCATCGATTTGTATGATGATTCATGCATATTGATATATTTATTAATATTAAACGCATCCAATATTTCTGCTACAACTTACACATTTTTGAAAACGAATCGCCATTTCTTCTGCGTTTTGTGTACTAAATTCTGGTTGAGACGTGGCTCCCCCAGTAAACATGAACTTCACGTGCAAATATGTATAAAGAACACCTATGCCTACGCACGACGCCCCCACATGCTCAGGTTTGCAGGCGCAAAAATATAAATTCCCTAACCAGCTTGTGAGCTCCTAGAAACCCCGACGCAATATTAAGAACAGCCCAGAGTTTAGTGCAACACAAGACCACAACATTCTACATAAACAGCAGAAATAGTAGGAAAAACACACAAGACTCTTCTGTAGCCGACATCTAGCGAGCTAGGCTCTGTTAGCAATTGTGTTATAGCTGCATATTATTGTATCATGCGTTATAGCTGCGTATTATTGTTTCATGTGTATACTTAATATCACTAAAATTAACATCCACATCAAAATTTTTACCTGTTTTTTCAATGACAACTACGCTCTGAATCTTCGAATGGTGATGATAATTATTTTCTCTGTATGTGAAAAACAAGTGCTTACTGAAAATTTCCCTGACCCGACAATACCAGGACTGACAACCTACTAACCAATCAGCTTCAGGCTATAATCCATGGTGGCCAATCAACGTTCTGTGGCTTTTCATTCTGCTGGCGTTTTCTAATTTCCACTCCATGCTCACGCCTTGCTAACACATCAGAGAAAATGTATGCGTCATTTTTATCATATATTTTTTTATATCCCAGACGTCTAAAAAAAGACATTTTGAAAATCACTTTTGTTACTAAACAAAAACAGTTAAACTGGCTTTATGTGCGCTTTCCAGCAGATACAGGCTTGAAACAACTGCTCAATCACAAGACAGAAACCTGCATGACCAAATACACGTGCTTTTATAGGGCCCATATCGTACATTATTCTTGTATCTTGTGAGATAAACTTATAAAGTCGGTGTGTTTTTATGCACTGTTTGAATCATAATTCATTTTTGCGTGATCATTCTCTATTTATAGATGTTTTTGTTACTGTGACTTTAAGACAAATGCACTAATATAAATTTCACGCTTGTGTGTGTGTGTGTGTGTGTGTGTGTGTGTGTGTGTGTGTGTGTGTGTGTTTCTTTCAGCTGCTCTGCAGAAACAAGTCACTGGAAGCACGCAGCTCGCATTCGCAGATGTTGTGAAGAAGTGGCTGAAATATGCGCCAGAGAGAGAAGGTGGAGTGCCTAGAAAGTAATAACCATAAGGTAGGCTACAGGTATTTTATGTTTGCTCAAGAAACATACGATGAACTGCAAATACATTAAACTAAAAATACAAAAATAAGCGTGTTAAACATTAACCTAATATACTTTTCATGTTCTATTTGTTATCTTTCTTTTTAGGTGCAGCATAGAATTCCAGCAGCATTCCTGAATGGCCGAATTTTTACGTTCTCCTGTTCATAAACCTTTGAAAATAAAGTTCTTAAAAATATGGAGATACAGTTTTCTGTCTCTTCTTCTTCTTCTTCTTCTTCTTATTATTATTATTATTATTATTATTATTATTATTACAGGCTACTGAGTATTCCTGTTGTACATAAAACAGGATGGGATTTGGGTTGATTTAACGTTGAAACAACCAAAACAGATAATGTTTAAAAAAAGGTTGAAAAGGAGTTGATTAAACGTCTAGTTTCAACCGGTTTTCAACGTTGATTCAACGTGGAACAATATGTGCACTTTAGCGTTGAATCAACGTCAAAAATCAACGTTGGTTCAACGCTTCTGCGTTGAACTGGACAACGGTGAGTCAACGTTGATTCAACATTACTTTGCTATCTGGGATACCACCTCAATCTCCTTAAACACTGGAGGGAGGCTGTCCCTGTTTCTCTGGCGACGGTGGCTCCCGAGAGAGCTGAGTTGGGGCCGGAGGTTCCAACCAAGCTTGATCGCCCTCCGGTCCCCTGTGGGGACCAGCTCTCCCCGTCCCAGAAAGCAGAGGTGGCAAAGTTACAAATTGAGTTTTCCGACGTGTTTTCGCCTCTGCCCGGCCGTACTGACCTCATAGAGCACCACATTGAAACTCCTCCTGGCGTGGTTGTGCGCAGCCGGCCTTATCGCTTGCCTGAGCACAAAAAAAAAGGTGGTTCAGGATGAAATTAAGGCTGTGCTCGATATGGGGGTAATCGAAGAGTCCCACAGTGATTGGAGTAGCCCCGTGGTGCTTGTCCCCAAGCCCGACGGGACTGTTCGCTTCTGTGTGGACTACAGAAAAGTCAATGCGGTGTCTAAATTCGACGCCTATCCAATGCCGCGTATTGACGAACTGCTCGATCGGTTAGGTGCTGCTCGTTTTTACTCGACACTGGATTTAACCAAGGGATACTGGCAGATCCCCTTGACTCCAGTATCCCGAGAAAAGACGGCTTTCTCTACTCCGTTTGGGTTACACCAATTCGTCACCCTCCCGTTCGGGTTATTCGGAGCACCGGCCACGTTTCAGCGACTCATGGATAGAATTCTCCGCCCCCACTGTGCTTATGCCGCTGCCTATTTAGATGACATTATCATCTACAGCAATGACTGGCAGCGGCACGTGCAACATTTGAGGGCGGTTCTGAGATCGCTGAGACGGGCGGGGCTTACGGCTAACCCGAAGAAGTGTGCGATTGGACGGGTGGAGGTACGGTATCTGGGCTTCCACTTGGGTCACGGACAGGTGCGTCCCCAAATTGATAAGACGGCGGCAATTGCGACCTGTCCGAGACCCAAGACCAAAAAGGAGGTGAGACGGTTCCTGGGGCTGGCTGGCTATTATCGTAGGTTCATACCTAATTATTCGGACGTCACCAGCCCGCTGACCGATCTCACTAAAAAGGGAGCACCAGATCCGGTCCAGTGGACGGAGCAGTGCCAACAGGCGGTAACCCGGGTTAAGGCAGCCCTCTGTGGGGGCCCGCTGCTGCATTCGCCTGACTTTGCTCTCCCTTTTGTTCAGCAGACAGACGCGTCGGACAGAGGGCTGGGGGCTGTTTTGTCCCAGGAGGTGGAGGGGGAGGATCGCCCTGTGCTGTACATTAGTCGAAAATTATCGCCTCGGGAGACTAGGTACAGCACCATTGAGAAAGAATGTTTGGCCATCAAGTGGGCGGTCCTCACCCTCCGCTATTACCTATTGGGCCGCTCTTTCACCCTCTGTTCCGATCACGCCCCTCTCCAGTGGCTCCACCGCATGAAGGACTCCAACTCCCGAATTACTCGCTGGTACCTAGCTCTGCAACCCTTTAGGTTTCAAGTGGTTCAAAGGCCAGGGGCTCAGATGGTGGTGGCCGACTTCCTCTCCCGCTCGGGCGCGGGGGGAGTGGGATGTCGGCCGGACGGCTGCCCGGCCTGAGGGGGGCGTGGCCGAGCGTCGAATGCGGGACGGAGACGCTGGTCGGGCTGAACCAGCGGGCCTAAGTAGCTGATGTTGTTCACCTGTGCCTTGTTTCTGCCAGCCTACTTATTGTCATCTCTTCCCTCAGTAGCTGGCAGAGCCCGGAGAGAGAAGGAGACCAGCGAAGGCGTGAGAGCTGAGCTGAGCTGAGCTGAGCCAGAGGACTGAAGTCACTGAAAAGTGGCCAGCGAGCGTGTTGTAATACTTTTGTGGGCTATTAGCCGCGTGTTTTGCGTTGTGTCAATAATTAATAAAAAAGAAGCTCTCCGCCTTCACCCCTGCCCCCGGCGTCTTTCCTCCCATCACGGTTAGAGTTGCTACACCTAGTTAACCATAGAGAAGCTTGTACATCTGCCATTAACATTGTGTGTCGTGTTTCGTGTGTGTGTGTATATATAATGTTTTTCAGTTTTGGACATATTTTGAAAAGGCTTGTTGCCCTTTACATTGTTTTTAAATTTCATGAAAAATGAACCAAAAGAAATGGTCAAAAATTACTTGGAAAAAATTCTGGTTCCATTAAAAGTAAAGTATGTTTTTTCAAGGTACCATTTTGGAGATACAAAGTTTTCTTCTGACAACATACTGTGTGTGTGTGTGTGTGTAAATACATACATATCTAAAATGACATCTGGAGGCAGATCATTTACCAAAACAGATAATATATCTGTATATTATATATCCATAACTAAGTTCTTGTTTTTTGCCAATATTTGTGAAATATTGAATGTAATATCAACAAGATCATTGTTTAGTTAGGTGCATTTTACTACAGTTTTCTTTTCTTGTATTACACATCAAAATTTATTTTGTTTGTCTTACAGTGGAAAGAAGTGGCCATTGGACTGGGTGCTTGACACAGACACTTGTTGATTTCTTTCATTCTTTTGTTAAATTCATAAATGTTTGGAGGCCTTCTGTGATATTATGTTACAATATTAATTTTATTTTTAATTTTAATTTTTAATAAAAATGTAGTTTTAATAAAGTGAATCCACCTTCTGTTGCAAAAAATCTGTTTTGAAATGTCTTTTTTTAAACATATGCATTAGTTGCACCACTTCATCACAACATATGTGCATTACTGTTAACAATTAATCTTTTAATACTTTTTTACTCTGTTTGTACTCAGCATTTTTGTTTGTTTCATTTTCTACTAATAACACAGTTATAGCACTACACGCCCCATAATTGAAGCAGAAGTGAGAGAGGTACTGAACACCTGTGTTTTGAGTGAAATTTGGGAGCAAAATTTGGAAGAACTTGCCTAAACATTCAGAGAGGTCATAATTTATTTAATGGTTATGCATGAAAGCTTACATCTTGACCAAATGTGTGTGTAATTCACAGATTCACAACTGTTTTTCCAAATGTGTCTTAAGCTATATTATGATATATATATATATATATATATATATATATATATATATATATATATATATATATATATATATATATATATTATGCTTTACAAACAAATAAATGTATACTAATTGCAATATACAACTTTAGTAGAACTTATTAGTATGATGTTTTGGATGCATTCCTGGATGACCCCGCCCTGCACATTTTACTGTTTTCCTTGCTCTAATACAGGTACGTTTGAACCAGGATTGGAAATCTGCTGATTTTCCAGGTGACAGATTTTTGTTGGTTTAAAGTTATTTGTCATGTTATTGAAATGTGCATGACATCTCTACCTATGCACAGTATTCACAACACAAACGTCTTTATTCTTGATGATAACCCTCATCCCTTACCATAACTTACCTGAAAATGAACAAGTCATACCATGTTCTTCAACATCCCATTACATTATACATACAAGCATATGGGTAATGTAGTTGAAATTGTATAAAAGCAACCATTATTGACTTGGGCATCACAAAACAACTGTTCCGATGTCTGAGACATATTTGAGTATAAGACCAAAATTCAACATTTAATGAAGTTTGCTTGCTAAATTTTAATATATACATACAAAAACAGCTTCTTCTGTCCTGAAATAAAGTTGTTTGGTTATAAATGCTACCGGGGGGCACTATAGCGCTCTTGGGAGTGTGAGGGTAGTAAAATCTGTGTGCTTACCATGGAGAATCCACTCACTAGGCCTGAGCAGTTCACTCTGCAACTCGGTCCTAGACTTCCTGAGTAACAGGCCTCAGACAGTCAGGAACAGGCCATCCCACTCCATCACCCTGAACAATGCAGCCTCTGTGGCTATTCATTACAATATCCAATGTTTGTATCTGTGAACTAAAGGGACCATTCCAGTTTCATGTATTTTGACTGTGGTAACTGTTACACCGGCTACATAGGGGGCTGTGGCAGCTTAGTGGTTAGAGTTCTCGGTGCTTGATTACAGAGTTCTGGACCTGGTCTGCTGAGTTGCTGCTGTTGGGCCTTTGAGCAAGGCACTCAACCTTTTCTGCTCCAGGGGCACTGTATGTGACTGAATGAAAAGAATTTCATTGTACTGTGTAAGTTGAATTACAATAAAGGTACTTACCATAATAAACAGTTCCAGTTTCATGCATTTTGACTTTGGTACTATAGTAAACTATGGTGAAGGGCAACAAAAAAAATTGGGTACTAATTAAGTAAGATTGTAAACCATGTCAGAAAATCAAACAGTAGCCTGTCCAGCATGCATGACAAAAAATAGGCAGGCATACTACATACACATACATAGATTTACCACAAAAGATTCAGCGATTGTATGAGCGTATAATTCATATTCATAATAAAATTGTTGGCAGTAAAAAGAGACCTGTGGCTTCAGAAAAAGCCTGTGGCTATAGCCCAATAGCCAGACCCTAAAAAACCCTAAACTTTGGGCTGAGCATCACTGCCTGGTGTCATAGAGAACATCCTGACTTCCAAAATCACCATCTGGTATCACATAGAGCATGCAGACCTGTAGCATCACTGTCTGGTATCACAGAGAGCATTCTGACATTCAGCATCACTGTCTGGTATCACAGAGCATCCAGACCTGTAGCATCACTGTCTGGTATCACCTGAGGCATCACATGATTAAGGTGCTAGAGAGGCTGGTCCTTGCCCATCTCCGTCCTCTGGTGAGCTCATCTATAGACCCACTTCACCTACAGAGAACTGGACTGGTGTCTGAGGAAACACCTCCTGATCAATGCGGGGAAGACCAAAGAGATGGTGGTGAATTTTTGCAGATGCAGTCACCTCCCTCCATGAGTAAACATCCAGGGAAGGAACACTGAGAGAGTGGACCCTTATAGGTACCTGGGTTTTCACGTCAACTTTACACTGGACTCGTCAGATAACAGTGCACAAAGGCCAGAGCAGACTCTACCTGCATTTGGAGAGCAGGAGACACTCCTGAGGACCTTTTTTGACACCATGGTGGCATCAGTCATCTTTTATGGAACGGTCTGCTGGTGTAGCAGCATCTCAACTGCAGACAGGAAGAGACTTGACAGACTCATTAAGAAGGCCAGCTCTGTCCTAGGATGCCCCCTAGACCCAGTGCAGGTGGTGGGAGAAAGGAGGATGTAAGCCAGTCTAGCATCCATGCTGGGCAGCTCCTTCAGTGACCGGCTGCTCACCCAAAGTGTGTGAAGGAGGCTATTGCAGGTCCTTCCTTCCTGCTGCTGTTAGACTGTACAACCAGCACTACTCCTAGTAGAACCTCCTCCACCCCCCATTAGTCCTCACACACCTACAGAACATAAACTGTGAATTCATCACCGAAACTGTGTGCAAAATAATCAATACTCCATGTGGAATACATGTAAAATATCTCTGATTTTTTGCTTTTTTCTATTTATGATGTTTATATTGTTAATTCATCACCATTCCCACATGTAATATAATCAATATTCCACGTGCAATACGTGTAAAATAACTCTATAGTATAAAGATTTCTTTTTTGTTTTTTCTATTTATAATGTTTATATTGTCATCACCATTCCCACATGTAATATAATCAGTACTCCATGTGTAATACTCCATGTGCAATACTCCTTTCGCAATATTCTATGTGCAATTCAGGTAAAATATCCTTACATATTTACATATTTTTTGCTTTCTTATTTATAATTGTTTACATTGTTAATTTTTGTGAACAGTGTTAATGTGAAGGATAGAGGATAATAAAAGTAACTAACAAAGTTAATTACTTCTCTTCTTTTTACTTCTGTTCTTGAGTGCCTTGCTATCCCTTCGCTGCTGTTGCACTGTGAATTTCCCCGTTGTGGGATTAATATAGAGCATCTGGTATCACAGAGCATCCTGACCTTCAGCATCATTGTCTGGTAACATAGTGAACATCCTAACCAGTTGTATCAATATAGTGTGTCATTATATTATTATACTGTTTGTATTTTATGGAATTGTACTTATTGACTGTTGTACTTCTGTCACTATATCTGCTGTTGATCTGTGCTACATTTAGCGTGTTCCAGAGAAACAGTTTTCTCTCAACACATAACTGCGAGGAGAAGGAATGACCAACGTTGACTTAGCTTGAAGTGGAGAAAAGGCCTAGACTAACCTCACCCAAATGACCACAGAGTTCTTCATCCGTTTTGTATTCCTGCTTGCGATGCATTTAAGATATTCCCATCAAGAACTAGCTTGCTCAGCAAACAATATGTCTGTCACAAACAACATCAATACAGCATGGATCTTATGTATGGTGCAATGAGTACACCTGTGCAAAAGTAGAGTGTCTGACGTTTTGGAGAGGTGATGATCGTCACTATAATGACTGTATGTGTATTCCAGAAATCATTACGTAATAATACTAAAATACTAAAAAGTAATACTAAAAGGTAAAGAACAATTTGCATTTAGAGGGCATTACAGTAATGTGCAATAGTTTAGTTTATGTTCTTTTTATTGACTTTTTGTACTGAATAGTTTACACACCTGGAAATTATGCACATATGTACACACAAAACTGATGAGACCATTATGAAAGAAAAGTCCTTATGCTGTGGTGCTGAAATTCATTAACATCTCATTTATTAGAACATTCCTGCACAAAGGAACTACACAGCAAATCAATGTTGAACTATGAAAAACTACTTGAAATAAAAGGAAAAAAAAAGACATTCTCAAGGCTTAAACTGTCATGTTGGATGTAAAATACACCAATTTTAAATTTTAAGTAATCATTTTAAACATCACAATAGGGTAAATAAAATTCAGATGGTGGAGTTTTCCTGTAAGCCTTGTAAGTCATGTAAACAAGACAATAAATATGGACAAAACACCATACAAACCAACGTCCAATAAAATATACAAACATACTGTAATCACAGGAATGATTTCTGGTGCTAAGACCCTCTGACTAATATCAGACAATGCAAACAGAATAAAATGTCCTGTGCAAAAAAAGTACATTTCAATGTCTTGTGTAGTGGGCGGCATACATGTAGTGCAACAAATGAAAGCGAAGTGTAGGGCTTTTGTAGCAGTTTAGTCTAAATGTTTAAAAGTCCATCATACATAACTTTCTAGGAGTCTGCCTGCAGGAAGAAACTGTGAGTCTACAGGACTTGATGGGAGGGGTGTAAACAGTCCAGGCAAAGTGAACAAAGTGAAGCAGTGCACAGTTGAACAAGACTGCGTTTCCCCAACTCTGTTATGCAAAAATATACATAAATATATAATAAAAGGCAACTGCACATAGACACACTAGATAGCACAAACGTACATAAAACATACAAATGGAGAAAGAAAATATATATATATATATTATATATATATATATATATACAGTGGGGTGCGAAAGTTTGGGCAGCCTTGTTAATTTTCCTGATTTACCTTTATAAATCATTGATTGTTTGGATAAAAAAATTCCGTTAAATATATCATATAGGGGACAAACACAGTGATACTTGAGAAGTGAAACGAAGTTTATATGAATTACAGAAAGTGTGCAATAATTGTCTAAACAAAATTAGGCAGGTGCATAAATTTGGGCACCAAAAAAAAAACCTTAGCTCAATATTTAGTAGATCCTCCTTTCGCAGAAATAACAGCCTCTAAACGCTTCCTATAGCTTCTAATGAGAGTCTGGATTGTGGCTGAAGGTATTTTAGACCATTCTTCTTTACAAAACATCTCTAGTTCATTCAGGTTTGATGGTTTCTGAGCATGGACAGCTCTCTTTAAGTGACACCACAGATTTTCAATAATATTCAGGTCTGGGGACTGAGATGGCCATTCCAGAACGTTGTACTTGTTCCTCTGCATGAATACCTTAGTAGATTTTGAGCAGTGTTTAGGGTCATTGTCTTGTTGGAAGATCCAGCCCCGGCGCAGCTTCAGCTTTGTCACTGATTCCTGGACGTTGATCTCCAGAATCTGCTGATATTGATTGGAATCCATGCGTCCCTCAACTTTAACAAGATTCCCAGTCCCTGTACTGGCCACACAGCCCCACAGCATGATGGAACCACCACCAAATTTTACTGTAGGTAGCAGACGTTTTTCTTGGAGTGCTGTGTTCTTTTTCCTCCATGCATAACGACCCTTATTATGCCCAAATAACTCTATTTTAGTTTCATCAGTCCACAGCACCTTATTCCAAAATGAAGCTGGCTTGTCCAAATGTGCTTTAGCATACCTCAAGCGGCTCTGTTTGTGATGTGGGCGGAGAAAAGGCTTCCTCTGCATCACTCTCCCATACAGCATCTCCTTGTGTAAAGTGCGCCGAATAGTTGAACAATGCACAGTGACTCCATCAGCAGCAAGATCATGTTGTAGGTCTTTGGTGCTGGTCTGTGGGTTGACTCTGACTGTTCTCAACATCCTTCGCTTCTGTTTATTCGAGATTTTTCTTGGTCTGCCACTTCGAGCCTTGACTTGAACTGTGCCTGTGGTCTTCCATTTTCTCACAACGTTTCTCACAGTGGAGACTGAAAGCTGAAATCTCTGAGATAGCTTTCTGTATCCTTCCCCTAAACCATGACGGTGAACAATCTTTGTTTTCAGGTCATTTGAAAGTTGTTTTGAGACTCCCATGCTGCGACTCTTCAGAGAAGATGCAAAGAGGAGAAAAACTTACAATTGCCCCCCTTAAATACCCTTTCTCATAATTGGAGTCACCTGTGTATGGAGGTCAAGGGTCACTGAACTTACCAAACCAAATTTGAGTTCCAATAATTAGTTCTAAAGGTTTTGAAATCAATAAAATGACAACAGTGCCCAAATTTATGCACCTGCCTACTTTTGTTTAACCAATTATTGCACACTTTCTGTAAATCATATAAACTTCATTTCACTTCTCAAGTATCACTGTGTTTGTCCCCTATATGATATATTTCACGGAATTTTTTTATCCAATCAATGATTTATAAAGGTAAATCAGGAAAATTAACAAGGCTGCCCAAACTTTCGCACCCCACTGTGTATATATATATATATATATATATATATATATATATATAGTATATATATAAGAAATGCATGGAAAGGGATGAAGAGGTTGCATCTGCTGGACACGAGGGTAACATTAACTCAGTTTTGCCGTTTCACAGAATAGGTCAGTACTGTTTCGTCTTGTTTGTGAATGTTTGTGATAGCAACTGATTAGCTTCACAACAGCAACTCTAGTGTCAAGACTGCTAACCCACAACCAAGCTAACTTTAGCTAACGTTACATTACTTGCTGTGTCATTGTTCACTCTGACATTTTATCATGGTATTTGGCCTCGACAATGCGTGTCCATGAATTGCGGGGGCAGAGTTTCTGAAGGAGCACTAGAGGAAGGGGTGTGTTTGTTTTGCTGTTGCATTCAAATATTAACAATCATTCTCCAGAATTGTATAGTGCTTCTTTAAGTCAATATTCTGCACATAAATGACTCCATTTGACTAAAAGTTCTCCTAAGAAACTTTATGGTTTACATTTTTATGCTTATTGAAAAAGAAAAAGGGAACAAGTTCATGGACACCTGAACTATGATATGGAGGGCTGAAACATTACTGGAATTCAAACTTGTGATCCGTCTCTCCCCTGATGATCAGGCAGTTGAACCACTCTGAAGCCACAAATTTACAGACAAACAATGAAAAGGTTAAAAATGTTTGATTTATTTAATTCAAAGGTTTTCAAAACTGCTAAATAATTGAGATGTAAAAGTCATTTAAAGTCATTTCAGAGTGAAAATGCTCCGCTCTAGAGAACCTGAGCTTCTTTACAGTGGTGGTGATAGGAACCAGAGACATGTCTACATCGTAAATATAGCCATTTTATTCACTATGCAAAATGACTAATGTTACTTGAGTTTTTATACATAATGTTGATAACGGTGGAAAATCTGAAAAAGTAGTTTTCTTTTGTGGAATATTTCGCTATACAACAAACCTGCATGTATCTCTCCACAATGAATGGAGGAAGAAAAAACAAACAAAAAAAAAAAACAAAAAACATTTTAGGCCGAAAGCTTCTCAAAACCATTACAAAACAAATGTCAGACATTGTTCACATGTTCCTGGCCTTTTTATGTAATAACTTGGCATGAAACCTGGTTCCTATCACCACCACTGTCTGTTTTGGTAATTATTTTTTAAAATAGAAAATTACTTTGCTACATCTTAGCAAACAAACCACGCAAACACTCAAAATAAATGAATAAAAAATTTCTTTTACGCAACTTCATGGCTTCTGAATGCTATGACTGTCTAATTACCAGATTATCAGATCATGAGTTTGAATCCCAGTGATGCTTCAGCCCTTCAAGATCAGGACTCTGTCAGTCTTATTCTAGTCCATACTCCAACAGCCTATCCACTCTGCTTCCATTTTAAATTAAAATTTCAAGTTGACCTGACACAGTGTAGTGATTTGTGTGTGAAACTCAGAATTATTAGATGTCTTCCAAGTCGCTGTCATCCGAGGTATCAGATGGAAGCATATTGTGCTCCTCCTCTGGTGTCTCCTGAGGACCATCTTAAGGCAACAGCAAAGCATTTGGTCCTAAAACCATGCTGTACCTTGATGAAACAATTTTCTCAACATCTGCAAGCCTCTCTTGAAGATGGCACAGTAGCCCACACTGCCCCTCCTCAGTTAAGGTTAAAATGCCTACAAAGAAAGAATGAATAAATAAATAAATACATACATAAAAATAACACACACACACACACACACACACACACACACACACACACACACACGGTGTCTCAAAAATAAAGAAACACCCATACAAAATAAAAATGGTTTGACAGATGATGGGTGATTGAATTGCAGATGCAAGCTGTGGGGGAAGGGGGAAACTTGTTAGGCTATGTGACCAGCATGGCAGCCATCTTTAAAGCCACCATCTTGCCATCGTGGACTCAGCTTCAGTTTTACAAATGGGAAACAAGGTGTGCGACACATCAAACGAGTAGAGAATTTCAATAGAAAAACAGTGATGTGCTTCATGTCAACCTAACTTTATTCAGTGTTTTTTCTTCTGTACAGGATATAGAGGATGGTGCTATCCAAAGCGGAACATGTTGAGATCCTGTCCTGTTTTCCCATGAACGAAGCACACATCATGTCAGAAGATTTCAACCAATGCCACCCAAACAGGCCTCCCATTACCCACAATGCATTTGCCAAAATTTTTGCAAAATTCAAAGAAACAGGTGCTGTTGCCAATAAACCGAAAGCTGGACAACCAAAAACCGCTACGCTAAGTAGCAACAGCAACCGCTGTTCTGGCCTCATTTCTAGAGCCCACATCTCTAGTGCCCATCAGCTGGAACGTGGGGTTAGCCATGCCTCAATTCAGTGAATTTGTCTACCCTTAAATGGCACCCTTACAAAATTCAGATGCTACAACACCTGACCAAGGATGACCCAGACCATTGGACAGAATTTACAGAAAGGTTGACACACCAACTTTACATAAACCTTTGTTTTCCCTATCAGATGCTGTTCAGTAACGAAGCAAATTTCTTCACGAAGGGTGAGGTCAACAAACAGAAATCACTGATACTGGTCCAAAACAAACCCTCACTGGACTGATCCATCTAATACAGTTGCCTCACCTAAAGTAATAGTATGATATGGTGTATGGGGTCCCAGAATTGTACGGATGCGCTGTCAGAGACTAACTTGATGTGTAAAAAAGTAGAATAGTCAAAGGGGTCCAAACGAGTGTCCACCATGTTCTCCTGACTTAACCTCTCTAGATTTCTATCTGTGGGGTCATGTCAAGGCACTTCTTTACTATAAAATGTTGTGCATCTAAAGACAGAACTGTTGATGCTCATGTTAGCGTTCAGCCAGATATTTTCGTGAAAGTTTATCATGAATGGGAGAAAAGGAGAAAAGTCATCCTAAGAGTAAACTAACTTAGTGTTAATGATGATTTACTCCTACCACCCCTAATTCAACTAATTTATTAATTAACAAAATTATGGGTCCTGTGAACCCTTTCAAAAAGGTCTTAGTTTTTATTGCTATTTGTCCACATGCTGTTTTTCCTAAGTTCCATGCTATACATCATACTGGCTAATGTACATTTAAATGGCAATACCAGGGCCTAATGTATACATTTTTAATGTATGTGAAAATTCATGCTTAATTCATGTCGAAGTTATAAAACATTAATATGTTGTGAAAATGTGGGTAGATCAATGCATCTTTCAAAGCTGACATCTCATACTGGCAGTATGTGGCTGGGCCACTGTATAGGGATTACAGTGTACTGCTGTGAATGTTTTTTATAAAATCAAAGTCTTACTCAAATGCTGAGAACTTCAAGAACATATTTAAAACGAAAATTTTAGTGCATTTTATAAATGAGGTTCCAAGAGAAATTACAGGACCTTACCACAATGTTGTCCAGTGGATATTTGTGATATTAGTGTCCTAATGCTGCTTGCTTGACTTCTGAGATAGGAGCAGTGCTGTCTCATCTCCCGCATTAGGATGACTTTTTCCTCTTGAAGCCTCATCTTTGACATGTATGCATCAAAAATCTTCTTTTTGGAAAGGATGCTAGGGGTTTCTGGTCAAACAAATAATAATAAAAAAGTACCAAAAAAAGTAAATAAATAAATAAATAAATAAAAAAACTGACAGTCAACACAAGCTTGACATATTTGTTTTAAACATGTAATAAATTATATTTATGGTTATCAAGATCAAATGCATCACATCATAATCTGTTTTATGAGCATGTGGATATCACCAGAGCAAGCATTAAAGAACACGCACAGTAAGCATAATTAGTTTTGGTTAACTGGATTAAGTTGAAGTTGTGAAAAACAAATCATTGTACTCAGTATTTGACAGCAATTTTTAACGTGGCACTAATGGTTCTTTTCTGTGTGTATTTCTACCTATTACACCTCAGAAAAATGACTAGCAGAGTATACACAACTATTATACTGTCACAATTAGATGAACTATTCAGCCACAACTACACACAAACACATGCAATCAAATGTCATATAAATAGTTCTGTACCACTTCTGCATAGTTCCCACGGCCATATTAGACTGTCGGTTCCGCTGTCTACTTCCACCACAGTCTGCTCTCCACCATCTCCACATTAATGCGGTCCTCCTCTGGCACCTGCTCATTGAAACGCTTGATCGCTTCAGAGTTTTACCTTCTCCTCCCTCAATTTCTTTTGCCGCAAGTGGCGAATCTTGTTGCTGTCTAGAGTTAGCAAAGAAAAAACAAACTTGTAATATAAAAAATTCTAATTCTAATACTAATGCCAAAAAATAAGTAAGCAAAGAACATACCTGTATGATTATAAAGACTGGCTTTTTTCCGATGAACACCGAGAAACATTTATTCAATTGACTGCTGAAGGGCATGTCTGTCATCACAACCAGTATCTATGGAATCTAAAGACCAAAAAAAATCATGAAAACTGCTACAGATGAGCATAATATTTACATGGATGCCCAACCCTATGCTACATCTCCATCAGAAGGACTTTCATTAGAAGTGCATTCACTAGTACAGTATGTGCGGTACAGTAGTAAGTGGTTTTAGATGCAGTCCTGTAGATCTACCATTCAACATAGTTCACTCTAACACTAATCAAACACACCTAATCCTGTTAATCAAGGCCTTCATGAGCATCTACTTATTCAAGCCAAGCATATTGGAACTTAGCTCTTCAGCAGAGTAGATCATATTAAATCCATGGCCAGACTTAGCGTCATGTAATACTGTACCATCAGTGGCCCACTGTCTGACATCATTGACCCACTGTTGCACCATGTTGTCGGGACACCCAAGCTCACTGCACAGGCTTTGTAGCTTTTGAGATGCTATATCAGCCTTGCAAACAGTCTGCAATGCCAAGGAAAACATAGCAAGATACGTTTTCTTTGTCATGGTCCTAATAAAAATGTAAAAAATAAAATTATAAACCATTTTGTATAGTATTTTATATTCGTATGGTCAATGACCTTGATATATCTGCTGGATAAAGAAAGATGAAGGCTGTTGTGTTTTCGCTGGTTCCACCCAATGGCATGGACAGTCAGCATATCATTCCGAGCTTTTGAAAAACACAAAGTTAAAAAGGAACATTACTGGCCTATGTTCAACATCAACACAAACTCATTTGAATTGAGCATAATTAAAAGAAAACAAATGTCCTCCTATGTATTTCTATGTACAGAATAAGTCTATGGCAACCTAAAAATGTGATGACAAAATCAAATACAAGTAAATGTATGATTAAGAAAGCAAACACACCACATTTTGTCATGTACTTTGTTGTGAGGGCACAAAGAGAGAGGTAGCTGTTCACCATTTCTACCTCCTCCCCAGCAGTGGTGCCAGCACCCTCCAGATTTCTGCCACTCCAGACAATCTAACACACAATGATGAAAAAATTAGTTTACTTATAAAAATAAAAAGATTAAATGCACAATACAGAAACTGTACCTCACACTTTGTTGAATGTGCCTTGGCATGCATCACAGACAGGAATGGACTCATTTGCAGTAAAGAACCCAGTTCTGGCATGGAGACTGCCACCTTCTTGAGGTAGGGCCAATACTTGCAAGAAATGGAAATGCACGTTTGTGGCTGCATGAAGCTCCTTCTGCAGGTACAAGGGATAAGCAAATATCTCCCCTCTGAACATACTGAGAGCTTTGAATAGCATTCCATGTCTGCAGACAGCCACCTCAAGGCCCTCTTCATCAAGTTTGTGAGCCCTTCTGGCAGTCTCACACGCTGCAGACCACTGGCTTGTACCACATGTTCCTTTGCCTTGAGTCTGTTTGAAACATAGATAACTTAGGGCAAAAATACAAATACATTCTATTTACAACATAGGTACAAAAACTAAACTTCACTTAAATTTTTCACTTTGCTCCTGACCTCCTCAACAAAACTGGACACATCAATGTCCTTTGCAATGAAGGTGCCAGGAAAATATGGTTCCTCTGCCCTTAATGAAAAAGAGATAATCAGTGACAGACACAACATTTCAACAGGGTTAACATATAGTAATGCATCTGGGGATTCAAAAAAGCCAAAGACAGTAGTGGCTGTTGCTTATAGTGGTACCAGCTAGTATACAGAAAGCCACAGTTAGAAAAGAAGTCCCATGAAGAGAATTATTGACAGAAACAAAGAATCAGTTTAGGTACAACATTTTATGATGGCTCCTGGTTCTGAGTCTACAAAATAATGTATCTACCCTAGCAGAACAAACAGAAACTGAGATCTTCAAACAGCATTCATTTTTAGGTTAATGTCTGGAAAAGAACCTGAGGAAACAAAGTAACAGAGATGATCATTTGTATGAATACCCATCACTATTTATAATGTGTTACCCTGCTGACTGTCGAAATCTGTAGAGTTTTCTGTTGCCGATGCACAAATGGCAATCATATTTGGTGAACAAGCAGGGCACACGAAGTGCTCCACAAAGGCAATTTTGTCACATTGAAACTGGCAGAAGGAGCACTCCATGAAGCTCCTCTGAAACACATCTCCATGAATCCTTCCAGTCTGCAAATTTACAATTTGAAAAGTAAAAATGAAAAGCAACAGTTAATGGTCTTCTTTTACAGGAATATTTTACCACACTGATCTTAGCCTTCCAAAGTGCTGAGTCCTCCCTTCCAACATCTGCAAAAAGCTTTGCCTGGACAAACTAGGGGCAGCAGTTTTCATTTCTGCAAATGTGTGAAAAACATCCACTGCAAACAAAGTCTCAGCATTTATAGATGTAGGTGATGGTATGCAACCATGTGCTGAACTACCTCTCAGCTCATGCTTTCCAAAAATGGGAACATATAGCTGCATACAGATTTACAAATTAATATCAACAAACCTGAAGCAGAAATCCGTTTGCGTGTCTGTCCACTTCTCTGCTTCTTTTTTGCCGTGGACGTCCTTCATCATCTTTCTCCACCCACCGTATGTGAAATCTGCTACCTTCAGATGTCCATTTGGCTTTCTCTTGCTTTGCCTTGCACACAGACATTGAACACTGTATGCAGGCTTCAACTTTACAACACTAAATCTACACAGCATTTTCTACTCTTTTTTTGTTAACTCCATTTGTGAAGTAAAAATGAACTGCTCATTTAAAATACTCACTTTCTCTTGAGCCAAAAATAAGTCTGCAAGGAACATAGCATCCTCTGCTTCTCCACTGTCCTGGGGAGCAGCCATTTTAACAACAGGCTGGTGGAGAAAAAGAATTAGAATGAAGAAGAAGAAGAAGAAGAAGAAGAAGAAGAAGTAGGAAAAAAACAACAACAAATAAACAAACAAAAACCAGGAAGTACATATGGAATAGCAATGTAAGTGGGACAATGAAAGAGAGAGGTGGCAAGACTGAGAAATGGTGTGTGCATGTGTGTGTAAGTGAGAGAAGAGAGAGAGAGAGAAAGAGAGAGAGAGAGAGAGAAAGAGAGAAAGACTCTGGTGTACATTAGAAGACAATAGAGCTTCTAGAAACAACCAGCAGTGCTGTGTGTGTTTTTTTGTGTTTTGTAAAATGCATATTTGTGTACAGGTGGCAGGAGAGAAAATAAAGTAAAAGAGTCACGTAGACAGAACTCTAAAAGAGCAGTTTTCTTATGACTACATGAAAAACGTTGGGTGGGTGGTAGGGACACAACAGTCACAATATGGTTGTAAAAAAGGTCTACAATATGGTTAATGCATTGTAAAATTATTGTGATTACACAGGATGAGCACTTAAAAGGAATTTCCACTGACTTTCTAAATTTCTGCATAATTAAATGGTTAAAATGTAAACAAAGTCATTCAAATAGCTTTGTTGTGAAATGCACTGTTTCAGAGAAACTTACAGTTTTACCACCACCACTATGAAATGACCAACTGTTCACAATAGTGGTGATCGCTACCAGACGTCCAAAGAGTTTAATGCCTCTTAAAGCTTCCCGTTCCCATCACTGATACCATAAATAAATCAGAGACAGTAAGTTTCTCCACAGTAAACCACTTCATATCAAACCACTCTAACTGACTTTACCCTGACCATGGAAATTTCTGAAACATTAGCTTTAAACTTTAGTTACATGACCATGCCAAGCAATCAGAGTTATGTCAATTGAATAGTTATTTTAACAAATTAAGACCTAAATGTTCATTAGTTAGCAGCAAGGCAGAAAAATATTCTTTTGGTTTGCAATACTGATAATTTAACTTACGGGAAAGGTGACATCAAACATTACCAAGAAGTTTTGTAATAATAACTTATGCATGTAAATGACAGCTAGCTAACGTTAACGTTACTTAAGCAAAGTAGTTATCAAGTAGGCTAGCAAAACAGATAAGGAAACTAATTAATAGTATAGCTGTCTATTTACGAACGCTAGCTGGTTAGCTGACGCTAGCTAACCCCTACCTCAGTTAATTATCGAACTAGCCAACTACTTAGTGAGCCTAGCTTACCACCTAAATACCCATAATTGCACATAATAACGGACTGCTTTAGCAACAGTAACAGTTACATGTTCTATTTTTCTGAACTAAAACAAATAATGTTAATGTGCTGTATCTAGTTGATTTACCGGGTCTCGAATTAGCTAGCTGGCTAGCTAATGCTAGCTAACGCCGACCTTAGTTAATTATCGAACTAGCAAGGTAGTTAGTTAGCATAGCTGACCACCTAACTACCCATACTTACACATAATTACCCACTGCTGTAGACACGGTGCATGTCCTCTTTTTATAAACTAAAACAAGCAAGGTTTATATGCTGTATTTAGTTTACAAACAATACCCGATAGGGCACCTACCTGACCAAGAACCAACGCGATAGTTGGAGAGCGTGATTATATTGTTCGCCGCCGTCGACATGTCATCATACGGGTATTTTTCCAATTTCCCGAAAACTGCAGTAGCGTGTGCATTTCACGCTTCAGGCACACAAAAACGTGACACTGATACGGTGCCCCGAATGGACAAACGTGTGTTTTACACACTGGGGCGTGATACCGGGTTGTTTCTGCCATAACATACCCTTTTTCTCCAAAGGAACTGACCTATAATCAAATTTTCATGAGAAAGAACACTAAAGCATTAACTAGGGTGACCAAACCTGTACAATACTAAGATCGGCCTTATGTACGATAAGATACAATGAAAAGGCATTTACTGCACTCCTCAAGCGCTCCAACGCTTTTGAAAAGCTAGGAGCGCTATTCAGTCCGTAACATGAAGACACCATAATGATTATAAACAGACATTTCTGCCCAAATTGCCTCTTATATATAATGCAACAGACCTTAAATCACGGGTTCCTCAGAAAAATATGACTGCTTTAACTTGGGTGACTACACCTGCGCAATAATGAATCTGTGGTTTTAGGCGTTTCTTTACACTGAAAAAGCGTTCCCAGCACTCCACGAGCACTCAAACGCTTTAGATCGCCTAAACTACTATTTCGATCACCCACGTTAATGCTTTAGTGCAGGAATGTTCACATTAAGAGAATACTGCATAGGGTTTCTAGCCTTTCCAAAGCGTTTGAGCGCTTAGGGAGTGAGTGCTGGAAACGCCTTTTCAGTGCGAAGTAACACCTAAGACCATGACTTCTTTATTGTACAGGTGTAGTTACCAACGTTGAAGTAGTCATGGTTTTTATTAAGAAATTGTGATTTACTGACTGATCCATTTCATATAAAGGATATTTTATGGCAGAAATGTTTGTTTTTAATCATTATAATGAATTCACGTTAACAGAATACTACATAGCGTTTCTGGCCTTTCGCTTGTGGAGTGCTGTAAACGCCCTTTCAGTGTGAGAAAACGCCCTAAACCATGACTTCATTATTGTACATGTGTAGTGAAGAATCCAAACCCCAACGAACCAGGGAACTAGGTCTGTTGTCTGGACAAATGAAGTCTATTCGTTGCGCGCACAGGTTCCAGACAGCCAGCCAGCCCGTAAGACAGTGGACTGTCACAGTTTTATGGCTGGACTGATGCCAAGATTAGACCCAGCTTATACATGACAAGTGACAGGTGTGACAGGCATGACCATATAAGGAGAAACACAAAATAGGCAGCCTAAAATACAACTTCTGCACATACACCCACAACACAGCACATTTCACAACAATAAATTCCTTCATTCCCCCATTAGAACATACTACAAAATGTATGTTCTCACAAGCTTAATCCATCTATCCTTTCCTCTTCCAGAGAAATATGGCCAGTATTTCCCTCTTTCTTCATGTCCTAAAGACGGGTTTCTTTCCCTTCAGTCTGCATACAGGCAAATTTGGGGAAATGAAGTGTTTCCATGGTTATAAGAAACGCCTACGGCGGTGGAGTTTAGTTAATAAGCACCAGAGTAATTTGAGGCAAAAGTAAATAACAATAGCAACTATTACCGTTGCTACAAAGTGAAGTACATAACGGAGCAGTTGCTGTAAAATCCCAGAAAATATACCTCCAAAAATGGTGCCAACACAGTTAAAGATCTTATCAAGCGATCCCTCCGGAGTAGGATTTGGAATGAGTCTATGAAGATCTGCTACGTATTTATCAATATTTTCATAGTTATCTGGGACATAGATACAGCAGGAGGTATTGAGAATGTGACATACCCCTCCTTAAACCATAAAGTTGTAATTAGTACTATTAACTCTAACAGTATACTGCCAGCCAACAATCCGGGAGCTATCAGCATTTGGATTGTAACAGGCAGTTCTATTTGACCTGAGACATCTAAAGGTAATGACCTTAATGACATCTATAGGCAATGACCAGTTATCTTCACTTATACCATCTACCATCATTTGTGCTATGATTCTCATTGGTTCAGATGCAGAATAGTCTGTGCATTAGATATTGGGATCACATAATAGTGGTGATGCAACGCGTGACAAACAAAACAACCATCACCTCCTAAGGTATGATTTTGTGCTCACAGGATGGCCTGAGCACAGACCATGTTGTGGTCACAAACATCCTCCATCATGCCTGCAAAAGCTATTGTCAGGATGTTTATGAAAACTACAGATTTCATTCTTCTTTATTCCCTTTTTGTTATAAAAGTCTTTTATTTTGCAGCTTGTCGTCGTGGCAGCCGTCTTCTCTTCCAGAATATAGGGAGAAAGTGTTGATGTGTCCAAACAGCTCACAGGGCAGCGTCAGGGGACCTAGATAGGCTTTGATGTCATTTCGTCGACCACCCTTCAGGAACCCGTCTGATGTCCTGTTCCTTCGTCACAGTGTCAGGTCTACTCTGGGCATATCCTAAAACAAAACACATAGACATAGCAGCAGTACCATATTCTTAGTACACAACCTGTGTCTTATGCCCTTGTGTAAAGGTTTGGTTTAGCCCTTGTAATGGATACCTTCTTTCCCTACCTAACCTGGGTCCTGGCCTCTGCTGGGAGTAGGGGAGCACTAGTCGCAAAGGGGAATTAGGAAGATCTTCACTTTTGAGGCTGACCCCCATGACCTAAACATCATAGTTCCTCCTCAGAGCATCTCCCAACCAGAGTCACCCATTTTATGCCTAGTCTAGCCATCACCATCAGGTGGTGGCCCCACCTTGGTATGGCTCACATGTATCCATTTTGGGTTTCCTTGGCATTTTAAAGCAGAGTGTGTAGTAAGGAGGACCTGATATGGACCTTCCTACTTTGGCCCTAATGGCTGAGTGTTATGCACCTTAACCATTACCCACATACCTGCAATGATAGGATGACCCCCTTTGTGGGTTCTTTCCATGCATCCAACACTTGTTCCTGAGCAGCGGCAACAGCCTCAGATAATGTCTGGTCGTATTGCAGCAGACTATCAGACATAACGTATGTCTGCCGCTCTTAAATCAATAGTTCCTGGAAGTGACATAGGACGACCAGTAATAATCTCATATGGTGACAGCTGGGTACTTCTGTTAGTTGAAGCTCTGATGCTGCAAAGTACAGCCGGTAAAGCTTCCACCCATGAAACCCCTTCATGATGTAACTTGGTCAGTCTGGACTTTAAAGTTCTGTTCATCCTTTCAACCTGACCTGATGCTTGAGGTCGATAGGGACAGTGGAGATGCCACTTTATCTGCAACAACCTTGCTACTTCTTGACAAACCTTCCCAGTAAAGTGAGTTCCTTGATCACTGTCAATGACCCTTGGGAGACCCCACCTTGGGATAAAATCTTTCACCAGACATGTAGCGGTATGCAGGGCAGTGCCTTTAGTAGTGGCATATCCCTCAATCCACCTTGAGAACTTGCAAATTATTATCAAACAGTCCTGTTTTCCCTGGCATCTTGGCAAAGTGATGTAATCTACCTGCAATTCTTGAAACGGGCCACTTGGTGGTGTTACAGTTTGGTAGGGGAGGGAGACTGCAAGTCCTGGATTTGCCTTAAGACAGGTGGTGCAAACTAGACAATGACTCCGCATACTTGCGGAATTTAGGATTCCACCATACTACACCACCGAAGCGATGTACCATCTGGGTTACTCCAGGGTGACCTAGACTATGTATGGTAGCCACCAAATAGGAAAGCAGGGCATCAGGAACCATATATTTACCCCCTTAACCCAGATACCATCGCGAAGAGACGCACCTCGCTCAACCCACGTCCAAACTTCCAAACCCGGGGCCTGCTGGTGTAAAACAAGCAGATCAGCCAAATTTTTAACAACAGGTTGTTCACAGGATGACAGGATATATTCAATAGGCAAAAGACAAGCCCTTTTTGCTGCATTATCAGCTAAACAGTTGCCTTGGTGTTCAGAAGATGTGGCAGAAGATTGGGCTTTTATTTTGATAATAGCAACCTGTTTTGGAAGTGTGAGCGCTTCCATTAGGTCTGCCACCTGCTGAACATTTTTCACTGGGGTTCCATTTGTTGTCAAAAAATGTCTCTGCTTCCACAACAAGCCAAAATCATGGCATATGCCGTGGACATACATTGAATCAACAAATACATTTGCTTTTAAATCTTTAGCAAGCACACAGGCACGAGTTAGTGCTACCAGTTCTGCCTGTTGTGCAGAATAATGATCCAGCAATCTACCGGTAGCTATTTCTTCATACCGTGTTGTGACAGCCCACCCTGTGCGTCGCCCCTCATCAAGGATGCGGGAAGAGCCGTCTGTGAACAACACAATCAGCAACAATCAGCATTTGGCAAAGGTGTTTCAGCATACATGCTCTGCACTGCATTAGACACCAGAGTTTCACAGTCATGATCATCTGAGTCATACTCCAGTTCCACCAAATGATCTGAAATAGCATTCACAGGTGCCCGTTTGATCACTATGTTAGGGGCAGTTAAAACTGCAAGACAGTTACCCCACCTTTGTGCTGTCACTGAAAGAATCTTGTCCTTTTAAGAGCAAAGAGGAAACTCAGTGTGGACATTTCAGTGAGAACTTGATCCAAAACAATTGGAGCAACAGCTAAAACCACACAAATAGTTTGCCTGGGTTGCTGTCAGGCAAGGTGACATTCCAAGCATAACCGTGTCTATTTTAGCAGAGTAATAAAACACAGACTTCTCTTTGTCACCATGAGTTTGAGTTAAACAGCTAAACACAAACCCTAGTGATGCTGAAACATACAGTGTGAACAGTAGTTCCATGTTCGCTAGACCTAGGGCACCGCATAATGCAGGTTTAAGAGAATGAAAACTCTTAACTGATCATAAGTTAACTGAAACTCAGTTTTCTGATTTTCTGGTTTAGTTAGATTGTATAGTGGTTAAACAGATTTTTGCATAAACCTCAGTTCAAGATTGTCAATAATTGCACAACCCCAGAAAAGATTGCAGCTGTGCTAACATATCAAGTAATAAAATAGCACACACTGTGGCACAAAAGTCAGGTAAAATTGACTTCTGAGCCTGTAAAACCAACTGTCCTAAATACTGAACAGAGGATTGATTTCATCTTGGCCTTTTTTTTTTGGGGGGCTTTGTGTCCTACCGAGTGTAAGTAGTCTAACAAATCTAGCAAGTCATGTTCATGTTCCTCTGCATTTGAGGAAGCTATCAAAATAATACCTGACAATGTTGCATTATGAATTTCATACTGCTTGGTATTCAGACAAGGAAAACCCAGTCAGGTTGACATGTTCAACCTTTAGTAAGCCACAATCTGCATCAGATTTGGACCACTTCAGGCATAAAAAATAAAATTAATACCTTGCCCCATGAGCTGATTGATGACACCTAATGCCACCATGACAACACAGGACAACCATAAAAACTTGCACAGACCCCAGTACAGGGCAGCGCTACTTTGGCTTTTAAACACAGCTTCAGTTGTATCTGAAACTCAACCCTGAGCTTTCCAGGAAGTTAGTCCCAGTCACTATATCAAACTTAATTTAAACCATCAAACTTTTCCTTACGTTTATACTTCCACAGGCCTATTTTGCCTTGGAGGTCGCATGCATTAAGACATGTTCTGCAAGTTTGCCAGAATGACATATTTAGCTTCTCATTTAGGGACCATATTTTATCTGAATGAACAGGCACTTTCTTTTGACAGTATTTGTCCAAACTAGATGAGTCTATATGTTTATATAACTGTTCATCCACTCTGACAAAGAAAACATTATCAGACCAATCAGGTGCCACCCTACCACCCCTCTGTGTGGTAGCCTTCTCTCCTGCCATGGGCTTATGGGAACACTACCGCGGTCTTCCCCTCTGTTCCATCAACAAGAGGAGGATATCCTACTGGTTTCAGGGTTTGCTTCGAAATGGGCACTCACCTAGAGATGAGATGTCCGATCCGGGAAAACGGCACCACTTGAAGAATCCAAACCCCAACGAACCAGGGAACTAGGTCTGTTGTCTGGACAAATGAAGTTTATTTGTTGTGAGCACAGGTTCCAGACAGTAAGACAATGGACTGTCACAGTTTTATAGCTGGACTGATGCCAAGATTAGACCCATCTTATACATGACAAGTGACAGGTGTGACAGACATGACCATATAAGGAGAAACACAAAATAGGCAGCCTAAAATACAGCTTCTGCACATACAACCACAACACAGCACATTTCACAACAATAAATTCCTTCAGTAGTCACCCAAGTTAATATAGTCATATTTTTTATAAGAAAATGTGATTTACTGTCTGTTCCATTACATGTAAAGCATATTCCATGGCTGAAATGTCTGTTTATAATCATTATAATGAATTCACGTTAAGAGCACTTCTGGCTTTTCTAAAGCATTTGAGTGCTTGTGGAGTACAATAAACGCCCTTTCATGACGGTACAGATTTGGTCACCCAAGTTAATGCCTTAATGTTATTTCTCGTGAAAGTGTGATTTATGGTCTGTTCCATTGCATATGAGGGGTGTTTTATTGCAGAAATGTCTGTCTCTGATCATGATAATGTGCACACCCTAAGAGAATACTGCATAGCTTTTCTAGCCTTTCTAAAGCGATTGAGCGCTTGAGGAGTGCTGTAAACGCCTTTTCAGTGTGAAATAACGCCTAAAACCATGACTTCTTTAATGTACAGGTGTAGTCACCAAAGTTAAGGCAGTCATAGATTTTATAAAGAAAATGTGATATACGGTCGGTTCCATTACATATAAAAAATATTGTATGCCAGAAATATCTGTTTATAATCGTTATAGAGAGAGTTCACGTTAAGAGAAAACTGCACAGCGTTTCTAGCCTTTCTAAAGCGTTTGGGCGCTTGGGGAGTGCTGTAATCGCCTTTTCAGTATGAAGAAACCAGTAGAACCACGACTTCATGATTTTACAGGTGTAGTCACCAAAGTTCAAGTAGTCCATTTTTTCTTAAGAAAATGTGATTCACTGTCTGTTCCATTACATACAAACGATATTTTATGGCAGAAATGTCTGTTCATAATCGGTATAATGAGTTCACGTTAAGAGAATACTACATAGCGTTTCTTGCCTTTCTAAAGCGTTTGAGCGCTTGTGGAGTGCAGGAAACGCCTTTTCAGTGTGAAGAATCTGGTAAAACCACGACTTCATGATTTTACAGGTGTAGTCACCAAAGTTCAAGTAGTCATATTGTTTCTTTTAGAAAATGTGATTTACGGTCTGTTCCATTAAATATAAAAGATATTTTATGGCAGAAATGTCTGTTTGTAATCATTATGGTGTCTTAACGTTAAGAGGACACTGAATAACGCACCTGGCTTTTCAAAAGTTTTGGAGCGCTTTAGCAGTGTAGCAAACCCCTTTTCAGTGTATCTTAGCGTGCAAAAGGACGATTACAGTATTCTAGATGTTTGGTCACCCTAGTTAATGCTTTAGTGATGTTTCTCATGAAAATTTGATTATAGGTCAGTTCCTTGGAAACAAAGAGTATGTCATGGCAGAAATGTCTGTTTATAATCATTTTAGAGAGTTCACGTTAAGAATACTGCATAGCGCTTCTGGCTTTTCTAAAGCGTTTGAGTGCTTGTGGAGTGCAGGAAACGCCATTTCAGTGTAAACAAACGCCTAAAACTGCTATTTCATGACTGTACAGATTTTTTTTTTTTTAAACCCAATTATCTCCCCAATTTAGTCGTTGCCAATTCCACCCGCTAGTTAGGACTCCCCCAAATCACACGATACTATCAACGCTAGGAGGGCGAAGGCTAACACAGGTTTCCTCCGAGACCTGTAAAGCCAACCACCGCTTCTTTTAGAACTGCCGCTCACGCAACGTCATTGGACAGCTGAACGCGCTCGGAGGAAAGCGCCATCCGCCAGATCTGCTACGTCAGCTAACAGACGCCTGCGCTGACTAGCATCGCGTTAAGTGATGGCGGGAGAAGGAGGCACCATCCTACCCACCCAGAGAGAGCGAGGCCAATTGCGCTCTCTTAGACTCCCGGCTAAAGATGGCTGTAGCATCACCAGGGATCGAACTCGCGATCTCCTGATGATAGGGCTAACGCTTAGACAGTTGCGCCACTCGGGAGTAGTTTCTAGCTTTTCTAAAGCGCTTCAGCGCTTGTGGAGTGCTGGAAACGCCATTTCAGTATGAAGAAACGTCTAAAATCATGACTTCATTATTGTACAGGTGTAGTCACCCAAGTTAAAGTAGTCATAGTTTTTCTTAAGAAAATGTGATTTACTGTCTGTTGCATTACATATCAAGCATATTTCATAGCTGAAATGTCTGTTCATAATCATTATAATGAATTCACGTTAAGAGAAAACTGAATAGCGCTCATGGCTTTTCAAAAGCGTTGGAGCGCTTAAGGAGTACAGCCTTTTCAGTGTATCCTAGCGTACATAAGACCGATTTCAGCATTGTACAGGTTTGGTCAATGAAGTTAATGCTTTAGTGTTCTTTTTCATGAAAAGTTGATTATAGGTGAGTTCCTTTGGAGACAAAGGGTATGTTATGGTAGATATGTCTGTTTATAGTCATCACAATGTCTTCACGTTAAGAGAATACTGCATAGACTTTCTAAAGCGTCGGAGCGCTTGGGGAGTGCTGGAAACGCCTTTTCAGAGTGAAGAAACCACGACTTCATGATTGTACAGGAGTTGTCATCAAAGTGAATAGTTGCACTTTTATCTCAAATCAATGTAATTTACGGTCTGTTGCAGAAATGTCTGCTTCTGATCATCATAATGAATTCACCTTAAGAGAATACTGCATAGTGTTTCTAGCTTTACTAAAGCATTTGAGCAATTTGGGCGTGCTGTAAACGACATTTCAGTGCAACTTAGCGTCTACAACAAATATTTCACTAATGTACACATTTAGTCATCAAAGTAGAAGCTTCAGAGTTCATTCTCATGAAAATGTAATTTATTGTCGGATCCAATGCATATAAAGGGAGTTCGCTGGAGGACACTGGGCTTAGGCCTCAGAGCTTCCATTCCAGAATTTATTCTTTACATACTTAATGGCTTGGTAGCAGATCCTTGCCTCAGCTTCAGAGCTGCATTCACAATTTCTGTTCAACCATCTGAACAAGTTGGGATTTTGGTTCAAAGACCCAATGACTCCAAGCTCCCATTCCAATATTATAGTCATAGTATAGTTTGGGTATTTTATAATGGGCCCATGACCTTCGATTCAAAGATCAGATTAAATGTTTTTAAGGTCTGGATCATGATTACTAGGTCTTGTCTTCACAATATTAATTCCCCATTCTATTGTAATAGGATAGAGGCCACTTGGCCTGTGTTTAGGAGCTCATGTTCCATCTTACTCTTTCAAAATGAAACATGTCTAACGGTATTGACTCAGAGATTTCATTGCAATTTCTTTTCATCCTTGGCCTCATTTCAGAAGTGCAGTTATAAGACCCTGGGCTTTGGCCTCCAAATTACCATTAAAATATTATAGTTCCTATTCTAAGCGGTTGTGTTTTGGACTTATTCTAAGGGATTTTTTGTTGATGATATGATGCTGGGACCTGACCTCAGAGCTCCTTTTCCAAAATTCATTCTTTAGAGTCCAAATGGCTGGCTCATGCTATTTGCCCTATGGCTGGGTGTTAGTTCTTTCTTTTCAACATTATTGTCCCTGTCTTAAGGTTTAGTTCATTGCTAGTGGGCTACGGACCAGAGCCTTAGAACACAAATCCTAGACTTTAATCTTTCTTTGCAAAACGATAGACACTTGAAAACAAGACCCTGACTCTTGTCTTCAGAGAACCAAATAATATTTCTTTGTACTGTTCTAAGGATTTTACATTGGAGAAGATGATGTTAGGACTTGGCTCATGTTCAAACTTTTGGGTACTTGTTCTTTTCTTGGGCTTTAGTAGTTTCATCGACACTTTCTTATCAACCATGGAGACTAATCAGGATTTAGTGTATTCTCTGCATGTAGTGTTGGTTTTAGTTTCTGGGCTTTTGGCCTTTGCCTTAGAATTATGCCCCATGTCTCATTATGTCAACACAATATAGCCGGGTAACTTTGGCCTTTGCCTGGGCCTTAGCTCTCCAAAAAAATCAATTGCAATATTCTAAGGTGTTTTATGTTCACGAGTGGACACCAGGCCTAGGCCTCAGGGCTTCCATTCCACATTTTATTTCTTACAGTCGCAATGGCTTGGTCTTTGGAAGCAGATCCTTGCCTGTGTTTCAGAGCTGCATTCACAATTTCTTTTCAACCATCTGAACAGGTTGGGATTTTGGTTCAAAGACCCAACGACTTCAAGCTACCATTCCAATATTATAGTCACTATTTTTAATGGTTGGTTATTTTATAATGGGCCCATGACCTTTGGTTCAAAGATCAGATGAAATATTTTTGTAAGCCTTAAAGTCTGGGTCATGATTGCTATGTCTTGTCTTTACAATATTAATTCCCTATTCTATTGTAATAGGATAGAGGTCTCTGGGCCTGTGTTTAAGAGCTCATGTTGCATTTTACACTTTTAAAATTACCATTCAAATATTATAGTTCCTATTCTTAGACGTTGGGTCTTGGCCTTATTCTTAGGGTTTTTTGTTGATGATATGATGCAGGGACCTGGCCTCAGAGCTCCTTTTGCAATTTTTTTCTTTAAAGTCCAAATGCTAGCTCATGCTACTGGACCTTGGTCTGGGTGTTAGGTCTTTCATTTCAACATAATTTTCCCTGTCGTATGGTCTAGTTCATTGTTAGTGGGCTAAGGACCAGAGCCTTAAAACACAAATCTTAGACTTTAATCTTTCATAGCTAAATGAAAGAAGCTTGAGAACAAGACCCTGGGCCTGGGCTTCAGAGAACCAAACAAAACAAAAAATCAGTTAGAATAAGGACAACTCCCAACCTCTTAGAACAGGAAATATAATATTTGAATGGTAATTTGGTGGCCAAAGCCCAGGGTCTTATGACTGCACCTCTGAACTGAGGCCAAGGATGAAAAGAAATTCCAATGAAATCTCTGAGCCAATGCCCAGTATGAGCCATTTCTGTTTAAAAGTGTAAGATGGGTCATGAGCTTTTAAACACAGGCCCAGAGGCCTCTGTCCTATTGCAATAGAATGGGAAATTAATATTGTGAAAACAATATTAATTAGTAACTATGACCCAGACTTTTAAGCTTTAAAAAATATTTAATCTGAGCTTTTAGCCAAGAATCATTGGCCCCTACATAATAATCAACCCTTAACAATATTGACTATAATATTGGAATGGTAGCTTGGAGTTGTTGGGTCATTGAATCAAAATCCCAACCTGTTCAGATAGTTGAACAGAAATTGTGAATGCAGCTCTGAAACCCTGTCAAGGATCTGCTACCAAAGACCAAGCCATTGAGACTGTCAAGAATATAATGTGGAATTGGAGCTCTGTGGCCCAGGCCCAGTATCCTCTCGCAAACATTAAACAACTTAGAATATAGTAAATTAATTTTTTGGCAGGGCTAAGGCCCAGTCCCAGGCCCAGGCTAACGCTATCAGGCCAAATTGCAATAAAATAATGAAATCTGGGGTATGATTCTGAGGCAAAGGCCAAAAGCCCAGGAACTACAACCAACACTTGAGGATAGAGAATCTAATAAATCTGTCATTAGTTTAAACAATTGATAAGAATTTGGATGAAATTACTAAAGCCCAGGAAAAAAGTACCCATGACCCAGAGATTGAGGATAGAGAACATAGTGAATCTGTCATTAGTCTCAATGATTGATAAGAAGTTGGAATTATATTACTTAAGTCCAGGAAAAAAAAAAACATGTACCCCTGACCCAGAGATTTAGTGTCTGAATATTAAAAATTTGAACAGGAGCCAGGGCCTAACATCATCTCCCTCAACATAAAATCAGGTCCCAGGGTCTTGTTCTCAAGCTTCTTTCATTTAGCTAAGAAAGATCAAAGTGTAGCATTTGTGTTCAAAAGCTCTGTTCCGTAGCCCACTAACAATGAACTAAACATAAATGAAGGACAATAATGTTGAAATGAAAGACCTAACACACAGGCAAAGGTCCAGTAGCATGAAGCCCAGGCAAGGATCTGCTACCAAGCCATTAAGACTGTAAAGAGTATAATGTGGAACGGAAGCTCTGAGGCCTAGAACCAGTGCCCTCCCTCAAACTCCCTTTATATGCAATGAAACCGTCAATAAATTACATTTTCATGAGAATGAACTCTGAAGCCTTTACTTTGATGACTAAACGTCTACAATGCTGAAATATTTGTTATAGACGCTAACTTGCATTGAAATGCCGTTTACAGCACGCACAAAGCACTATGCAGTATTCTCTTAACCTGAACTCATTATAATGATCAGAAACAGACATTTCTGCAATAAAACACCCTTTATATGCAATGGAACAGACCGTAAATCACATTGTTTTGAGATAAAAATTTGATTAATTCGCTTGGGTGACTACATCTGTACAATCATGAAGTCGTGGTGTTAGGCGTTTCTTCACCCTGACAAGGCATTTTCATGCACCCCAAAAGTGCTCAAACGCTTTAGAAAGGCAAGAAACGGTATGCAGTATTCTCTTAACATGAAGACATTATAATGACTATGAACAGACATATCTGGCAAAACACATCCTTTGTCTCCAAAGGAACTGACCTACAATCAAATTTTCTTAAGAAAGAACACTAAAGCATTAACTAGAATGTCAAACCTGTACAATACTGAAATCTTCCTTATGTAGGCTAAGATACACTTAAAAGGCGTTTACTGCACTCCTCATATGCTTAAACGCTTTTGAAAAGCTAGGATCGCTATTTACTATTCTCTGAACGTGAAGACATCGTAATGATTAAAAACAGACATTTCTGCCAAAAAATCCCTTTATATATATATATATATATATATATATATATATATATATATATATATATATATATATATGAGAGAAAAAAAACGTAAATCACATTTTCCCGGGAAAATATCAGAACTACTTTAACTTGGGTGTCAACACCTGCACAATCATAAAATTGTGGTTTTCGACGTTTCTTCACACTGAAAATGCGTTTCTCCACAAGCGCTCAAACGGTTTAGAAAGGCTAGAAACGCTATCCTTTATACGTCATAGAACAGACAGTAAATCACATTCAACTCTTAAGAAAAATATGACTACTTTAACTTTGGTGACTACATCTGTACATTCATGAAGTGGTGTTTTTACTGGTTTCTTCACACTGAAAAGGCGTTTCCAGCACTCCAAAAGGGCTCAAACGCTGTAGAAAGGCTAGCAACGCTATGCAGTACACTCTTAACTCATTACAATGATCCAAAACAGAAATTTCTGCACTAAAGCATTTACTTAGGTGAACAAATATGGACAATACTGAAATCGTTCTTTTGTACGCTAAGATGCACTGAAAAGGCGTTTACGGCACTGCTCAAGTGAATTCATTATAATGATTATAAACAGACATTTCAGCTATGAAATATGCTTGATATGTAATGGAACAGACAGCTATGAAATATGCTTGATATGTAATGGAACTGACAGTGAATAACATTTTCTTAAGAAAAAGTATGACTAACTTGGGTGACTACACCTGTACAATAATGAAGTCATGGTTTTAGGCGTTTCTTCACACGGAAAAGGCGTTTGCAGCACTCCACAAGCGCTCAAACACTTCAGAAAGGCTAGAAACTCTGTGCAGTATTCTTTAAATGTGAATTCATTATAATGATCAGACATTTCTGCAATAAAACACCATTTATATGCAATGGAACAGATCGTAAATCATATTTTCACGAGAAATAACATTAACGCGTTAACTTGGGTGACCAAATCTGTACAATCATGAAATAGTAGTTTTAAGCGTTTGTTTACACAGAAAAGGCGTTTAGGTAAGGAGCCCCGGAGGGGACGGAGGTACAAAAAAATTAATTCGAGCGAACGTTTTGCAGTTCAAATGCACGTTTTATTTCATTCGCGGTCACGATTTCTTAAATCGTTCCCTTGTTTTCTTTTAAACGTGCACACGTTTTCTTTACTTTGTGGGCACATTTTTAGTCGCGATCACGATTTTCTCATTAGTTCTCTCGTTTTCTTTTAATCGTTGTCATTTTTAACTGAACGCACGTTGTTTATTTTTTTTTATTCGTGCGCAAAATCAATGTTGTAGATACAGGTCGTGTTATTTGTCCTGTGCAGAAGTAACTAACAGCTCCCTTACACTGTCTGACAGGTTTTGATGAGTTAGATAGATAAGATAATGGACAGAGATGCTCATCAGGTCATCGTGATGCTCATCATGAGGAAACTGTAGCTCCTCTTCACAGAAAACGGCCCACAGATTCATCAGTACAGCTGCAGTTTGGTGGTGAAATGAAGGAAGACAATAAACTACAACCACAATCTTCACTAAACTGCACTTGCTAATGATCATACTTAATAGAGATATAGAAGCAGCGTGGCCGCTTCGCGCTGTTTCTGCTCCCGCGACAAGCTGCGGTGTTAGAGATCATCACACAATTACAGGAAGAAATGGTCAGGGTAAATTGTTTCAACAAACTCAAATTAAAGACACACAGAAACATTTATGTGGGATGAGGTCAAATGGAGAGAGAGTTTAATAGATCTATGGATTAGATATAGATATGTTAATGTGACGATGTTGAAACGCTGATCATTTCTTCTTGTAATTGTGTGATGGTCTCTAACACCGCAGCTTGACGCGAGAGCAGAAACACCGTGGGCCGTTTCCTGTGAAGAGGAGCTGTAGTGTCCTCATAACCCCCAAATCAAAATCAGACCTCATGAGCATCTCTGTTCATTATCTCATCAAGCTAAAACATCAAAACCCGTCAGAGGGTCTCAGGGAGATGTTATCAGAATACAAACAACGTGCACTCAAAAATAAAACATGACCACGGTTAAAAGAAAACGAGAGAACTAATGAGAAAATCGTGATCACGAATTAAAAAAACGTACCCACAAAGTAAAGAAAACGTGCGCACGATTAAAAGAAAACGAAGGAACGATTTAAGAAATCGTGGCCACGAATAAAAGAAAACGGGCGTAGGAACTGCAAAACGTTTGCTTGAATAATACCTCGATCACCTCCGGGGCTCCGTATTTAGGGCCCCACAATCGCTCAAACGCTTTAGAAAAGCCCGAAGCGCTATGCAGTATTCTCTTAAGGTGAAGACATTATAATCATTATAAACAGACATTGCTGCCATAAAAATGCCCTTTATATGTAATGGAACAGACCGTTAATTACAATTTTGGAAAAAAAAAATATGACTACTTTAACTTGGGTGACTACACCTGTAAAATCAAGAGGTCATGGTTTTAGGGGTTTCTTCCTACTGAAAAGGCATTTCTAGCACTCCAACAATTTAGAAAGGCCAGAAAAGCTATGTAGTATTCTCTTAAAGTGAATTCATTAATCATTCAATAATAATTAAAAACAGATATTTATGCCATACATTATCCTTTATATGTAATGGAACAACCTGTCCAGGGTGTATTCTGCCTTCCGCCCGATGACAGCTGGGATAGGCTCCAGCACCCCACCGCGACCCAGAAGGATAAGCGGTTTAGATGATGTATGTATGTATGTACAGTGGGGTGCGAAAGTTTGGGCAGCCTTGTTAATTTTCCTGATTTACCTTTATAAATCATTGATTGTTTGGATAAAAAAATTCCGTTAAATATATCATATAGGGGACAAACACAGTGATACTTGAGAAGTGAAACGAAGTTTATATGAATTACAGAAAGTGTGCAATAATTGTCTAAACAAAATTAGGCAGGTGCATAAATTTGGGCACCAAAAAAAAACCTTAACTCAATATTTAGTAGATCCTCCTTTCGCAGAAGTAACAGCCTCTAAACGCTTCCTATAGCTTCTAATGAGAGTCTGGATTGTGGCTGAAGGTATTTTAGACCATTCTTCTTTACAAAACATCTCTAGTTCATTCAGGTTTGATGGTTTCCGAGCATGGACAGCTCTCTTTAAGTGACACCACAGATTTTCAATAATATTCAGGTCTGGGGACTGAGATGGCCATTCCAGAACGTTGTACTTGTTCCTCTGCATGAATACCTTAGTAGATTTTGAGCAGTGTTTAGGGTTGTTGTCTTGTTGGAAGATCCAGCCCCGGCGCAGCTTCAGCTTTGTCACTGATTCCTGGACGTTGATCTCCAGAATCTGCTGATATTGATTGGAATCCATGCGTCCCTCAACTTTAACAAGATTCCCAGTCCCTGTACTGGCCACACAGCCCCACAGCATGATGGAACCACCACCAAATTTTACTGTAGGTAGCAGGTGTTTTTCTTGGAGTGCTGTGTTCTTTTTCCTCCATGCATAATGACCCTTATTATGCCCAAATAACTCTATTTTAGTTTCATCAGTCCACAGCACCTTATTCCAAAATGAAGCTGGCTTGTCCAAATGTGCTTTAGCATACCTCATACAGCATCTCCTTGTGTAAAGTGCGCCGAATAGTTGAACGATGCACAGTGACTCCATCAGCAGCAAGATCATGTTGTAGGTCTTTGGTGCTGGTCTGTGGGTTGACTCTGACTGTTCTCAACATCCTTCGCTTCTGTTTATTCGAGATTTTTCTTGGTCTGCCACTTCGAGCCTTGACTTGAACTGTGCCTGTGGTCTTCCATTTTCTCACAATGTTTCTCACAGTGGAGACTGAAAGTTGAAATCTCTGAGATAGCTTTCTGTATCCTTCCCCTAAACCATGACGGTGAACAATCTTGCTGGGCAAACAAGATCAGATCCGGGAAGCACCCACGCCCACTGATCGAGTGACCATCTAGGAGGCTGAGGATTCTGGCTCTGGTACTCGTCTGCAGTGATTAGCGTGCACCCATGTAGTCCTTTTTTCCACCTTCACCGCTGATTGAGTCATCAGAAGGACTTGGAACGGTCCTTGCCACCGCGGCTTGTTCCACCTGTCTCGTCGGAAGTCCTTCACTACCACCCAGTCTCCCGGTTTCAGGTCATGTAGGGGTTCAGAGTAGAAGACAAGGATGCACAATAAGACAACATTAGTTCATCACACATGACAAAAATTTTGTCAGTAATTAGAGAAACTTTTTGTGGACCAATGTTTTGTTACTGCTGCTACCATACCCTCTTTTGACGCATAGTCCTTCCCACGCATCAACTTAGCAAAGTAAGGAAACATGCATTTGTGTAGGCATGGGCAGCTCTCAGGGCACATTCACACGCCTTCCTTCTGAACACATCCTACTCTCTTCCAAGCTGCCCGTTCCTCTGCTGTAGAACGATTTAGCAGCTCAGTGACCTGCAAAGAAGAAGTTTGTGGTAAAACATCAGAATAAATTGCAAACATTTCTTCGTTCTGAGCAGCTTGTTTTGCTGCTGCATCGGCTCTTGCATTTCTTAGGGAAACAGGGTCTGTTTTATGTGTATGTGCATCACATTTGCAAACAGCAATTTGTTTTGGAAGTTGGATAGCGTCCAGGAGAGCTGAAACAAAGTGGTCGTGTGCAATATGTGCGTCTGAGCTAGGCAGAAAGTTTCTCTGTTTCCAAATTGTGCCAAAATCATGGGTGACTCACTTTCTGGGACAGACTTGCTCTCGGCATATTTGCAGGCTTCAATAAGTGCCTTAAGTTCTGCTGCTTGTGCAGATAAGTTGTTTGGTAGGGCACCCGACACAACCGTTTCGTGATCTGTTACTGCTGCAAACCCTACTTTATTTTTGCCTTCAGGTCCGCCCTAGGAGTACAAAGGTTATTGGTTAGTGCCACAGTTCTGTGGGAAGAAGAGAGGCAGGGTTAAGAGTTGTACATCTCTTAATTGTGATATTCGGCATATCAAGCAACACAGTGTTGTACCTTAACCACCTCTGTGTGGACAGATGCGACACTTTCTGTTCTGTGAGAGGCATGGAGACCACATGTGGCACCAGCAAAGTAAGATCTGAATATCCTACCAGGTCTCGTGAGGTGGTGACCGCCTTTTCTGCAGCTGCTATCGCCCTGAGACATGGGGGCAGGCCTGCTGCTACTGGGTCTAATTTGCTAGAGAAACACACCACAGGTCTCAGCCTGTCCCCATATGTCTGCAACAGTACAGAGAGCATACATCCATTTTTCTCATCCACGGTTTGTACAAACGGCTTGGTTGGGTCGGGTAGACCCAAAGTGGTAGTGGTCTGCAAGGCCATTTTCATGTTCTCAAATACTTCATCAGCTTCTGGGGTCCACTGAACCTTTGAAGAAGCTGTGAGGTTTGGGGCATGCGCAATCTCTCTAATTGGTGCCTCCAGGAGGGAGTAATTTGGAATGAATGTTCTACAATATGAGCACATGCCTAAAAATGAGAGTACCTGTTTATTGGTACTAGGCTTTGGAATCTTTTGAATGGCAGAAAGTCTGTCCGTAGACAGTTTCTTCCCTTCTGCTGAGATGTCATGGCCTAGGAACCTGACTGATCTTTGGGTGAACTGCAGTTTAAGAAAGGTTAGCTGTGTGGCCCTCTAGTTAGGTGTTGCAACAATGCCACAGTGTCTCGCTCGCACTGTTCTCTAGTTGGCGCACAGATCATCAAATCATCCACATATTGCAAAAGTGCAGTTCCAGGCGTTAAGGATAGTGAGTCTAGGCTGTGTTTGAGTGCCTGATTATAAATTGTGGGGTTTTCACAATATCCTTGGCATAGCTGAGTAAATGTATATGGTTTCCCGTCAAACATTAAGGCAAACCAAAATTGGCTGTCTTTATGGAGGGGAACACTAATGCGTTGGCCAAATTGACTACCGAAAACCATTGGCTATCCTCAGGAACTTGACTCAGAATTGTGTACGGATTTGGTACGTCTGGGGCTCTTTGTACCACGGCCGAATTTACTGCCTGCAGGTCTTGTACAAACCTCCACTCATCGAGTTGAGGGGGCTTTTGGCCCTTTTTTTTACCGGGAAAATTGGTGTTCGGACTGGTGAATCAGGACAGGGAACAGTTACCCCTGCTTTTAATAGGGAGTCAAACACAGGTCTGATCCCTTCCACAGCTTCTGGTTTTAGTGGGTATTGTGCTTGTCTAGGCCTGTAGTCTGATTTGGGTATGATCACAACTGGTTCTGCACCTTTGATTAGTCCCACATCATGTTTGCTTTTTGCCCATAATTCAGGAGGTACCTCTACCAATTTAGGGTGAATTTGTTCTATGAGTATTTCTGGAATCTTGGTGTATACACCACTAGCCATGTCATTTGGTGCAAGTTCAATTCCCCTTTTACTGTGTGTCAACAATGGCATTTTCTGTTTATAGGCTTGCAGCCTAGCACTGAACCAAATACCTGGGGTTTCTGTGAGCGTCCAGTCGGACACCCTAGGATCAGAACATCTCCGCATCCATGGGCCTATTGCCTTCCATTTAACTGCTGCTGGTTTAGCTAGGGAGAGGTGTGGGGTTGAGTGTTCCACATAAAACATTTGCTTCTAATTACACTCACAATTAAGCCCCTCTGATCCAGCGAGCTCGACTAGGCACGCACAGAAATTTTTGTCCCAGTAGAGTTCTGTTATTCGCAATCTTTCATTCAGGCACTTTTCCCTGAACAATTCTTCTTCATATGTCTTGTCCCTTCCCTCATGCACATGAGCTGTGCAACTGGGGTTGGGAAGGGATATATACTCAATATTCTGTTCCCCACTCATTTCTCCCTTGCGTTTTCCATCAAATATTCTGTGATTTTTGTGGTTGGGTTGGGACACAACTTCCACTCATATAGGTAGAGAGGACTTCCTGGTCCTACTTTGACAAAATTCAGGCTATTTTCTATGACAGTGACCCCTTGTGGTGCCGACTCTACATAGAGGCTCAACGCACACATCAAATCCCTTCCCAATAAATTTATGGGACATGTGCTTGAGATAAGAAATAAATGTTTATTTTGCACCCCTCCTCAGTCTCGCACCCCAATGGTTCACTGAAATGTTCCACTACTGAGTGCCCAGTAGCCCCCACAGTGCGAACACTGTGGTTGTTGAGTTTTGGGTTCTCATGAAATTCAGCCATTTGTATTACTGAGTGGGTTGTTCCAGAGTCAACCAGGAATTGTATTTTCCTTCACTCAACTGACTGAGGTATACATGGCAGTTGGGTGAAAGGAAAAGCTGTGTATTGTAAAAATGACAAATTTGTGTTATGTGTCTGTTCTTAGTCTACATCACCCCGCCCGTTCTCAGTCGCCTCACCATTACTGTCCTCTGCCCGTCAGTCAGCCTTGGCTTTCTCTTCCTCTCTCCCTTCTGTGGTGCAGTCTTTGACAAGGTATCCTTTTTCCTTGCAGTTCCAGCAGATCACATCCTTCAGATTCAGTCTGTGTTGGTCTCCACTTCATCCTCCCCCGCGTCCTCTTCCCCTTCCATGTCCCCATCCTCTTTCTCCACCTTGGCCTTGGAAGTCCTGAAACATGGTCAAAATGGCATTGTGGAGGTCTTTTGATCTCTTTTCTGTCTTCTTATGTTTAGCTTCCTTCAGCAGTTTCTCAGCATGCACTACACACTGCAGTTTCACATCCCATACACAGTTTCATCCAACGTCAATGGGCAGTGGACCAAGACCATTCCATCAGGTCCAGAAACTTTCACCATAGGGCAGCTGAAGGTTTCATGCGCCTGACCCCATTTATCAGGTCGGATGGGGCTTGAGATTGCTTCATCCAGTGTAGACGAAGGTTCGTTGGGGGAGACAGTGCATCCGGAACCATTTTTTGATGTTGATGGAACTTCAGTCAGGGGAAGATATGGTGGAGGGGGTCGTTCCGGGACAGTTGGGGCTGGCGGTTCGACTGGTTCCTGTTCTGCTGCTCTGCCTTCCACACGTCGGAGTCCAGGTCTGGTTCAGCCTGAAATTTAACACACTGAGAAGAGGATAAGGGCTTTTCCTGTACTTTTTTATTTCTCTTACGAGCCTCGTCTAATCACATTCCATATGCCTTCCAATCTCCCTGAAAAACTTCCCTACTTTCTTCTTTCCTTTCCCTTATCCTCCTGTTCATTCAGCTCTCTTGACCATTTCTCTTTCATCTCCAATGTTTCTTTAAGGGTTTCTAACTGTCTCAAACTTTCTTTTTCTATAAATCCACATTCATTAACCCAGACATCAAACTGTTTCAAACTTTCTTTACCATAGTTTATTCCCATGAAAACAATATTAGGTCCTACATAAGTACAGCTTTCTTTACATTCTGTTCATTTTGTCTCTATTTTGCTTTGTTTTTTTCCCCATTTTGTTCAGAATTTAGTTATTCAAAACTTGGAATTTTTTTCAACACTAATATACAAAAAAACCTCTCTTTTGAATTGGACCTAAATTGTCAAACTTACAATGTTCTCAATCTGATCAAGCTGATCGGAGCGGTCTTTTCGTGGATATATTCCCTCATACACAGTGATCACCACCTCTTATGGAGTGCGTACTTACTTATTTTATCCAAAAACAAGGAAAATCAACCTAATGCCGTCGCACAGGTGGAGAATCTCATTTCCCTTTTACGTAAAAGTTACTGCAACTTCTACAAATAAGCCAAATCAGTGAGAACACTTATCCCTTCAAAATCTCAACAAGTCAGAGAGATCGTACCTTTTAGGTGGTTCTTATCGAGTGAGCCACAGCAGTCCCCGGGTGCAGGATACGACAAAAAGCCTTCACTCAAAATTTATTTGAGGTTAAGTATGAGTTTATTTTCATCTCATGAGCGTCCTTCGATTCGTCCTTCGATTCGTCCGTCATCCGACGACCCGGGACACGTGCGGCACACCCAAGGGACGCCAAGTAATTGTTATGGTAATCGTGACAGCAGAACAAATCATGAAATAGTAGTTTTAGTTGTTTGTTCACACAGAAAATGCATTTACTGCACTCCACAAGCGCTCAATCACTGACTACACCTGTACAATCATAAAGAAGTTTTTACTGGTTTCTTCACACTGAAAAAGGTCCACACTCCACAAGCGCTCAAACGCTTTAGAAAGGCCAGAAACACTATGTAGTATTCTCTTTACGTGAATTCATTATAATGATTAAAAACAGACATTTCTGGCATAAAACATCTTTCATATGTAATGCAACAGACCATGAATCACATTTTCTTAATAAAAACCATGACTACTTCAACTTTGGTGACTACACCAGTACAATAAAGAAGTCATGGTTTTAGGCATTACTTCACACTGAAAAGGCGTTTCCAGCACTCCACAAGCGCTCAAACACTTTCGAAAAGCTAGAAACGCTACGCAGTATTCTCCTAACGTGAACTCTCTATAATGATTATAAACAGACATTTCTGTAATAAAACATCCTTTATATGCCATGGAACAGACCGTAAATCACACTTTCACGAGAAATAACATTAAAGCATTAACTTGGGTGACCAAATCTGTACAATCATGAAATATTAGTTTTAGTCGTTTGTTCACACGGAAAAGGCGTTTACTGCACTCCACAAGCGCTCAAACGCTTTAGAAAAGCCAGAAGCACTATTCTCTTACAGCCTGGTCTCAAGATGAATTAGTACATATTTGACTAAAAGACCATTTCCAGGATTCCCAGATAGCAAAAATGATCTGGCCCAGATCCGGCCCAAATGCCCCACAAGTTCCGGCCCAGATCCGTAAAATGGGTCCGGCCCGGTTTCTTTTGGCACAACGGGCCAATACTGCTACGGATCCGGTTTCCAGATGTGGGCCAACGCTGGCCCAGCATCAGACCAATTCTCAATGATTTGTTTACTCATGCAGCCCAGATGACTTCAACTCACAAAGGGCTTGATATATAGATGATTAGTTGCACCAGGTGAGTTTGAATCAGGGAAAACACTAAAATATACAGGGCAGTGGGTACTCCAAGACCAGAGCTGACAACCACTGAGATACATAATTTCTTTACAGAAAATATTTGTTACTGAATTAATATATTTCTAATTGAAGAGTCTATTAAATGAGACAATAACATTACTGTTTATGTAAACTAAAATAAAAAACAAAAACAATCATGTTTAATTATATTTAATTCAGTTGACAATGTACAAACACAGAATAACATGCTTTAACTGTTATAAACTGAATAAATAAAAACAGGGTAAGCTGTGTGGTGTAACTGACAAATGTTTTTAAATTTTATTTTACACTACAAATCAAGGCACATTACTTCATATTGCTATTGCAATCTATACAATCTTAATAAATGACTAAAGCTGTCTATACTATACTGTAAACTATAAATGATGTAAATGGATAAATTAGCCAGTCTTTAAGATGCATTGAAATTGTAAGACTGAATGAATAAAGAATTAAGAACAGTAAGCATGCAACATTATCACAATCATCTTACCTTATAAAGAATACTTCTCATTACATAAGAATTGTTAATTGACAAATTATAATGCTAACATGAACAATACAGTGTGTTTGTGTACATTTATTAAACATGAACTAAAAATAATACATTCTTGGAAGATGGTGGTGTTGTAGTGCCAATTTAGAGCCAGCTTTGGTCAAAGAAACTGCTCCTTTAGGATTCTCCTGTAATATAATAGTAAAATGTAAGATTGCTGCAACAAAAGTGAACTAAACAACAATGAAACTGCATGTCACCCATGCAGCAGTGTAACAAGAAGCAAACTTTTGTTTGTCAAGCTAAATGCAAGAGAGTGATCAGTTGCAAGCAAAGGCCTGTTCCTCGCACCTTGACGATGCCTGGCCTTAAAAAACAAGACATGATGATATTGATATGATATTACCAATTACTTTTTTCTCTGTGGCTTCTGTGCCTCCGTAAACCAGGTTTCTTCCTACACTGTGCAAAAATACTCAGAGAATGTTTTTACAGGGCCACATGACAGCTTTGTTTCTATTTATGATTATTTAAGTTTATTGTAATATACCTTAAGTGCCTTAAAGGGGAACTCCACCAATTCGTAATCATTGAATGGTTTAGATGTAAACAAAATCATTGTGCGATGGTTTGGTGTGAAATTTACAGAGTGCAAATTGTTCACCATTATAGTACTAGGAATCCGACACATTTAATGGCTCTGAAAGTTACATCCTGTCAAGTTATTACACAGAATGGTTATGCATGCATGACTTGATACTTGAGACATTATTTTGCGATAGTTTTGTTATAAAGTTTTAGCCTAAAACATATTTTTAGTATAAACTGTTACTCCAGGATTGGTTCCGTGTTTCCTCTCAAAACCACATTCTCAATGCGCGCAAACTAACATGCTTTTGTTGTTACTAGCCTGTAGCTACAGCCATTCAACAAGGCTAACGCCAGCAGCAGCTTTTGTTCACAGATTATTTTTACGGTTTTCTTACCTATTTTGGAAGATTGCAGAGTATGCAGAGGACTTTGAGGAGGCCTGTTTCAAAAATGTTGTAGATCCATATCAATTTGACCAGAAAACACAAAGGAGTTGTAGCGGTTTTAAGAAGAGAGAGAGCCAAAAGGGAGAGAGATAAAGACTGAACCCACCGGCGCCGATGCAGAGCAACCCAAGACGAACAGAAATTGCTGGTGTCAACAACAAACTACTTGCTACTCCACTTAACAGTTTATGGGGTAGGATAGCGAGGCAGATAGTTTTTGAATTTTTTGCATGGCCCACGTTAGACAGTCTGTATGTATAACAGTGATATATGCACGGTGGCTAACGACGACTATTTCACTAAGAACATTTCTTACTTTGATTCCAGTTTCTGCTGGAATGAAACTGCGGGTGTGTAAACCTGTGGCTCTGCAGTCAGACCCTTCTCCAAAATGCATTCAGGGCAGAGAGGTACATGCAGGGCATTGTAAGAAAAAACAGTACCCAAAGAAAACATTTTTTTTTCAATTTAGCACTATTTTACCATTATCAGTGAGATATATAAAAACTCAAATGTAAACTCACTGTTCATTCTGGATAGCAGATAAAATGGTGATTATCTGCAGTATAGACGTACGGACGTCTGGTTCCTAGTACTACAATGGTGAACAATTTTGACTCGGTAAATTTCCCTAGAAAGCCGCATTTCACCCCAAACTACTGTGAATGATTTTGTTTACATCTAAGCCATTAAATGATTAATTACATTTTGCAAAGTCAATGGAGTGTTGTGACTAAGAAGGGTTACAAAAGAAGGACATGACAGAGAAGGTAGAGTGTGGCTGTAACTACACCAGTAGTGGGCTGTATGACCAAAAATTACAGCTTATTTTTAAACGTATGTATAAATACACCGATCAGGCATAACACTATGACCAGGCATAACATTATTTCTACGCTCATTGTCCATTTTATCAGCTCCACTTACTATATAGGTGCACTTTGTAGTTCTACAATTACAGACTGTAGTCCATTTGTTTCTCTGCATACTTTGTTAGCCCCCTTTTACCCTGTTCTTCAGTTGTCAGGACCCCCATGGACACTCACAAGGCAGGTACTATTTGGGTGGTGGATCATTCTAAGCACTGCAGTAACACCGATGTGGTGGTGGTGTGTTAGTGTGTGTTCAAATTTTTAAACACCTCAGTGTCACTGCTGGACTGAGAATAGTCCACCAACCAAAAATATCCAGCTAACAGCGTCCTGTGACCACTGATGAAGGACTAGAGGATGACCAACACAAACTGTGCAGCAGCAGATGAGCTATCGTCTCTGACTTTACATCTACAAGGTGGACCGACAAGGTAGGAGTGTCTAATAGAGTGGACAGTGAGTGGACACAGTGTTTAAAAACAGTGTGTTGCGTTGATGCGAGTGGATCAGACACAACAGTGCTGCTGGAGTTTTTAAACACTGCGTCCACTCACTGTCCACTCTATTATACACTCCTACCTTGTCGGATGTAGATGTAAAGTCAGAGACGATAGCTCATCAGTGGTCACAGGACGCTGCTCACAGGACAGTGTTGGCTGGATGTTTTTGGTTCTCAGTCCAGCAGCAACACTGAGGTGTTTAAAAACTCCAGCAGCACTGCTGTGTCTGATCCACTCAGACCAGCGCAACACACACTAACACACCACCACCACGTCAGTGTTACTGCAGTACTGAGAATGATCCACCACCCCAATAATACCTGCTCTGTGGGGGTCCATGGGGGTCCTGGCCACTGAAGAACAGGATAACAAAGTATGCAGAGAAACAGATGGACTATAGTCTGTAACTGTAGAACTACAAAGTGCTACTATATGGTCAGTGGAGCTGATAAAATGGACAATGAGTGTAAATGCAAGGAGGTGGACTTAATGTAATGTAATTACTTAATGTAATAGATGTGTGTGTGTGTGTGTGTGTGTGTGTGTGTGTGTGTATACAATCCCATTTCCAAAAAGTTGGGACGCTGTGCAAAATGTAAATAAAACAAAATGCAATGATGTGCAAATCATTTAAACCCTATATTTCATTGAAAATAGTACAAAGACAACATATCAAATGTTGAAACTGAGAAATGCTATTCTTTTTTGAAAAATATTTGCCCATTTTGAATTTGATGCCAACAACATGTTATAAAAAAGTTGGGACGGGGGAAACACAAAGCTGGTAAAGTTGTGTAATGCTAACCCCCCACCCCCCCACCCCCCCACCCCCAAAAAAAAACAAAAACTGGAGGTTGACTGACAACAGGTCAGTAACATGATTGGGTATAAAAAAAGCATACCAGAGAGGCCAAGTCTTTCAGAAGTAAAGATGAGGTGGGGTTCACCACTCTGTGAAAGACTTTCAACATAAATAGCAAAGAGCTTTTGCTTTTCATCATCTACGGTACATAATAACATTAAAAGATTCAGAGAATCTGGAGAAATCTCTGTATGTAAGGGACAAGACCAAAAATCAATATTTGCTGGCCGTGATCTTTGGGCCCTCAGACAGCACTGCATTAAAACAGACATGATTCTGTAGTGGACGTCACTGCATTGGCTCAGAAACACCACTATCTGTGAAAACAATTTGTTGCTGCATCCACAAATGCAAGTTAAAACTCTAAAACGCAAAGAAGAAACCTGAACTGTTGAGCAGCCGTAATCCTATGTTAAGCAAAAATGGGAAAACATCTCACTTTCAAAACTACAGCAGTGTCTGCTCAGTTCCCAAACGCTTACAGAGCGTTGTTAAAAGAAGAGGTGATGAAACACAGTGGTAAACACACCCCCGGCCCAACTTTTTTGGAACATGTTGACATCAAATTCAAACGGGCATATATTTTTCAAAATACAATCAAATTTCTCAGTTTCAACATTTCATATGTTGTCTTTGTACTATTTTCCTTTAAAAATATGGTTTATTTTTATTCACATTCTGCACAGCGCCCCAACTTCTTATATATATATATATATATATATATATATATATATATATATATATAAATATATATATATATATATATATATGTTAGTTGATATACATAGATGAAAACTGGACAATATATAGATCAAGCTACGTTAATATTGCTTTCTAACTTTATCCCTGTCAGCCCAGCAAAAACATTGTTAAAAAATGTTTCACAGCTGAATTTCAACAAGGCTGAAGTAAGGCTTCTTTCTCAGCAGCTCTTTGTTTGAAGTTTCCACTCTCAAGTGGAGCAACAGTTGCAATCAGACCCCTGTAATTGCTGCAATTTTTAAGGTGGAACTGAACATTCTAATAGGAAGCCAATTTCAATTTCATCAAATTTCTCAGTCATTTATGAGAGCTGTGTTTGATGTATGCTTGTTTTCAGTTATAAATGAAAAAAAGAATAGATAATGATTTCTGTCAACTATAATCTCATTGCAGTTTATTTATACCGAAGATAATGTACATGTGGTATCTATCTGTTTATACTGTGGAGTCTGTCATGGCAGACAATCAAACTTAATGGCAGACCAAGGTTTGAAACGTAGATTAAGAATATAATGGCAGATTTATTAATCCATGTTTAAAATGAAGTGGTGCAACCCAAATACTCAAAATTTCAAGATAATATCCAACAGCATATTTAACACTGAAAATGTCCACAGTTGCAGAGCAAAAACAAAAACAAAATTGAGGCACTGTTCACATTCAAGGGAAATCTACACAGAGAAGGTGTACGCAAGTAAAAAAAAACACTACATTTAGTGGATAATGCTCATATACTTACATTAAATTTCTGCTAGCTGAGCGCTTGGTCCTCTGTCAGCCTTGGCTCGATCTTTCCGGCCACCTCCACGATCAGATGCCAAGTTGAACCAGCGGATAGCATAAGAGCCTATCTCGTAGTCTGGAACAGCTGTCTGACTCTTTCTAACAGCTCCTAAGAGGAAGTGAAAAAGTGAACAGGTCTATAAGTTTTCAACAGGACACATTCCCCACTCTGACACTGGCTAAGTCAGTGCTTTGCTTTTGCACTGAAGAGGCATGAGATCCATTATTATTTTAAATTTTTTTTCCAAATAATATAAAAACTGAAACAAACAATAACAAAGAATCAAGAGCTATTCAAAATTCTAAAACACAATGTCCTTTATTCATTGAACATCACAGTCAAAGCTGATCGTAAAATGTGCAGACACCAACAAGTTCACCAACGGTTTTGATATTCATCAATTTCATCCTGGGTTCTGTACAATCTACAATCACGACTGGTAGGAGTGTGTGTAAATCTGAGCGTAACAGTTAAACAACAGCTTAATAACCTAATCTACTATCAATATCATTAATATTTGTAATAAGAATAAAACAGAAAATAACAATATTAATAATTTATGCTAATGGCAATCCAGTACAAATGTGGATGTACTTATTTTACATGCACATGAGTAAAATCAAATATTCCATGTTCCATTTAGACATATTACACTGTACTTTTCTAATACTGACTCTGTTCAAAAAATAAATAATACAGAACACAGCTAGTGCTGAGGCAACTCATACACTGCAATAAAACAGCGTTTAAATGTTATTTTACAAAAATAATCGCACATCATATTTTCTATGTTGTTTAGACATCTTGTTCTTTTATTTTGCCCTTACAATGGCACTTGATTTCAAGCACAGAAGCTGATCATCATTAAGCTCAAATCTCCGCTTGTTGCAGAAGTTTTATGAATCAGACGCAGAGTAGTTTGTAAGTCATTAAAAGTGGTCAAATTGACGCTAATGCACGACTTTGAAGAGAAATTGTTGTTTAAATAAATTTTATTCCCCCAAAATTCCATCTTTAATAAATATCAGAGAAATTAAACATAATGGTTACAAAAAAAATAAATATTTGTTGGATGGGCAGTGCCTCAGAGTAGCATGGTGCCAAATTTGAGCTATTTTGTCAGAAAAAAAGTCTGTTGCCAATTTCCTTATTGTAGTCTGGGGTAAAAGGATGCTGGCATGCAAAATTTCCTTTGAATATGAAGCATTCTGCAAAAAGGGTACAAAAATTCCCAAATCAAGAATATAAAAACTGTTAGCTGACTATAAGAAATGATTAGAGGCTATGATTACAGCCAAAGGTGGTTTTACTACATACTGATGAAAGGGTGTTCAAACATTCTTAGGTTGGGTTAGTAGACTGTGAAACCTAAAAAGTGCTTTGAAAGAATAACGCTTTTCAAGAATGACAATATAAATATGTTCTTCTTTCTTGTTGGAATAGTTAAATACAAAAATCTGTTAATCTTAAGCCTAGGGTTGTTCACCTCTACTGATAATCACAGTTTATTGAAAATATACTTTTAAATCAATCCCTTTCTTGCAAAATGTGTGACTAATAGTAACTGAGTATTCTTGGATACTTACTGATCAGCAGACTTCTTGTCATCATTTCTTTGAAGCTCTTTTTACCATTAACCCCTTTACAATTAATATTTTTGGCAACTGGATCAGAAAAAATCTTTGAAAGAACATTCCATGTCAGTCTTTTTGCATTGGGTCCTCCAACTGCACCCAGAGCAGACACCTGACAAAAACAAGATTCATTGATAAATATAAATATAGGCTGGTACATTTTGTTTTTTCAATTGTTTTTTCCATAGCAATAACAGCGTTCAAAAGCTCAGTACTATTAACAATCACTAAGAGCTAGGGGTGGGGAGAAAAATCGATTCTTAGATGCATCACGATGTGGATGTGGACGATTCTGAATCAATTCACAAATGTCAAAAATTGATTTTCAAAATTGTAACTGATAACGTAATGTTGAAAAGTGCAGAAGTGCAGCGCCCGAACAGTCTGTGGCAGCACACTACATTAAAAGCTAGCGCAGGATTCACAACCCAAATGTAAATAGTATCCTTTCGCACATCATATTTCACAACCCAAATGTAAATGTTATCCTTTCAACCCAAATGTAAATGTTGTCCTTTCAACAAAAATCAAACCACCTTGGGAGCCACAACACTATATGTCCATTTTACCATCTTGACTGTACATGTGTCTCAGTACGTGCTAATGTCCTAGTATAGGCTAAAAATATAATACAAACAAAAACGCACACTTACTTTGCTCTGCTTTAAGCTTAAGCTCAGCTGTAGCCACTTTTCTTGCATCATCAGTTGGAACTTTTCCACAAAAGTAGAACAGTTTCTTGTAAAATGAAGTCGCTTCCACCATAAATGGTGCCTGAGGCACCAGAATGTAACTGCTGCACTATTTAAGGTGGAACGGAACAATTCGAACGAGAAGCTGGAGAACGAGAAACTGACTTCAGTTTCACGTTTTTTTAGTGTTTGACAGTTTCTCTTTGCAGATTAAAGGTATCAGGAAACCAGCTGGAGTGATTATAAATGCAAATAAGTCTATTCGTCTCCAAACTATGGATGTTCGTCTGAAATCTTTCTCTTTGCCTTTTCGTTAGCTACTAGCTAGGTGAACTAGCAGTTATAGGCTACATTAATTCCAGCGTTTAAGATGATTTATTGTTTAAACTGTCTTTGAATGATCAGCAGAGCTTTATTTTACTGCAAAGGATGATTATTTTATTTTTACCTAGAAATCTAACTCTGATGTGGAGCCACGCTAGGTCAATAAAAGAGCGGCAGGTTGCCAACCCCTGAGCTAGCATATGGAAGCAGTTTGGCTTCTATGGAGCATATTACATGTTTCCACCCGGTTGTAGTTGCTGCCAACCAGAGAACCATCGATCAAGCGATGCCAAAGCTTCCACCCAAATTGAAAAGCACGAAGTGAACTACAAACTCTATTGCAACTCTTATTGCCAAGGATTTGCATCCGTACTCAGTTATTGAGAACCAGGGCTTTCGCACTATGTTGGACACTTTGGAGCCGAGACACAGCGTCCCCCCCACTCTCTACAACGAGACGAAAACCGAAGTTGAAGTGAAATCACTGAAGAAAACGGGTAGAATAGTTGTAATCTGTTGCGTGACACCCACTGCCACAGAATCTCATTTCACTGTAACTGCGCATTTTATCGCAAATGAGTGGCAGCAGCATCTCATGTGCTCCAATCAAGAGCAGTGGATGAGTCTTCCAATTGAGTTGCCACATCACTTCCATTTGATTTATTAATAAAAGATATTGGAAGTAAATTCATTGAGGATCATTACAAATACTTTGCTTTAAAAGTTCCAAGTTGTCACACAGTGAGAAAATAGAAATCCTGTATAGAAAAAAATGCATCAAGATGCATTGATAATCGTTTTATAATCGCATCATAGCCTCTTAATTGTAATCGAATCAAATCGTGAGATACCTAGAGATTCCCACCCCTACTAAGAACTCTTAAAAGGAAAGTGGTAAACATGATCCAGTCCCAACTTTTTTTAACGTGCAGAAATCATATATGGAATGAGCGTATATTTACAAAACAAAAACAACAACAACAAAAAAAAAAACAGTTCATGAGGTAAAAATAGAGTTCATAGGATAAAACATCAAATATCATGTTTTTGTACTTTTTAATACAGATCAAACAGAATTTACTGATTACTGCTTTCTGTTTTTAAAAACATTGCACATGCATATACTTTTTTTAAAACTTAACACGGCCTTCGCATTTAACTTCTAAAATGTGGGGGGAAAATCTTGAAGCGATATTGTGGGACATCTCTAATTCTGAATTAAAACAGGGAAATGTCTTGGTTTATCTGACCATAAATTGTAGTTTACTGGTTTGGATGATTTCATTTAAATGAGGAGACATGCAGAGTAACTGGACAAAATAAGACTAGTGTAACACTAATAGAGATTGTAAACAGAACAAGATAAAATAAAAAAGTTAATGACAGAGGTAACCCACCATGTTCTGCTTTGCCTGGAAGTTTCTTGAATCTTTAAGCCAGTCCTCAAACTCATCCACCTCAGACATTGTGGCCAGTGGAAAACTGATCTCTTGAGGCATTTCTGCAACTGGAGACTCCGTACCCATTCTAGCAGCAAGATTATTAACAGCAGCAGCAAGTTGAATTTGCTGTTCTTTAATATGTTCCAGCAGCGTTAGGATGTGCATCTGAGCCGCTAGAAAAAAAAAGAGCGACAGCTCTGTCACAAAAGTAACTATTGGTTATTTTCAGTAGTTAAACGAGAGATATTTTATTCCATTCTTAAATCTTTGTTACAACTAGACAAATTGGCAGAGGCAGGGCTGCCAGTTTTCACTGTCATCTTTTCTCAAGATCTTCTACTAGGGATCCATCGATACTGATACTGGTATCAGGCACTAACCTGATACTGTGCTCATTTACTCATCCTCATACTCATAAAAATGCACTGATACCAATTTCTGATACCTCTTGCTACCATGTGACATAAGCCGAGTTTATGCTGCCACACTAAACACAATTACAACCATTTCTTCAATATAGTTGGAGACATACAGACTAGCAAAACAGGCGAAACAAGGCATTTGCAGAATTAGTCTGCATATGGCAACTTTACTCTTTCACTGAATAAAATTGCAAAGTATAAGCTTTAAAATAGTTAGATTAATAACTTTATAGATCTTTTTTTATCGCCTTTGTAAAATAGGCTGTAGAGAGAACGTACTGTCCTACCATGCACATTACCACCTGCTCTTAAGCTACGTTCACACAGCAGGTAAAAGTGGCCCAAATCTGATTTTCTCACCAAATCCGATTTTTTTGTTTGGCTGTTCACATTATCTTTTAATTGTGACCTGTATGCGACATCAGTCTGAACAGATCAGCTCCTAAACCGACCCACACGCGCAAAAGAACAGAGCTTCACGTTGCTTGTCCAGAGGTAAACAATCATGACGGCCAGCGAACGCTAGTCGCTCCCGGAGCTTTCAGTTTCGTCTTTGCCAGCATCACAGGAGTGATTATGAAGTTCCAATGGTTGACAGCTGGGCTCATCACCCAGAATGTGTTCGAACTAGCCGTAAAAAGGGTGTGGTCACTTCTTTGGTTCCTGTCCTCGGACTCTTTAACATTTTTTTTGACACTGTGGTGGCGATGTGTCTCTTCTAATTTTTTGCTGCAGAAACATCAGCCTAAATGTTTATGATTCTCAACAGCACGAAATTATGACAAATGTCGAGTTGGACTGACATAAAAGACGCGTGAATTCCGATCTGGCTGTTCAGACTGAGTTGCACTGCTGCAGATCGGATACGGATCGGATTTCAGTACCGCATATGAAAGCGTCTCAAATCAGAATTGAAAATTCAATTCAGATTCAATGCGTTTTTTGCTGTTCACACTGACACATCAGTGTGTCAGTGTGTCTGTGTCACATATGGAGAAAAATTTGGGCCACTTTTACCCGCTGTGACAACAAAGCCTTAGTTTCAATGCCCAGTATGGCATAGGTTTGGCTTCAATATCGGATCTGTGGCAATGCAAATCGGCATTCATCATAATTTCGCGCTGCTGAGACTCAAACATTTAGGCTGATGTTTCTGTACCAAAAATTAGAAGGCACTTATCGCAACCGCTCTGTGTTCGAAGACATTTCGACCGAAATGGCCAAACGCAGCTGCAGGAGAACGAGGCTGCAGCATCCAAAAAAGTTTAAAGACTCAGAGGACCAAAGAAGTGGCCGTGGCCAAATAACGTGCCCTTTTTTCAGCGAACACATTCTGGGTGATCAGCCCAGCTGTCAGTCAGTGAAGCTTCATGATGGCTTCTGTGGTGCTGGTGAAGACGAAACTGAAACTTCAGGACAAGCAAGCCATGTGGAGCATTGTTCATTTGTGTATGCGGCTCGGTTTAGGAGCATGATCTGTTCAGACGGATGTCGCATATAGATCACATTTAAAAGATAATGTGAAGAACCAAACAAAAAAAAATCGGATTTGGTGAGAAAATCGGATTTGGGCCACTTTTACCTGATGTGTAAACGTAGCCTTAGTAATTCCCGAACTCTATGAAACATTATAGAAAGAAACTGAAAACAAACTGCCTGAATATGTTTCATTATGCTGAACACTTTTGCATAATATGATAACTGTACTGAATAAAAGGATGGTACCAGTGCAAGGGATAGGTCCTGCGGCAGTTCTTCCCAGTCTAAAAGAGGGATTAAAGGAATGGCTCAGGCGTTCCTCAGGTAAAGTTCTGGCAGACATCTGGCAGAGAGGACCTCCAGGTACATGAGGGGAAGGAAAGGGAGCAGGTGGTACTGGAGGTACATGAGGAGGAGGGATGGGAACAGGTGGTGGTACTGGAGCTGAGGAAAGGTTAGAGCGCCTCCTCTTGCTCACCACCTCTGGATCACTGTCAGAGTCTGTATCACCAAATAGTTGCCTAAGAAACAAATTTTAAAAAGTATATATATAAAAAAAAAGAGTACATATGCAAGGAAGAAATAATTACTGGAACCACACATGTAGACACCTACTGATATGTGAAAAACCTTATGATAAAACTGGCTAATTATTCTCTTTTCAATAGAAAAATTTGCCATTTGTAATTGAACAATGTAGTTGACCATCATTTTAAATATCATACCTTGGCTTAATTTTTCTCTTCCTGGTAATTTCTTCTTCACTGTCTGTTTGTAAGTCTGAAGTAGGACAGTTCAGTGAAGACTTCAGTTTTTCTCTTGCTCTCAAATAATCACCTGTTCAGAATTGAGAAAACAATTAGTTCAACTATGTAGTTTCACATCTTTAAAACTGGAATATTTTAAAACATATAGTAAAATATTTCCAAAATTCAGTCATTACAGGCTGCTGCACTGTTTGCACTCATGAAAAATAATAATTTAATTATTAACCTAAACAATGTTTAAAAAAAAGATACTCAAACACTATATAGTGTAGGTAGTAGCTGCATGACTGTATTTGAAAAATCTTACCTTTAATTCAAAATATTTTAGCTAATTTTGCAAATTATTTCCAGCCCTAATTAAATACACATTTTGCTTGAATAAGGAAACCTTACTAGCTTTTGAGAGGATTCTAACATCATACTGTTTCCAGTCTGGTCCTGGCTCCTCATGTTTTTGAATAGCTCTGTTAAGGCGCTCATCACTCTTATAGTTTGGCCACGAAGCTACACCATCATCAAGCCAAGTTTCTGATATAATATTTACAGTCTTGGTGTCAGTAAATTCTACAACCATGAACATCTGAAAAAGAAGATGTAATGTTTAAGTTCCTGCAAGGAACATATCTAGCATGTTATGTATGCAATATATGCAACTACCTACAATTACAACATCTACACATGACAATTTACGACTGATATTTTCTCAAATTGCATTTGGAGTCCTGAAAATAAAAGACAAAAGACTGACAATATCAAATAAAACCCCCATGCTTTTATGCAACCACTTCTAATTGATTAAGAAGCAAAGGATGTGGAATTATTCAAGACAAATGCTTTGGTGTTGGTAGAAGGAAGGTGTGTGGGGGGTGTAGTAATATAAAAATAAAATTTATATATAAAAGTTTATAAAATAAGTAAATAAAATGAATACACAAAAATGTAAGACCAATAAGGCTACAGACACCTACCTCTGTAACACGATCAAACTGTAAGATCCATAAGACTACATACACCTACCTCTGTAACACGATCAAACTGTAAGACCCATAAGACTACATTTACCTACCTCTGTGACATTATCAAACTGTAAGACCCATAAAGCTACATTTACCTACCTCTGTAACATGATCAAACTGTAAGACCCATTAAGCTACATTTACCTACTACCTCTGTAACACGATCAAACTGTAAGACCCATTAAGCTATATTTACCTACTACCTCTGTAACATGATCAAACTGTAAGACCCATAAGACTACAAACACCTACCTCTGTAACATGATCAAACTGTAAAACCCATAAGACTACATTTACCTACCTCTGTAACATGATCAAACTGTAAGACCCATTAAGCTACATTTACCTACCTCTGTAACACGATCAAACTGTAAGACCCATTAAGCTACATTTACCTACTACCTCTGTAACACGATCAAACTGTAAGACCCATTAAGCTACATTTACCTACTACCTCTGTAACATGATCAAACTGTAAGACCCATAAGACTACAAACACCTTCCTCTGTAACATGATCAAACTGTAAAACCCATAAGACTACATTTACCTACCTCTGTAACACGATCAAACTGTAAGACCCATAAAGCTAAGTTTACCTACCTCTGTAACATGATCAAACTGTAAGACCCATAAGACTACATACACCTACCTCTGTAACACGATCAAACTGTAAGACCTATTAAGCTACATTTACCTACCTCTGTAACACGGTCAAACTGTAAGACCCATAAGGCTACATTTACCTACCTCTGTAACATGATCAAATTGTAAGACCCATAAAGCTACATTTACCTACCTCTGTAACATGATCAAACTGTAAGACCCATAAGACTACATTTACCTACTACCTCTGTAACACGATCAAACTGTAAGACCCATAAGACTACATTTACCTACCTCTATAACATGATCAAACTGTAAGACCCATAAGACTACATTTACCTACCTCTGTAACACGATCAAACTGTAAGACTCATAAGGATACATTCACCTATATATGTAAATAATACAAAATATATATTACAGAACACATAACATATGCTATAAATATTAGTGATTATGGATACATACATTATTTAAATTCCAGAAGTGTCCAAAACTATTCAAGAATATAAGTGCTGATCTTAATTTCAGTTGATCTTTGTTGTGTCAAGTGTATAAGTCAAGTGCTATTAGTCAAATTATGTCACCCCAACCCATTTTCCATGACTATGAATGTGCAAGAGGGGCATGGCCACAAACATATCTTTATAAGGGAGGAGCACACACTTATGCCACACTTCTTTTACCCAATTATCTCCCCAATTTTGTCGTTTCCAATTCCACCCGCTAGTTAGGACTCCCCCAATCACACGATGCTATCAAGGCTAGGAGGGTGAAGGCTAGCACAGGCTTCCTCCGAGACCTGTGAAACCAACCACCGCTTCTTTTCGAACTGCCGCTCACGCAACGTCACTGGACAGCTGAACGCGCTCGGAGGAAAGCGCCAACCGCCAGATCTGCTACGTCAGCTAACAGACGCCTGCGCTGACTAGCATCGCGTTGAGTGATGGGGGGAGAGGGAGGGGCCATCCTACCCACCCAGAGAGAGCGAGGCCAATTGTGCTCTCTCGGACTCCCGGCTACGGATGGCTGTAGCATCACCAGGGATCGAACTCGCGATCTCCTGATGATAGGGCCAACGCTTAGGCGGTTGCGCCACTCGGGAGCCCTATGCGACACTTCTGATACATTTGCAAACTTATATGGACCTGTTGCTTGAGAGACACAAAATATTTTAAGGAAATCAGAGCTGAAAGGATAGTCAAAAAGTTCTCTCTTATTGTGAAAACTTTAAAAACTTCATAAAGTCCATCACTGCACTCAATAATGTTATGTACAACACATACATCTCCACCTACAGAAAAAACATTGTCACCTGTTGAAACTTTCATTGCCCATTTGTCAGTGTATAATTCTCTATACTGTGCCACTGCTTGGATGCCATCAGGAACAGGCCCAACGTAATGCTGCTTTCTCAAATTCTTAAAAGGAAGCTCAACACTTGTAATATCTTGCATTTCTGACAGTCTTCTTATTATCTGTGCAAGAGGAAAATCTGGCTTTCTCACAAACCTCTTCAATTTATGGAGATAATTTTCATATGGAAAAGTTGAAATAAAATCTAAACAACCGTGTAACTGCACATCTGCTGAAAGATGGACCAAAGCATGCACATTGTAAACCAATCCATCTTTGCCATAGAGCTCACCAAAATGAGTTACAAACATGGATAGCAACGTTTTTGCATAGACACTGTATAATGGGCAGAGCTGTGTACTAACAAGTATACAAATACCTGTACAGAGCAGCATAAAGTTGTTATAGACGTGACTGTCCAAATATGGTGCCAGAGCAACAGGACCTGTATACAAGAGAAACTGTCGCAACTCAGTAGCTTTCCAACGATCCAGCTCTCTTAGTGATCTAGGTTTCCTTGCAAATTCTGCTGGTATATGTGGCATCTGAGTAAGTGTTTCTGAAATCCTGTCGATAATGCTTGAGGGCAAGCGAAATTTCAAAGGACCCCTCAACCAAATGCTTAACAATCGACGCATCACACCTAGACACACAACATGCATGTAGTCTAGAGGGAACTGAGTCACCATACCAATATCTAGAGTAGTTATTAACCCCGGTAAATGTCAAAATGATTTATGAGTTATGCGTGACGTCACATGTGGAATATGTAAAGTATTTTCCCAGGGGGTTGATGTGTATAAAAATGTAAACATCAGTGGTATGACATCACATGTGAAATATGTAAAAAAATTTCCCAGGGGTTGGTGTGTGTAAAATGTAAACATCAGTTATATGACGTCACATGTCAAAATTGCAACTAATTTTCCCAGGAGGTGATGTGTGTAAAAACTGTGAACAACTATTGTAGGTTGTAAAGATCCGGTGATAAAATGTTGAATTTTCCCCAGGGTGCGTGTTGGGAGGGGTGGCAAGCGTGAGCAAAATTTTCCCCTCTTGAGAAGTGTTAATGAAAAAAATGATGTAAAAGTTTAAAGGGGTGTGAAAAATTAAGAGTAAGGATGAAAAAGAAAAAAAAAAGATGCGAGGACTTACCGTCGGTGGGGTGGTTGGGTCGGGGTATGGTGTGTGTGTGTGTGTGTGTGTGTGTGTGTGTGTGCGTGTGTGTGTGAATGCTTTTTGATAACTACCCGAGGTTTGCCCGGTATGATGCGTGGGAATAATTTTCAAAAGATTCCCAGGATGTGTTTTGGAAAAAAAGATGTGTTTTGGAAAAAAAGATTCCCATGATGTAATGGTATGACGTAGTTGTTGTTGTTGTGTTTTTGAGTGACAGCAGCAAGTGGGGGGGCCCCGTTCTGCTAAGCGTGGCTAATAATTGAACAGGTGTCGTGTTGTTTTTCTCCTCACAATACTATAAAAACTGGCCGTAAAAGAGACAGATTGGTGCGGAGAGTGACTTTTCTGCAAAACCATCGTCATGGATTCTCCAGACAGATCGTCTAAGGCTCAAGCCGGATCTCCGATCTTGAATTCCTTGAGCAAATGGCGCTATCGCACATTCATTCGGGACAACTTACAAAAGCGTGGAATACCTTATTTCCTGTGGCCAAACAGCCTAAAACGACTGAAACTGAAGGAGCAACCCCTGAGGACCAGTCAAATTTTGAGCGCGAGGAAGGCCTTCGTTCGCAATGACATACCTAAACACTGCTGGCCCCGTTCGATTCGGGAAGAAAACGATGTTACACCTTCGCAGAAGAAAAAGCAGGAAATCGACAGATTCAGAGCGGACGACAGTCTGTTTAAACCGAGCATAAAGAGGAGATGTCTTTCGATGACGTATTTGACAATTTTGCCGAAAGAAACCCGGCTGAACAATCGCTACATCGTTTTCCGTCAGAGCAGACTGTTTCACAGTGACAAGTCGACTGAAGTCTCTATTTCTGAAAAGGAGTTGTACCTGTTAAACCAGACCGTCCCGAAAACGAATGAAGTGGGGGAATTGCATGCTATGATCTTACAGGCCAGAAACAGGTCATGCATGGTTCGCGACACAAAACACAAGACCGAACTGTCCAGGTCTGCCACAATCACACTGAAGGTCAGATCCGCGCATTATTTGCGTCAAATCACCCTGACCATCACAGGGCTCAAGACCCCTGAGTTTACCTACAGAGTTCGACTGGAAGTGTGCACGTCACCTGTGATAAGGCACGAAAACGTGTGCTCCAGCGATGACGACCAGTGGATTTTTTATTTTGCCCCTACTGAAAAAGAGGAGCACGTCCAGCTGATTGAAATAACTTTGCGGGAGAGCGAACTACTGGATATTTATCACGCGGTCAAACATGTTCTGACAGGTAAGAAAAACACTTTTTTTCTTAAAAATTCATTTTGACCGTTTGAGGTACCGTAGTTTGTGAATATAAGCCGTGAAAAGGGTTATACCGTTTCAAGTTGCAGCGTGTGGCCGAAGAGTAAGCATGTACGAGCCCGTTAAACCTTTTAACGATTTTCTCTCTCTATCACCAGCCAGCGTAATATGTGGTTGCGACAGCTGTCATATTCCACGCCCAACGAGTCTGATGTCTAAATACCAAGATGACAAAACGGCGATGCGCATGTGCGAGGACATGCCCAGCAGGAGAGATTGGGGGTGTTCCCCCACTCACCAGCCAGAGCACGATGAAGAAGAGAGTTCTGATCTAGACCTCGTGGAACGTAAAAAAAGCGGTGAAAATGACATTTCAGATTCGACCAGCGCCAGCGAGGTAGAAGAAGAGGAAGAGGAAGTCTCCGGCGTGACCGATCTGGACAGCGATGAATTTATCGTGGTGGACGAGGACGGCTTACAAAGCCGACCTTCTTCGCCGGCTGACATCGAGCAGCGTGAGAGAGAGAACGCGAGCGCTTTCTCAGGAACGGGGTCAAAAGGTCAATGCGAGGAACCTCTTGACGCCGGCGCCAGCTCGGAAAGTCAGAGCGAGAAGCCTTCGGACCTCAGTCTGAAGGACCGAGCCACGAAAATTGTGGAATTTATCTGGGCAAGAGCGATCATCCTGGCTGTTCGTCAATGGGTTACGAGAGATTGCGCTGGGTGTCAAATTGAACACCCATCACAGAGACAGCACAGTTGCGTGGAAGGCGTCCCCGTAAGATTTCTGGACAACGAGTTAAAGCAGAAGTGGCTGAATCTCATTCCCGCTTGTGAATTGGAAATAAAAGAGTCTCTAAAGCAACACTTTGAATTAAAAGAACCTCATGATGGTTTTGTAATAAACATTTCGCGTAGAATTTACACGCTGACGCAGGAAAAATTGAGTGAATATAACCCGCTGTCCGAGTACCTGAGCAGAGATCCGTCCGAAATTCTGAGCCGGTTTTACATGCGGCCGGATGAACCTCTGAACAGCGCTGCGGAATCAACGGCCGCCGACGTGTGTAAAATTCTGATGGGGTCTGAGGATGACAGATCGGTGTAGTGATTCGCGAGAGAGAGAGAGATTGTGTATTTGTACATAAGACATTTATGACACCGATGTTTTTTTGCTGCTAGTAAGTTTATACATTGTATATATTTTTTTTATTAGACAAACCATAAACATTATTATTATTAGAAAAAACTGGGACCTTTTTGTTTTATTAAAAAACACCACATGTTTTTCGTTTAATATTTTAGTCGTTTGAGTTTGTGTAATTGTTTATAGCACCTTTATGACATCTTTTGATCGCTGCTAGTAGTTTACATATTTTTTGAACCCCTTTTGTGCATGTTTATTAGACAAACTGTATAGTCTTTTCATTTTAATATTTTAAACCATGTAATCATTTTCATTTAATATTTTAATCATGTAATCATTTTAAATCATGTAACCATTTTCATATATTTAATAGTGTAATCATTTTAATATTTTTAACAGTGTAATCATTTTAATTTTTTAATATTTTAAATCATGTAACCATTTTTCATTTTCATATATTTAATAGTGTAATCATTTTAATATTTTTAACAGTGTAATCATTTTAATTTTTTAATATTTTAAATCATGTAACCATTTTTCTTTTCATATTTTAAGTGTAATCATTTTAATATTTTTTAATATTTTAAATCATGTAACCATTTTCTTTTCATATTTTAAGTGTAATCATTTTAATATTTTTTAATATTTTAAATCATGTAACCATTTTTCTTTTCATATTTTAAGTGTAATCATTTTTCATTTTCATATATTTAATAGTGTAATCATTTTTAGTTTCATATTTTATACTTCAGTGTTCATCACATTTAGTTTGAAACTAATTTACCTATATCTCAAACTAACGGTTTGTCAGTAGATTAGATACCAAAAAAATATAAAAGAAATAAACCGTTTTTAACAAAAAAATAAAAAAACACATAAAAACCTTTAAACAAAAAAAATAAAAAACCATAAAAACCTTTTGAAGTCGTTTTCTGTCATCAGTTTGTTTTCTCCACATTTTATTTTAGACCGTGTTTTACCCAGAAGAAAATATAAAAACCCTAACGTGTTTCACACCTCGACCATTTGGACATGTCTCAGACGGCGCTGCAAGAGTTGTACCATAAACCCGGGTCGGAAGGCGGTCTGTGTGGTAGGGAGCCCTTTATCAAAAGCGTAAGGGAGGTGGGGTTGGCTAATAAAAATAAAGATGAAATTGATAGGTTTTTACAAAGTTCAGACACTTACACGCTACACAAACCCCGAAGAATAAACTTTAAAAGGAGTTTCGTACTAGCGTGCGAAAAAGATTCACAATGGCAGTTAGACTTGGCAGATTTGTCCTCTCTATCGGAACACAACGATGGGAAAAAGTTTATTTTAACCTGCATAGATGTGTTTTCAAAATACGCGTGGGTGGAGGCGTTGGAAAATAAGAACGCCAAGAGCGTAACGAAGGCCTTTGAACAAATACTTTTACGAGGTAGAAAACCCGTCACCCTTCAAAGTGACAAGGGGCGAGAATTTTGTAATCAATCATTCATGAAACTTTTAAACAAATATAAAATAAGACATTTTACTACGGCTAGCGAATTGAAAGCCTCTGTGGTGGAGCGATTTAACAAAACCCTCAAAACGCGGATGTTCAGATATTTTACAGGTTTTAACACCTTGAGATATTTAGATGTGCTTCAGGAACTAGTGAGCGCTTACAATCGCGCTTTTCACAGATCTATTCAAATGCGTCCCGAAGAAGTGAACGAGTGCAATCAGATACAGGTGTTTCATCATCTGTACGGGAAAAGAATGAGAGGGGAATTACCCCGACCCAAGTTTAAAATAGGTGACGCGGTTCGGATTTCGAAAGAGCGCAGGGTCTTCACGAAAGGTTACGAACAGTCTTTCACGGATGAATATTTTTTTGTGGATAAAATTATTAAACGAGACCCGCCAATGTATAAACTAAAAGACCTCGATAATGAAATAATAGAAGGTTCTTTTTATGAAGAAGAAATGCAGAAAATTATTGTACCTGAAAATAAAGTCTATCGTGTAGAAAAAATACTGGCTAGGAAAAAAACTAAATCCGAGGTTCTCGTTAAGGTGAGATGGAAAGGTTGGGATAAAAAATTTGACTCCTGGGTAAACGAAAATTCTATCCAGGACGCTCGATAAAAACCCCGTGAGAGAGCGGCGCGAGCCCCTATTCGGAAGCGCGGACCACCCCACCATGGAAGAAACCAGAGATTTTTTCATCACTCTGCCGAGTAACGCTAGCGACAAATTATACCCTCAAAACGATATATCCAGCTACAGGGTGAAGTTAGCCAAAACCGTTCACCTCAGGGGCGGTTGGGAGGTCGGCTTAGCAGAAATTTCATTTCCCCAGAGTTGGTACACGCTGGCGGACGGCGGGCGACAGGAAACGGACTTTTGGGTGTGCGAAGGGCCGGATCTCAGTAAACAGGTGGCTTTTAAAGTAAAATGCGGTTATTATACTTACATCGCTGACATTTTGACCGAAATGAACAAATATTTTAGAACCACCAAAACCCACGTCGAATTATATTTGGATAAGGTCACGAGACGGGTAAAATTAGGGGTCACACCGGAGGAGATTATACGACTGACCTCGCTGAACAGATGGCCTATTCGGATTCGAACGCACGGACAGTTGGCGCACATTCTGGGCTTCGAGGAACAGAAGTGGACTGACCCGACCGAAACTAAATTCCCTGCCCATATTAAAGGCGGAACGTTTTATTTGTTTCTTTATTCAGATATTTCTTCACACCAGATCGTGGCCGATACCTTAGCACCTCTTTTGCGAACCGTTCAAATACCCAAAGCGCATCTGGATTTCGTCACGCTAAACTTTGACAAGGTGCACTACAACCCGGTCAGCAAACACGTGTTTGATGAAATTTTAATAGAGTTGAAGACGGATCAAAACCGAAACGTCAAATTCGAATTTGGAAAAGTGATCGTGAAGCTACATTTTAGACCGATCCGATAAAAAATGTCTGCTTATCACGCCGACCCTAGCCCCTACGTCCTTTATTATACGCGACAGGCGGGGTCCGGTTTAGAAGGTTTCAGCGGAGCGCCCGTGCAGTACGGAAGAGGGATCGGCAACGTTTTTCGGGGTTTGTTTAGACTGGCGGTGCCTCTGCTAAAATCGGGCTTCAACTTAGTCAGACCACACCTCAAGACCGCTGCTAAAAATATCGCGAAAGACGTGGTTTCCGCAGCGGCGGGGAAATTACTGGGAAACGCGTCGGAAAGGCGGCAGGAGGGGGAAGGCCTGGTGGTTTTGAGCCGCGCGAATCGACGCATGCGCCCACCGGGGCGTCGCGGTTCCGTACCTTTTAAAAATAAAAGCGTTTTTTCAAAAGGTCTCAGTCTGAACAGGAAGCTGGCGGGTGCGTTCGTCCGCGCCTCTCGTTTAAGGAATAGGAAGAAAAAAAAGAGCGAGCGGAAAACCGGTGCGGGTCCCGATATATTTTAAAAGATGTCTCTCATACACAGCGCCTCGGCGGAATGCATGAAGTCCGAGCTGGACCTATTTACGATCCCTATGACGCAACACAGTATAGAATCCTACAAATACGTAGAAACGCCTCCCATCACGGCCATTACCGAAAACGGCCCCCTGGAATTTTTTATAGCGGGGTCGGGGGACACCTACGTCGATCTGAACCGTTCCCTTTTGTACCTCACGTGCAAAGTTACCAACGCGGACGGAACCGATCTGGCGGCCGGTGCGACCGTAGGTTTGATCAATTACCCCGCGGCCACTCTTTTTAGCCAAGTCGACCTGTCCCTCGGCGATAAGCTCATTTCTCAAAGCGGTTCCACGTACGCCTACAGGGCCGTTCTGGAGTGTTTGCTTAACTATTCCGAACCTACTCTGAATTCGCAATTCGCAGCGGGGCTGTTTCGCAAAGACACGGCGGGGCGCATGGACGAAGCTGACCCGAACAGAGACAATGAGGGGTTAACGTGGCGAAGCGCTTATTGCTAAAGGAGCCGAACGTTCGAATTAATGGGACATTTGCATAACGACTTTGCATTTCAGGAAAAGCTTCTTTTAAATTCCGTCGACGTGAGAATCAAGTTAGTTCGTAATAAAAACGAGTTTGTTTTAATGTCGTCGGATCCGAACCCGGGCTATAAACTTCACATTTTAACGGCCCTTTTGTACGTGAAAAGAATACACGTGTCACCCAGTGTGAAACTGGGGCACGCGTCAGCTTTGCTTCAGTCTAACGAGGTACCCGTTAGAACGAGTTAACGTGAAAGTGTTATGCGTGCCGGCGGGGGGTCGCGTGTCAAACCAGGATAATCTATTTTTGGGCCAAGTGCCAAAATTCATCGCTATAGGTTTTGTTCATAACGAAGCTTTCAGCGGATCATACGCGCGAAATCCTTTTAATTTTCATCATTACGACGTGGAATCTTTAAATCTCAGCGTGGACGGTGTGTCCTACCCGTCCACGCCTTTTCGACCCCTTTTTCCCAGACAGCGCTGCCTGCGAGAATACTTCAGCCTGGTCGAGGCTACGGACAGAGGGTTGAGGGACCAGCCTTTGGCCATCTCTCGTGAAGATTTTTCTCAGGGCTACTGTTTATTCGCGTTCAACTTGACCCCCGACGAAAGCTCGGGCGAACACGTTTCCTTAATACAGTCGGGGCACGTTAGACTGGACCTCCGGTTTCGAGCGCCTTTGCCCAACACCATAAACATCATCGTGTTTGCGGTTTTTGACAACGTGTTAGAAATTAATCACAAACGTGAAGTGCTTATGGACTATTTTTAAAAAAAAATGGACACCAGACAGATCGCTAAAGCCATGCGATGCACCCTCGGTTTCAGAGGCGTATTCGCCTGCGATCAACTACCTCGGGTGTTAAAACACACACCTCCGTCCTGTTTTATTGTGAATACACATCCTCAATCACGACCTGGACAGCATTGGTTGGCTGTTTTAATACTAGATTAGTTTTTTTAATCCTACGGGTTTCCGCCGGACTCTGAATTTTTCCCCAGTTACATCATGCTTTTTCTAAAAAATAATTCACGACGAGTTTTGTGTAACGCTAGACAAGTTCAAGACCATAGGTCGGACGCCTGCGGACACCATTGCGTGTATTTTCTAAAACAGCGTATGAAGGGTCTTACGTTTTCTCAGGTTCTAAATTCTTATACCACCGATTTACGAGAAAATGATCGCTCTGTTAAAAAATTTGTAAAAAGTTTGCTGCGGATAGATTCTTACTGTCATATTGTACACGGAGTACAAAGTTGTGTTTACCGTTGTGATTTTATCAATAAATGATTACAAAATGATCTTTTAACATCTGTGTGATTATATATTTCAATAAAATCGCTACGCTTTAAAAAATGTTTACTTTATTCAAACACACACACACACACACACAAGAAAAAACATATTAAAAGAGTTGAAAAATATGAGACTATGTTTTAATGAAAAAAACAAAAGCATAAAATGTACTTTGATTCAGATATAAATGAAAACATTTTGTTTTTAATAAAAATGTAAAAAAAGATTCAAACATACACATTACCCGTTGGTTTAAAAATGACACGATTATAAAAAGCATAAAATGTACTTTGATTCAGATATAAATGAAAACATTTTGTTTTTAATAAAAATGTAAAAAAAAGATTCAAACATTCACATTATCCGTTGGTTTAAAAAATGACACGATTATAAAAAGCATAAAATGTACTTTGATTCAGATATAAATGATGTGGTTATTTAAGCATACGAATGAAAACATTTCTTAATACGACAGGTTCAAAGTGTGTTTTTCTATTTCTTTTTTTTTAACCCGCGAGGGCGTACTCGCAGGCGTGCTAAACGTTAAAGAATTATCAACGGACCCTTTGATGTGTTTGTATTTTTCCATCTCTCGCCTTACAGAAGAATTACCCAAGGCCCCCGAAGGAACGTTGGCGTCCGCCAAGCTGCGAAGGAAACTGCTCCACCCGACGGGCTTGTAATTCAGCTTCTGATAAGAGGTTGCTGTTTTTAACAAATCAAATATATGACTCCCTTCCACGACATCCCCTCTGTACACGAATTCGCCGCGAGCCGTCCACGCGTTTTCCAGCGCGTCCATAATCAGTCGGGCTTTGTTTCTCGAACGAGCGGGCAAGTGTTCCAGAACCTTTGTGGAGCAGCCGTCCGGTGTTTTACTTTCTCGTTTTTCTCCTTCTTCTTCTTCTTTAGGTGGAGGTAAACTTAAAGTCAGTTCTTTTTTTTCCAAAGATTTTTGTTTGACCAGAGTCAGATATTTCCGCAAAAGTTGAGAATACAAATCCAGTTTGGTGTCCGCGGATAAATCCTTTCTCTCCAACAGGGATTTAATCTCCCGCTCCAGTTCATTCTCGCTGTTTTCCCTAATGTCTCCTTTAGAGGAGGAGGAGGAGGGTGTGAGTTTTTGCAATTGGTCCGCGGCTATTAACGAGCCGATAAAACCCCCCTTCTGAATGAGTTTACGCTTGCGCCCAAACGGATAACTTTTGTCAGCCAGATGTCTTAAACAGCGTCGCCTTTTCTTAAACTGTTTATACTGAGAGTCAGTCAGCGGGACGTTGCCTTTTAAAACGTTTAAAACGATTTCGCATATGGCCAAAATCACGTATTTGGGTAAATTTTTTTTGTCGGCTTTATTTTTTCTCTTGGCGTTTATCCAAGCGCTTAGAAAAGGGAGAGCTTTTCTTAAACGGGCTGACGTCATTTTTAAAAAAAATCTATGTTTTAGGTACGTACACCACAGATTCTTGTCCGGGTAACAGCCCGCTCCGCGACCTAAATCTTTCTGGCGTTTCGGCTTTAAGATCCACAATTAAATAACCGAAAGGTTTACTCGTAGCGTCCTGGAACGATTCCTGGAAATATTTCGATTGTCCGGGATACATTTGTTTAGCCAAAATGTGTAACTTGTCTCTAGGATTTTTAAAAAGTATCAGGTAGGAGGCGTTTAAACTAAGAGTGCGAGAATTCTTTCCTCCATAAAATAGATTCTGCGTCAAATATATCACGCTAAGATTATTGTGGTGAGAATATCTCGTGAAAGCCCTTTCTAATTCTACCGACTGACTCATAACGTCCATCATATCGTCCAGAACGATCAGAGGACCCCCTCCCCCTCCTCCACCTCCTCCTCCTTCTCCTGATCGTCGTCCTTGTAGTTCATCGTCGTGCAGGCTGCTCGGTGCTCCTTGAACGAAAACCACGTCGGGCATAAGCTCCAGTAGTTCGTCGTAACTTTTTTGCCAGTTTTCATTAAACCACATGATTTTGACAGGCTTCCCGTTGAGAGTTTTGGAAGAACATTCCAAAAGTCTTTGCACAAAGCACGTCTTCCCCGAACGGCTCGGTCCGGCCAAAATACATGTAAACGGCAACTTTAATCTGACGTCAAAATCCATAAGGCACCGTGGTAAAGTCGGGTCTCAGTATTCTCTTGTTATAAATTAATGAAAATTTTTTCAGAGCTCTGACGTTCTGCAGAGCCAAGCGTTTTTTGTTTCTTTGAATTAAAAGGGTCTCGGTCAGCAGAGTGTCGGATCGCCCCGTGCTAACGTGCTGCTCCACCAGCCGTTTAAAGGAATCAAAATGAAGAATTTTAGAAGTCTCCGGATTAACTGTAAACCCCTTGACCTTCAGAGAAACTTGCCCGCCGGCTGTAACGAATAGCTTTTGGGTCCTGTAGACACAAATTCCTTGATATAATCTCCATCCGTTAGCTGATTCGACAGATCACCGAGATAAAACCCCGTGGGAGGAGTGTATTCCCCCGGTTTCGCCGTGAACATGACAGAATCCGTATCAAAATATAACACCCGCTTTTGTAATTTTTCTAGCACATCGTACAGTTTTAATCGTCCGTAAGCCGCCGTGAAAACGGCCACAAATACATTAGAAACCACAGGTTTTTGCAAATAATCCTTTTCGTACTGCCACTGGACCAAAGCAACGTCGTCATTAATAAAACTAAAATAAGAAATGCGTTTATGTTTGCAAAACATCAGTTCTAAAAAGTCACGAGGCTCCGTTATTAATTCCGTGTTCATCCGATTCGTTCTCTGTCCAAATTTCCCCCAGAGAGCGTTCAGAAACAGTTTGCTAATACTCCTCTGAGCGGGGTTAAATCTGATTTTTGACACAACCAGTTGGACACCTTCGTGTCGCTTAAACCTAAACAAATAGTCATTTTTCTCAGCGTCGGTGTTCACGCCCGGGGGGAAACCGCTGGCTTCCACTTTGTTTTTCAAATGTAAATCGATGATTGAGTTTTGCTCAAAGTGCCAAACCTCGTACACTTTCCCGATCGTGTAGCCGTGGTTTAAACTCCTTTTGATCTCCTCCGTGCAATAAACACCCGTTATGGCTCTCTCTTCTTCCGAATGTCGACACGCGTCCCCGGCCTCCTCCTCTGCGCAGGTTCTACAAAGGGTGAAAACTAATCTGTTTAGTTTATCACATCTAAAAGGCAACACGGGGTGGAAAAGATTTCTTGGGGGGTAGATTTTGACTCTGGCGATGCCACAGTACTCTCTGATGTCTTTAAAATCGGTCACAATCACCGTCGGGTGTCCAATGGGGTAGGCCATACGCTTGTTGCAGTAAGGATATAAACTCGTAAAGTCCAAGTAATGGATTTTTTCGTCCGGGGCGGTTTTGTGCAGCAAACGGATGGCGTTGGTCCGTCCGCCGTACAGAGCGTCTCTCGGGTTCATTTTCTCCGGAAAATCACAGCTTTTCAAAAATGTCCCCGTTGTCCGCTTTCAGCTTAATCCACGTATGTTCCCACATGATCCTAACGTTATATCCCAAGGATTTCAGATATTCCAACCGTTCCGTGGTGCGTTGATAAAGTTCACCTTGTAACTCACCGGTCAGAGGGTTTTCGGCGTTAGGGTCCGAACATTTCGGACACCCGTGAAACACACAGCCCAGAAATTCAAACACGGTGTTGGTCCGTTCGCAAAACCCGTCCACAAAAATAGATCCGACTTTCTTTTCCCCCATGTTCAGCGCGTGTTGGACAAAAACGTTCTCCTTGAACTTGACAAACTCTAACCACTGTATACTGCAATTTGAAAAACTTTTTTTTTTCATAAAATAACGCGGCCCCGTTAAGGCCAGACACCTATCCGGCAAAAAGTTTGTTCTGTACAGGCTTAGCGCGGCGCTGGCTATGGTGACGTGTTGAAACGGGTCCACGTTGGCCATGGACAGCACTCGTTCTCTGAATATCATGCAGGCTTTTCTTAAAATAACCACATCATTCTTACAATATTGGTACAGCTCCTTTTTTAAATTAAACACACCGTTTTTTACAGAATCGTACCAGTTTATAAATTCAGCCCGCTCCGTAGGAGCCATTTGTGAATATCCGTACATATCAGGTTTCGGGTAACGTCCAACATAACACAAATTATCTTTTGTGTGAAAATAATGAGGAAAATAACCCTTTTTCTCATTTTCAAAACCAAAACTTTTGGGTAAATCAGCCAGTTTTGTTTGGAAGAAGCTCAGGCTGTGTATGTAACGTTGTTTGAAAAAAATATCGGTCATGCATAAGATTTTATTTCCTTGAGTAATGAGATGCGGTACTATTTTGTTCTTTGTTAGGTAATTTAGCATAAAATACGAATCATAACCGCTGCTGTTGTGAGCGATAAATGTATACTTTTTGTATCTGTTTTTTCTAAAACGTTTAAAAAACTTTGCTATGCAGTCGTGACCCGTGGCGCACCAATGTCGACCTTCGTACGTGACGGTGTGTATATGTATCGCCGCGTGCTCGTTTTGTTCCGTAAAACGGGACTCTATGTCAAAAAATACATATTTCTGCGTTTGCGGCCTCGGCAAAGTGGTCCTGATAAAACATTGGTGTTTAGAGGGATCCTCTTTCTCGGCTAAAGGCGACTTGCAAATGTTACACGTGGTCCGGGGACACTTGTGGTGTTTGGTCGTCACTATGTATGAGCGATTACAGTTTTCACACCATTTAACTTTCTCACAATAACCCATTCGTTTGTGGTGTGAAAAACAATCCTGTGACCTGCAGAATCTAAGACACTCCGCGCACCTCAAAATGTTCTCGGTTTTTAAACAAACCCTCTGACACACGTTACACATAAAATCGCAGCGGTGCGTGTATTTACTGTGCGAATACGGCTTGTGACAGGCTTTGCACACATGTTTAACACCGAGAAAACCTTTTAAATTTAAAATACCATAATAATGATTGTTTAGCAAAAGAAGGTAATAGGTCTTCTCGTGCGGCTGTTCATGCGTTTGGAAAGTCTGAAACGAACCACCGTTGTTTACTCTGTAAAGAATCACAATTTTGACGTTTAAAAACTGTTCGAATAAAGTCACGTCGTTAAATGAAACTAAATGTTCCGGTGAAATATTTAACCGATTTAAAAGTAATAGAGCTTCCTTTTGACACTCGCTTTGGGTCAAACCCGGTTTCATCACACCCGTCAAACTACACGCGAAGCAGGAATTTTGGTAAGCGTTTAAAAATATAACTAAATGCCTACTTTTTTTTGTAAGTATTTCCGATGACAAAATACTGTTTATCATTCTGGAATAACCTATTCCGCCTCGAAAGTTTCTCACTATCTGAACGTTCAGTGTGAGTGATTTGTCGCTTAACAGTTTTTTATTTGATTGAACAACCGATTCTACGTAATTCAGAAAATGTTCAGCGTTCAGCTCCTCTGCGTTAGTTTGAAATATCACGGGCGAGAACAGGCTTTCACCTTTCAAACTTATTTGTATAATGTCATCCCCTTGTGAAACCTGTCTGGCTTTTTGTAACAAACGATCTACTCGATTGTGTAGAGCCTGCGTGAACTGAAATAAATTCAAACCTGTACCTAGATCCGATAAATTTATTTGATAATTGTATTCACTGTGATTAAACATGGGTCTGTGTCTCTCCCTCACCCCATCCCCCTCCCCGCTTGTGGAGGGCCTGCTGATCGAAAGGTCTTCTGCGTGAATTTCAGGGTCTGCCGCCTGACACCTCCGTTCACACCCCGTCGAAGCGCTCCCATTTGCTCCATCGTTAACGTGTGACGCGTGTCCTTCGCTCTGCGGTGGTAACTCCCCCAAAGTCGATGCGTTGATATGCTGCATAAAAACATCCTGATTCGCTCCATCGTCAGCGTGTGAGGTAAAATCCGATAAATCCCATTCGTTCTGCGACGGTAATCCATCCTCAGCTTCGGTCAATATTCCTGTATCGTTTTGCTGAGCGACACTCATTCTATTGAATGAAGTCGCAGCGAAAAGTTCTGTCCACTAAAGTTTCAAGTTCAAACAAATCGACCGGATCTTCGACGTTTAGAAAGTTTACACCTCCGTTTGTCGCAACATGTTCAAATTCGTCGTTCTGTATCCTGTCATCAAAAAAAGATACAGCGTTGTCGTTAAATAAAACAGATCTCATCGTTGATGTCAAATTAGCAGAAACTCTCGACTCATCAACTCACTCCTCGTAATCGGAGACCGGGCTGTAATCTGCGATCGACGGTCCGTCACCTGTGTTGGCACCGACTTTCGGCGTGTTGCAAACACGGTCACCGGGTCGTGGCTGACAAACCCCCGGAATCTCTTCCTCCTCCTCCTCCTCCTCCTCCTGGCGGTGATACAGTTGACACAGTTGGTGACGTTGCAAACGATCACGCTGGGTCTTTCTTGAACCGCCGCCGAGTTTGTCGCATCTTTTTCAGGGGTGATACAAATAACTTCATCCACCGCCCCCGCTCTGAGTGATTCGTCTGAACCTGTGCCGCTGAAAGATCGCCACACGATCACGCTGGGTCTTTCCTGAACGACAGCTGAGTTTGGCGTGTCCTTTTCTGGGGTGTTGCGAACAACACCATCCTCCACTGTGGATGATTCGTCAGAATCTGTGAGAACCATCGTACTTCTCGCAGATTCGGTGTCAGACTCGTACTCGGAGTCGGTCGATAAGTTTATCACCTCAGCTTCACCCCCAGCAGGGGTATTGTAATTGCTCGCAAACTGGTCCATAATGAGTAACTTTTACAACTATTATGGCTCTAGGCCAGTTTTTATAGTATTGTGAGGAGAAAAACAACACGACACCTGTTCAATTATTAGTCACGCTTAGCAGAACGGGGGCCCCCCACTTGCTGCTGTCACTCAAAAACACAACAACAATAACTACGTCATACCATTACATCATGGGAATCTTTTTTTCCAAAACACATCTTTTTTTCCAAAACACATCCTGGGAATCTTTTGAAAATTATTCCCACGCATCATACCGGGCAAACCTCGGGTAGTTATCAAAAAGCATTCACACACACACACACACACACACACACACACACACACACACACACCATACCCCGACCCAACCACCCCACCGACGGTAAGTCCTCGCATCTTTTTTTTTTCTTTTTCATCCTTACTCTTAATTTTTCACACCCCTTTAAACTTTTACATCATTTTTTTCATTAACACTTCTCAAGAGGGGAAAATTTTGCTCACGCTTGCCACCCCTCCCAACACGCACCCTGGGGAAAATTCAACATTTTATCACCGGAAAATCTTTACAACCTACAATAGTTGTTCACAGTTTTTACACACATCACCTCCTGGGAAAATTAGTTGCAATTTTGACATGTGATGTCATATAACTGATGTTTACATTTTACACACACCAACCCCTGGGAAATTTTTTTACATATTTCACATGTGATGTCATACCACTGATGTTTACATTTTTATACACATCAACCCCCTGGGAAAATACTTTACATATTTCACATGTGACGTCACGCATAACTCATAAATCATTTTGACATTTACCGGGGTTAATAACTACTATCTAGATTGGCAAAACCATGTGGTCCTTCATGGTGATGGCTCTCATCAGTTCTCTCCAAAAATGAAATGTCAGTCCGTAAAGTGTAATCATTTAAGGGGTAAGTCATTCGGTTGTTAATGTAAACGCCTGGTTGGCAACATTTATCACAACCATGATATGCATTGTGGCCCTTCACATTTTTTATGAAGGCTCTGGCAGGTGCATCACAGATAACAGAATCAAGCTTGATAAACACTTTTTTTTGGCTGAAAAAAAAACCTCCTTGTAGCTGTTGTAATTCGCATGTAAAATCTCTCAAAAACTCATTAGGGCAACTTGGTTTTTTCTTACCACAAAATAAACCAATTACAACTGGTTCCTTCATTGGCACACTTAGCAGAAGTCCTAAGATTGGCCACAATTGTATGCTTGTGCTTTTAAACAGTGGTAACCCATCAACGTTTATTCGTAATCTAAACGTAAATCCCTCAGAGACTGTGTCTATCACATGTGATAAAGTATTACGAAGTGATGTCAAAATGCCTCTATAATGGTACAGCCCTCCAGCTTGTCTGTGGATGCTATACTGAGTTTGTGTTTTGAGAACAGTCCGCGCATCCCTGGGCAGGTCTGGATGGTACACCCTCAACACACAAAGGAGGGCTGTCAGAGCCACTAAAGAGATGTTAAAACGCACAGCCCATTTTGACAGCCTCTCAACTAAGGGTACTGGTGCATCTGTAAAGTCTTCAGCCTCAGACCCTGAACTAACCTGTGTGACTGTACAGTCTAAGTCATTCTGTCTGCCCGGTCCAAGTAAATCATATGTCCTTTCTTCTCCCACACTGAGCCCAGTGTCAAAGTCGTCATCACTGTCACTGTCAATGTCACTGTCAGTGTCATAAGCAGCGTGACAAGGGTCTGGTCTGTTAACTACTGTCTGTTCCGATGTTAACTGACAGTCTTCAGCTATGTCATGGAGTCGTTTCACTAATGATAAACGTGCCCTACGCCTGACTCCAGAGCTCGTTAATGGGGGCTCCCTCCTTTTCATTTAGGCTCTAAAACAGATTAAAAGGTGAGAAGAAAAAACTAAATGATTGGTTATCAACACTGCAAATTAATCTATAAAATTCAGTTGTTACAGCTTTATGAGAAATAAACAGTCTTTACTAGAGATGGAAGGATCGATCTGATATGTATTGATATCGGCAGATTTTCAGTCCAAATATGCGATCAACGATCGGCCAATATTTCTGTAACTTAGCCAATCCTGAGAGCTGATCAGTGACGTAAAATATATGAGCCATATTTTGCCTGAGGCGCCAGAATGTAACTGCTGCACCATTTAAGGTGGAAGAGGAAACTGACAAATAGGAAGCCAACTTCAGTCTTGTCATATTTATTTCACTAATAAAAAACATTTTTCCTGAGGTATCTTATTACATATTTGGCTCCTATTGCACAGGAAACTTGCTGTGTGAATGTGTAGAACTGTAATTCACACGCTTTGAGGATTCGCATGTTAGCTAACATTTAAAAATGTGAAGCAAGAGGACTGTTTTGTCCTAAAGGCTGGCTAAGTTGCATAGGGTCCAGTTTATTATTGCTGCACCATTTAATGGGAAAATTCAAATAAGAAGCTGGCGAAAAAGAAGCTGACTTCAGCTTCGAGGGCTGAAAGGCATGAAAAGGGATGAGGCTGTTATTCTGTTTTTGCTGGGCAGGTGGGTTACATCAACTTATTTCTGCTGTTTCACAGAATGAGAAGGTTAGTATTTTATTATCCTAATGTTTGTGGTTAGCTTCACAGTAGCAACTGTAGTGACTGTTAACCCACAACTTGCTTAGTTATATAACTTGCCGTGTTGTTGTTTACTCTAATGTTATATCATGGCATTTATCGGTACAATGCTTGCAAATGGTTTTATGTCCACAAAAATCTAAAAAAAAGTGTAATTTGTCTTGGCAGTGCTCATTGATAAATTTGGGGGGCAGAGCTTTCAAAGGAAAACTGAAGGAAGAGGTGTATTTGTTTTGCTGTTGTGAATTGCTTCTGCACATTTAAATGTGGCATCCAACCCCACCCTCGTTCGGTATCCGCTATCAGCCAGTCATGCTGAAAGGTAGATGTCAGTAAAAATAAGCCCATTTCAAAAGTAGCTTTTGTAATTGTGAAAAAGAGCCTACAGTCATTCATCCACTAATAATATTTCACCAAGTATTTTAAAAAATCAGTTTGTGAAATAAATCTGCAGAAAAACACTTTCACAAATACAACTGAAAAACATGCCCAGTTTAGAAGAGTAACTTCTCACTACAGGAAGCTGGGAGTTGCAGTCAAGCTAATCCTTTACAGATGTCACTGAAAAAAAATTGTAGATGTTGACCATGGGCTGTATTACAGAAACTGTCTTTTAGTCTTAAGTTAAGATCTGACAGGTCCAGATAAGATTTTTCACAAATTCATATAACAGAAGAAATCTGATCTTAATTTAGGAATTTTATCTTATCTTACACCGTCTTATCTCCAGTTAGGAAATCTTAACCTACTCAATCAAAGTTGACAATCAACTGTCATGTCTGTTACCTAGCAACCGACCATACACACACAGCTGAAGCGTAGACACATTCTCAAATTAACAAATGTTACAAATGTAAGTTACGGCTACCGTTACAGATATAAAAAGATCAAAACAAAAAGGTAATAAACTGGAGATTAACATTGTGAGTGTTCCCCGTTGTCGTTTATCAGAGCGTCACAGCTCCATTTCCCAAACGCTTTAGCCGAGCACGCTAAGGTTATTTCTTCTAATAAACAGACACACGTTCAGCTCCGTCTCCTCATTATTCACCACCATCACTGTAATATTTCATCATCAAAATTAACACACGAAGGTAATCAGAGGGACGGTGGAGATCAAGTCTGCAGCGTCTGAGATCTTTAAAACGCAGAGTTAGAAAAGAAAATCATCTCACAGTGAAAGCAGCGTTTTACAGTAGAAATAAATGGAGCTCATTATGCTGGTAGTGAACTATGCTGCTGACACAGCTGCCTAAAAACCATAGAAACGGACCTGAAACAGAAGTTAGGACGCTGTTGGGGTTCATCCTAAAGTTAGGACAGGATTTAGGAGGTTTAGTCTAGTTAGGATGTTTGTGTGATGCTGTTTCCTTGTCTGGAGTTAATGATGAGATTATGAAGTTAGGAACTGTTATTCTGGAATAGCGACTGTCCTGAATTCAGTCGTCATGGAGACTAATCAGATTTCAGAGTTAAGATGTTTCTGTAATATGGCCCCTGACTTACAGTCAGCAAGCAGCCACCGCTGCAAATGTTTTGCATTCACTCACAATAGTTTTGCGTCCCCACTCAATAATATTTTGGCCCCTTGCAAAAGCTAGGCTTGTGCCTGTTGACAGTTAGAGGGTCACGGTTATACAAGTTACTGAGGTAAAAGCACCCAATGACAGTAAAAACTCAATTACCACTGGTTTAAAAAACCCTTCAGTCGGTAACTAAATGCAAACCACTGCAAAACACTATTACTCCCAAGGATGAAGATTTAAACATATAGGGTGATGTGATATCCTACATCAATACCACATGTATTATACTTAATATAACCACTGCGTAGTGCTGGGTGATGCCTACCAACTGGCACATTATGATGTGTACAAAGAAAGCGATAACATTTGTGCCCATTCACAGCCCTAACTACGAGTCTGTTAGCTAGGAGCAGTAATGTTCAACTGGCAGTTTATCATCCGTCATCCGTTTCTGAGCCCCGTCAGAGAGCTGGTTGTAGCCGAGATGTTACTGTGCCGTCCCCCTTTGTTCCGTCACAGCAATGCCGGAAGTACGGGACAGCGGCTTCTGTCCCGGTACACACAGCGGGACAGTGACCTCTGTCCCGGTACACACAGCGGCTTCTGTCCCGGTACACACTGCGGAACGGCGGCCTCTGTCCCGATACACACAGAAGAACAGCGGCCTGAGTGTGTACACAATGTGGTTATGAATGTTCTGCACTTATGGCGACCCTAAAGGGAACATAGACAATGGATAGGTTTGATACTTTGCCCTGTAATTGCACAGTTTTTAGCTCAAGAAAGTAGAGATTTTTAGCGAAAGATACAGCTCAGGTGTGTATAAGAGTAGGGAAAACCATACTATTCAGAGCAGGGGTATTTAGCAGTATTATTCAGTTTAGCCAGATAAATTAAGCTTAAGGTTAACCCTGTTTAATTTGAGAAGAGCTGAGGAATATTCCAATTGGACAGTTGAACTTTGAGCTTAAGTTATCTTGCTGGATGAGAAATCCTGTTTTTCCCCATGATTGGAGCTTTGTAAACAGTGACATTTATTTAGCCTTCTAAAAGGTAATATGGACTTTTTAGTATTAGTGCTGTGTGCTAAGCATTAAAATATCAAACAACTTTTGGACTATAAGCTATTTATTTAACATTAAATTGTTCAGTTGCTTATATTACACATTTTACAAGCCAACTTTAGAAAAATCAATTAATAAAAAAATGTAAATATAACAAATAAAAGGTGATTACTACATCACAATACAGCTTAATAAAATAAAATGCAACAAAGAATAATTAGTCATATGTGCACACTGTATATATAAAGCTACCCTTTGGCTTTCTTCTTCAAATAATGACACCTGAAGTAGCAAGAGACATCTCTCCTTGGTATCGGTGAAAGCCTTCATGCTTGCACAGTATCTCTAGAGTCACCCGCAGTGGTAGTGGAAATAAAATTATTAGCAGGTTAAAATTATATTTAGCAGTGTAGTATTAGATTGTTGGTAATGTACAAGTTCTATTTTGAATGAGACATACTGTAATTATTGAACTTCCTACCTCTGGCAGCATAACATCTGGAATAAAGTCAACACTTCTGAGGTCTTTCTTGTCCAAGCACAAAGCTGTCTGAATTTTTTCATACAGCTCATCAATCTAAAAAATACACAAATATTTGAAAACATTCCATTAAATTATACATGAGTAAAAAAGGAAAACATAGTTATGGTGAACTGCAGCAGCCAAGCTATCAAAGAAAGTCTCACTCGTTCCGTGCTAAATTTGGGCAGTCTAGGCCCGAGTATGGTCCGGAGCTTCATACACTTGTTGGGATGGCTCCAGAGGAACATTCGTGCTGACTTCTTCGCACCACTGGACAATTGCCTATATAACTCCTATTGAAAGTAAGTTGTATTATTAGCTAAAGAAATGAAATTAACCTGATATGCATGTATTTCTTCAAGGAACTACAATGCTTGCAAGTTAAGAAAATAGTCAGTGTGAAAAACACTTAAAGCAAAGCCCTGTATTGACTGATATAGTTCACGGTATGAAACTTTTATTTACATTCACAGTTGAAAAAAGGAAAGACCCTAACAGCACTACTAAGTGTACTAACACTTACAGCAGTACTCTGATTTGTGGTATTTTAGGTCATCTAGTGCAATGCCAAATGTTAAACTACACAGTATGGTCAAAAGTTTGTAGACACCTGCATATCCAATGTTTTGTCCAAAATAAAGGGTATAAACAAGTGTGTCCCCCCTCTACTGCAGTGAGTGTCTCTACTGTTCTGTACTGGCTTTACACTTGACATTAGTGAGAGAATCTGATTGCATTCAGGTTAAAAAAAAAATAATACTGACGTAATCTACTTTAAATGTAAAAACTGAATAATGAAACAAATTATTAAAAAATTATGGAGTGAAAAATATAAATGTGTACATCCCAAGTCAACTTACTAAATAGAGATGTGAAAAAAAGAAAAAAGCATAACTGACAGGTTTGAAAACCCTTAAAAGTCTTAAAGGGACAACAACAGAAAATATAAGAATAAGAAGAATAATTGGAAGCATTGTAATTACCTGGATTTCTTCATCACTTATCAAGCCTCCCACACCTTTCTGACAAAGAACTGAGAGGAGACTGTAAGGAAACATAATTAATTCACTAAATGGATGTTCCTACAGTGAGCATATGTTTAGTACAATTTGCCATTTTTCCATCATAACTTGGAGCAGTCACTTACTTTGCATGTGGGTAAGGGGAAGGCATGTCGCATCCACATTTAAAGCTTGTGTTCAGGAGGTCTTCTTGCTGTACACCAGCACAGTCTGTGTGTAACCACTTTTCGCAGACTTCACACTGTACCCAGGTGAATTTAGAAACATCTGGATATAGGGATCTATACAAGTTCACAACAATTAAATTAGTCAGAACAATGGTTTTACCAACATTCGAATGAAAATATTGTTGAGGAGTATGTATAATATACCTCTCTGCTCTTTGTCCAGACATGCTCTGGTACGTGCATGCATAAATTTTGCTAGCCAAGCAATCGGTATCATGTGTTGCGAGTCTCTATAATAAACAATGATTAAAATATAGTGTTGTCACTGACACAGGTTGGCATTTTAGTAGAAGATGCAGGTTTTATAAATGAATAAATAAATAAACCATCAACTTACTGGCAGAACAGCTTCTGCTGCTAATGCAGCTGCATGATATCTATGCAGGTAAAGTAACTGTTTTTGAAACAGAGTCTTATTTGCAGCTTTGATTCTTCTAACTTCCAGTTCCGCCATCTATTTTGAGATGTTCACATAGTATATACCTTGTATAATATATATATATATATATATATATAAAAAATTGATAGATACTTACCGTGCAAACAAATACCCCACAGTTATCTGAATCAGACTGCTTCCATTGAGCTGGACTCTTTATTGTCCAAGTGCCCAAGTCCCAGATGTTCTGAAATGCATTACTGAAAAACAAAAACACAATTTGAATAAAAAAACATTATGGTTTGTGGATGCATCAGATGAATCTGTCCAAAAAGTTGTTGAAACCATTTGTAAAGACAATCCCTTTGGTTAAACTTCAAGCTTAAATTATTCCAGCTTAAACCATTAGCAACATACTGTATGTTGACAACTAGGTTCTATGCACCTTTAGATAACAATAACAAAGCTTATGAACAATCAGTCTACACCTGCATTATAATGCATTATAATTCAGTCTAGTCATATTTCCATCTTATAATACAGTATACAAACAGAAGTAGTTAAACAGCAGTATCAAATAATATACAACAAACAAGATCTAAAAAGAAATATGTAGCTATGTTCTCTCAGTAAGGTGGACATAAAATATGTACCATAACAATTCCATGTCCTGGGCCTCAATTGTTTTGTTTTTCCCCAAAGAATCATACAATCCGATTTCAGATGTCAGACCGTCAAAGACCTAAAAAGATTAAAAGTAAAAATTATTTTTGTTATCATGGCCAAGACTTTAATAAAAAACTAATAATACGACTTCTCTTTTTCCAAACAACTATACTCACCCACAAAATAAAGTGGTTTCCAGATTCTGGAGTTTGGTGTCCAACAACACGGGGAATGAGCACTTTTGTGTTTTCCTTTACATCCTACAATTAAAATGAAGCATGGATTTATTGGAAAATGCAGTGATAGAACTTCACAGGGTATGCAGTCAATATTGACACTTTTTGGTTAGCAGAGAATACCTTTATGCATTTTAAATGCACATCTTGAATGGCTTTGTTCTTTTGCCAGTCTCTCCACCAGAGTATAAAATTAAATGTTGGAATAAGGATGACCTGGAATAAAATCACATTTAGTATCATTTTAAAAATTTTAGAACATTTAATATCTTTAGCAGTAATATTTAAGTAAGAACAATTTACATTCTGTGTTCCTTCCACCAACTGAGAAAGTCTTGTGTCTACTACCTGTGAGAAAAGAAAGCTCAATTCATTCTTTAATCTTAAAGTTGTTTTCTGTTGTCATAAAATGTGCTTGTGAGATTTATGCTCACGCAATCTGTCAGCCAAGACATTTTGATTTTTCCAGTTGACCGTTGCTCAGTGCACATTATTTCAGGGGGGCACAAACGTTTAAGATCATGAAGGTTGGCATTGCAGTTTGCAATCCTTATTATGGTCAGATGCTCCTCTTTTTCTTCAGCAAAAAGGACTGCTAATTTTTCCTAAACATTATAGGCATTACAACATTTTAACAGACACAGTTATGTAGTGATACATTCCATTTTGCTTACTTTTTTTAAAAGTTAACGTACCTCATTTGACTGGTCAATTGGAAAAAGACCAACTGAAAAGTGCTGCCAGCTCTTGCTGTTTTCTTCTTCTAGGGGCAACCCTTTCATTTCCATACCTTCCTTCACCCCTTCTTTCTTGAGTGCTGCCAATTATAATTTAAACAATACTTCAGTAGTTCCTCACCTTTTACTGATTCAAATTATGAAATGCAAATAACAGTTACACAAACCTGTTCCAGAAATACCAAGTCTTCCACTGCTGTCTACTTCTAATGGGTCCAATGCAATTCTCATCATGTCTTCTTTGAATTTCTGATTTACTTTCTGATTATGTAGGTGGAACATGAGTCTCAAAGAAAACATGAAGTGCCTGTCCTTCATAGTACAAAGAAATACCGGCTTGAGGCCAGTTCTCGATTAAGTTGCTCTGCCACTGCTGTGTTTACAGTGGAGCGAAGCTCTGGAACAAGATCTAGACTTCTCAGTCTCTCTACTGGGCATTTTTTATTCTTCTGGTGAAATCGATCATAGAGGCTATAGCGTTCATTAGTTCCTGTCACTGGATGTGGTCTTGAATGCACAGCAGTACACTCCATCTCTTTGATGCCTTTAGACTGACTAGCAGTAAGCCATGGAAGGGAAATCTGTAATGCTTTCTTTAATGCCTTTTCAATATTCTCTTCTGTAGGTTCACAAAGTCTTCCATCGTGTGGCTGAAAAAAATCTTGTTCTGTTCTGTTATTGAGGTGTCTTGCTACACGGACTGCTACGTCACAAATGTAAACATTTGGGGGGTGCTGAAAGCTCAGGAGGGCATCAGCATGGTCCCTTGCAGACTCTTGCCACCACAAAGGGGAGCAGTAATAAACAACTGAATGTGGGCAAGAGACATGTAAAACGCCACCTAAAAAGAAACACGGATCCATACAATACTTACTAAAACATTTTGTGTGCATAATGCCATATTTATTGATTTTATATTACACTTACCCCCAGCTTTCTGCAATTTCACAAACATTTTTGGATAAATGTCTTTGTAGAGTAGGAGTTCTTGTAGCCTGTTCAGGATGTCCTCTCTTGTTCCCTCTGTTGAAACACCCAGTGCTTCACAAGCTGAGGCAAGTTCTGCTTTCTGTACCTATGGAAAGATAAAGTACACATTTCTTAATCGTATACTTTTCATTATCATAATCTAAATATTGGAATGAATATGGTTTAAATATGTATACTCAACCTTTTTTTTCAATCAAATCTAGAATGTAATCTTCATCAATATCTGTGTTGGCCACCTTGCACACACTTGTCCACACTACTTTTCTGCCATAGTCCCTTCAGTATTTCTGTTTTGGGAACTATATCTCCAGCTCCAGCATTCTCTCCAATCCAAGGTGCCAACTCAATATGTCAATATGCTTGAAAAGGGATTGTGTGTTCTTCCACCTAAAGCAAATAAATAAAAAAACAATAAATAAAAGACAGTAAAATATAATGCTCTAACATTAGCATTGCAAGATTTCACATATTCCTTGACTAGACACTCCTGAACTATCCCATCAACTGATTGTCAAGCCTTTAAGGAACCAAATTAGGTGTGCTGAGTCAAGAAATACTTGAAACAATGCAGTGCAGTGGGGTCACCAATGGCAAGATTAGGAAACACTGCCTTATTATAACATTATACTGCATCATATTTTAATTACCAGTGCACAATCCAGAAGCAATCATCTGATTTTCCAAGTTCTGCCACTTTGCTTTCATATTTACACAAAGGTCTTCAGCTCTCACTGTCTCAGGATCAGGTTTCTTCAGTGCTAAAACATGGAGTAAGCACATAGATAAGTGGATCCAAACACTTTGAGGGCCCATGCTCTGCACATTTTAGTCCTCCCTGCTCCTAACACACCTCATCTGACTGCGCAACAAATTGTCAAGACTTTTCTCAGTTGAAGAGGATGTGTTAGAGCAGGGAAAACACTAAAATGTTCAGGGCAGAGGCACCTTCAGAACCAAGGTTTGTGAGCCACTGACATAGAAGAAAAAATACACACACACACACAAAAAAAGCATCACAAATGTTTTTTTACACTTAGTCATTCAAAAGTTAACTCTACACTCTTAACCTCTTATTCTCCAGGATATATTTTGTTTTTTTCCATCTGAATTTACGTGGCCAAATCATAAGACAAATTATTCAGTAACTGCATGAAATAAATGCATTTTTTATTTATTTATTTATTTATTTATTTATTTATTTTGTAAAAGCTCCTCTCAGGTTAACAGAAAATGTGTTTTATGATCATACACTTATTGCTGTATGCTTACAATTTACTGCTGAAAGCCAAAAATCTTAGACGCTCTTTGTATTATTTTATAAAAATCATTTTTACAGAGCAGATCACTGATGAGACGCCATCTGTTTATAGTTTACAGCCCAGATTTGTGGAAAAATGGGTCAACTTTCAGTAGACATCAGCTTCTTCTATTATAAGGGTTTAAAATCACATCACCCATCTATTTGACTGGAATGAAGACAGTTACAGCTGTAAAGCCACTTTTTGAATGTAGCTTATGAAATATTTCAATATGAAATACCTTTAAATCATGGTTCTATAAAGAATCATCCAAAAGCGTTCCACTGAAAAGGGTTCTTCTACTGTTATCAGTCAAAGAAGCCTTTTTCAGTGCTATACAGAACTCCTTTTGCTTAGAGTGTATATATACCTGGAATGTCAAATGCAACCTTCCAGTTTACATCAGCAACAAGTATTGAAGGGTGGTGTCCACAGCGATAACAAAAGAACCCATAACTGTAATCTCTCAATGCAGAAAAATGGAAAAAGGCTTTTCTTATTGTATCATGAGGGACTTTGCAGCCACTTAAATCTTCCATGATTGAAAGGGTCCGACCAATTGCTGTGAGGTTCTGTAAATTAGAAGTAAAACTTTTAAAATTAGGTCAGTCTAATCACTTTAAAGCACAAACTAACTATAAGCAAAATACAGTCTGTTATCTAGTTTCATTAAACTCCTACCTTAAGTGCAGCTGTTAAAGTAAGGCAGAGCTGGGTGGTCAGGAAGACTTGGTTGTTGAAATTGTGAAATCCAGATGTATACTCTTGAAATCTAACTGCTGTTCTGCAGACTGGGCAGTCCTTGATGTAGACATGAACTCCTAAAAGTCCATACACAACTGCTTCTTTTGTAAAGAGTTTTGAAGGTGAGAGCTCAGGTGGAGTAGGTCCAGGGCAGTAAGGACAGATGGTTTCAAGTGTTTCAAACTTCTTGGGTACCTCCCTAACCACACAGAAATCTTCAGAAAGTTCTTCAGGAATCCGTTTATGCTTCATCAAGTAACTTGTCATCTTTATAATGTCTGCTGAGTCTAGATGCCCTTTAGTTTCTTTTGAAGTTGTCTCAGAGTTTTCATCCACTTCCATGTCACTGTCTGTGTCATCAAAGTGCATAAGTCTTGTCGTTCTTGAAAAATCCACCACATGCACAGGTAACGATGAACACATCGGGTGGAATTACTTGTGACTTTGCATCGGCAACTCCACTGACCAGTTTCAGTGTCAAAACTGACCCGGGTTCTACCAAATTTGCACCAATTGTCACTTTCTCCGGTGTACACAGAAAAGTGTGCATACCTTTTCAAAAATCCAAAGTCACCATAAAACACAGGATAGACGCAAGATGTTTCTTTGCAGGCATGATTGTTTAGTTTGATGCATTCATTGACCCTGGATGAAGACATCAAGCCTTTATCCATCATGTTTTGAAGGCTGTCTTCCTTAAGCGCAGCTGGAGGAATATGAACTGATGCTGTCTGTACTCTGTTGAGATGAAGGCATTCTCTCCCTGGTCTTCCACTTCTTTCTGCTATATCCATGTATTGCTTACAGTTATCAACCTCACATGCAATTACTTGATTTTTTATGGATTTCATGACATGGATGGGAACACGAACTCCAGTTTTATCCTTGGCAGTGAAGAAGATCCCCCTCTTCTCATCAATGCAAAATATGGGTTCTGTCAAACTTGCATGGATTACATTTTGGTGCCGTCTGAAATTGTATTCACTTGAAAATGTGACGTGGCATGTGTGACATTTCACTGTACTCTCAGGTTCTTTTTTTATAGCCTCTTCTTGTAGTTTTGACTTTTGTTCAGATGGCTTTCAGAAGGTTTTATATAGTACTTTTTAGTACATTTCCAGAAGACTAAATTATTGAGCTTTGAAGGTGTACCATGAGTTCAAAATTGATTTACAACCTAAACTAAAAAATGTATGGGCTTTTGATTAAATAAAAAGTTACGTCTGATACATGTATGCACATCTAAAAAATCAGACATGCTATGATTCTTTCATAGATAACATATTTGAGTAAGAAGAACAGTCTACAGTATTTTCCCTCTCCTGATTCTCTCTGGTTTTGCATATTTGCCACACTTAATTGTAAATGCGGCGTAAGAAATAGAGAACATATTACCACTCAAAGAATTATATAGGCTTTCTGGAGCATTACAAACATTATTTTGGAAATCCAGTGTTTTTTTTAACTTTTGTTTATATTTTGGTTTCTTAATCAATCAAAAATATTTAACCCTTTTACATATTATTTAGAGATAACTGCTCTCAAGTATTTGAGAGGATTAGCTCCTTTTGTGAAAATATATGGTCAAAAAGGCCTATAAAATTGAGTTTTACTTGTGAACCAATTGTGAATTATTAGATTGAATAGCTTCGAATAATGCATCCAGAATGGAATAATTATTATAATTCTGAATGATTATATTTCATAGATGAAATATCATACAATTTGGCATAAGGTAAAGCTTCTAAAAGTGAACCTGTTGTGAAAACGTATTAATCGGAAATCAGTTTTAATGTGAAGTATTCTTAGAGTAATATTTAGTCAGTTAATATTTAAGCTCAGCTTAGTTTAGTCATTATGTAAGCAGGTCCTTTATGATGCCATTTAAAGCCTAAAGGTAATTAACCTTAAAAAATTAATTACTGAAAAAGTAATTGGACCACAATGTTGACATTTTGCTGGGTTACAGATATTTTTTTGTGGAAATCTATAATGTTGCCAGGTAGGCGCTAGGTTAGACTATTGTTTTTTTGCTTTGCAAGCAGAGTACTTCTACGTATATTGTTATATGCAGAGCAGAAAACTTACCTGTTTTTTCTACCTTTCTGGTGAAACAGCCTGTAATAAATATGAAAGGTTTAAATTAGTTGTGTCTAATGTAACAGTTAATTATTACAAAATATTTAATTATTTTTGTCAGCAATAAGTAACATGTTTTTAAAAGGAATTACTAATGTTTCTTATACGTACCATGAGAATTTACTTTTCATCCACCATGCAGCAGTCTGAAGAAGCAAGGGAATGACCAACACAAGTGTAACTGAAGCATTGGTCATCTTTCTTCTTCAGACTGCAGCATGATGTATAAAAGTAAAGAAGTTGTCCTTTGTGGTCAGAAAGTTGTCTGCAACTTCTCTTAACCTTTTCTAAGCTCTTTTACACTCTATTATACAATAAACACACTATCGCTGTCACAATACCAATAACAGAATGAAATATCACTGTCAGATAGTTTGGCAGTGTGTGTACAAGTTTTGGTGATGCTTGTGAGAGTGTGTTAATGAGTGTAAGAGGTTTTTATAGTGTATGTGACAGCTAATTATGTTTGAATGTTAGTTTAAAGGGCCTCACATATTCTTTTGGAATTGACTTGCTGAGTCAACAATAATGTAACCTCTGATTTTTAATTTTGATAATATTTTAGTTTGAGTGGTCCTTGGTAGATGATTAATAAACTCTTAAAAGTGTATCAGCAACATATTCACAATATTTCAGTGAAGACGCTGTATCTTAATCCTAATCCTAACCCTAACCTGAAGATCAACCCAAAACCTAAAAACCCTTACCCTGGCCCTAATCATAAAATCAACCAAACTCTGTTTAAACCTCGGTGTAAATCTTTTTATGATTCATTAAACACTTATTAAATATTTACATTTACATCAGACATATAGTATGCTAGTGCCTGGTTACTACTTTATAATGTGAAAAATCATGGGGTGTTTGTTGGGGTTGCAGAGCATCATGACTGTGACGTCATGCAGGATTGTTTATTCACGACGAGTTATAGTTGTGAAACACTATGGCAAACAGCGTTCAGCATCATACACGGTTTCCCAGAGAGGGATTAAGCGTCTGGACTGTATTTCCCATTGGAAAATGGAAAATAGTAGTCTAGAACTAGACTTAATCCCTGTACAGGAAACTGACCCCAACTGTAAGAAAAGCATGCTGTTAGATGAAAAAAGACACATGGAAGGCTTTTCAATAGATCGTGTGGGCAGAACTGTTATACAAAGCATTTAATATACTTTTCATGTGTTAAAACTTTTGCACACTGCTTAAATCTCCATTTATATGTGGGGGAAAACCAGACATATACATACTTCACTTTCTGAAATAGCATTTAAACCCATATTTCACATAGTAAAATGTAAACATATAACATATACAGTCTAAAATATAATTAGTACAGCTCTGGAAGCGCTGTTCCGCTGTGTGTACCGGCACAGAAGCCGCTGTGTGTACCGGCACAGAAGCCGCTGTTTCGCTGTGTGTACCGACCCAGAAGCCGCTGTGTGTACCGGCCCAGAAGCCGCTGTGTGTTCCGGCACAGAAGCCGCTGGTCCGCTGTGTGTACCGGCACAGAAGCCGCTGGTCCGCTGTGTGTACCGGCACAGAAGCGCTGTGCCGCTGTGTGTACCGGCACAGAAGCCGATGTCCCGTACTTCCGGCATTTCTGTGACGGAACAAATGGGGGCGGCACAGTAACATCTCGGCTACAACTCCTACTGCCCCGTCACAGACCATCCTCTCCTACTCTCCTGGGCTATCCTCCCTTTTCCTCCATATCTTATTCTTCACTTGACCACCTTGTTTCGCGATTATGACTGAAATATTCGGTTGGGAACGGAAGTGTTGTTCGTTACACTTTTTAGCAAAGTTGAAGAAAGTGTGCTGTATGCAGTTTGTGGCTGTCAGTACAGCCGAGTGACGATGAAATAACGACAAGAACAGCAGCGCTACAAGTTTAAACAGCTCTGAGCTGCAGTAGACCCGATGCTGTGGCTTCATAGAGACTCACTGAAAAAGCCCAGTTGTTAAAAACGTTAAGTTAAAATCTGTGTACATTAAATGAAACGAGATGATAAACCACCAGTTGAACATCACTGTTTGCTCATGACAGACTCGCCTTAAATGTTTTACATGTTATATTCTCGTTATAACTGGATATATTCTACCCTCACTAACGCTAGCTGTTACTGTTTACTAGCTTGCTAGCAGACTGGGCAGGTAGCAGAAAGCTAGCTTAGCTAGCTGGCTAACAGGCTAATGCTACATTAGTAAAAGACAGACTTAGTTATTTACATGTCTGTTAACGACGAGCTAAAGACGTCTGAATTTAAACTAGAGCTGTCATAAAAATCCCAAACAGCGCTCAGCTCAGAAACCTAGCGAGCTAGCTCGCGTTAGCAAGATCAACAGCTAGTATTAACTTACCTTGGAAAGGAACAGGCGGAGATTTTTTGGAGAAAATTGTCCTAAAAAACAAAGCTAACGTTAGTTGTACTGCTTTTCATAGAAACACGAAACACATAGACAATACAGCTTAATGAATTGCAAATGTGAATTAATATAGCTACAGATTAAGAAAACTCACCGCAATCGACTGGCTGCTGAAACCGTTAAACGGAAAAAAACTTAAAAGCAGCTCGAGCGCCTCTCTCCGGACCAGCGTCGGCAGTGAATCAATCTATACGTCACAAAGAACCGAGTCGTGAACCGAACCCGTTCCAAAGCCGGACCAAATCCGCCAAAAGGACGTGACTGTTACGCGGATCTTCCGGGGGAAAAGCGGATCTGGATCGGAGTCGCTTGCTATCTGGGTTCATAAAGCGTGAACGAAACATAATTGGCCGTTCGTGAATATACACGTTATTTTCTGACGCCTAGCCAACGTGAAAAATCACCCCTGCGACAATGCCGGGAACAACGCAGCGAATCTGCCCAGAGTGTAATGGGAAAAACCCCGTTGCCAAGAAAATCTGCAAATACTGCAGCGCTTCCCTGCGCTTTAAAGCTGCGTTGAAGCAGCAAAACGGTGTTACAACACAGAGTTGGGGCAGAAGTCTTATAAAAGTGGCAATGCCTCTAAAGCAGTAAGCAGTGCAGTTGTGCAGGTAGGGTTACTGAACTACTAGCCAGCTAGCTAGGTAATATTAGCGATGCTATTAACGATCTTAAGTCAGGTAGCTAGTTGTTTAACTAGATGTACACAAAAAGCAGAAATGCCTTTCTTACATACATTTGGCGCAAATGTTTGACTACCCAGACAACAAGCATGTTCGGGCCGGATTACCTTGGCCGTCACAAAGTCCTCCTAGCAGTCGCATCTGCATTGCGGACTTGTGCCACATTTGGGCCAAGCAACTGTTAACAGCACTAGACACACTGCCGGTAAGCGGACTCAGAGCGCATTGGGGCCGGATTTTTAAAACAGACGTGCCTCATTTAAAAGTTGCGCCTCATTTAAAATTTGCCCCTCCCATTTTTTCCCCTCCCCTTTTTCCCCCTTAGTCCTCTGCAGTTGTCAGTTGACTTTGACTGTAAAACTTGCTGCTGCTTTTGAGGTAAGGTGTGTTTTGTATTTTAACTATTTGCACTTTTATTAGAATTACGATCAGGTATCTTGGGTTTTATCGTTTAACTTTTAATATGTTATTCAGTTTGACAAGCAAATAAGCTGAGTAGTGGAGTTGCTAGAGGGGACGACGTCAGTGCTAGCTAGTTAGTTATGTTAGCTGAGGTAGTGAGTCAAATGTCTAATTCCAACCTAAATTAACATTCGAGATTTCTCTTTAATTATGTTTAATAACGACATACTCTTAATCTTACATTATCTCCCTCGCCTGGCTGTGTAACCAGCTAGCTTAGCTGGGTTGTACTGTGAGAGGCAGCTGTTAGCATTCATTGGAAAATGTGAAAATGTTCTAAGAGCAGCTTTAATATTTCTGCCTGTTTTAGGAGAAAAACAAGTCTAAAGAAAACAGAGAAGTGAATTTGAGTGACTAATGTAAGAAACATCTATTAGCTGGAATCTAAAGTTACCCTATATTGTGGTGTGGAGCTAGCCAGCTAACGTTAGCTAACTAGCTAAGCTGTATCAGTGTAAGCAGTAACGTTAGTTTAACCATCTTATTTTTTATTTATTTTTTTGTAGTGTCGGATTTTACTATTTTTACTTAAAGAAAGGGTAGGTTAACATTACTTTTTTTTTTTTTTCTTGAAACTGCTGAAATAACATAAATCAGTAACACATTCCTCGTATTTGGTTAAAAGTGTGCAAATAACCCTCAGAAACAGAACGGCTTCCCCTTTGCTTAACCTTTTATTAGACGACGCTTCAGCTCCCACGCTTCAGACTCAGGGTCAGTCTCAAAATTCTCAAAATTGCGAAAAGAAAGTGTTTCTGCTATCATTACTAGCATTATTATTATTATTGTCTTTGTATGTACATCTGCTGATATGTTCAGAAGCATCAGCAGAGCTTTTTACAGAGATACTAAAGCTACTACTACTAGTAATAATAATAGCTTCACTTGTTTCGTCTTGTAATTTTGAGACGGACTCTGACTCTGAAGCAGACGCGGACAAGCACGGTGATGGCGTGAGCCGAACCTTTTGGCAAAAATAAAATAATAGAAAAAGGAACAAGAAAAGAACAGCGCGGTTCAGTACAAACTGGGTTTGTTGTGTTTGTCATCTTTAATTTGGCCATGAAAGTGTAATTAATCTAATAACACAGAACGCAACTACGAATGTCACACGAACTTTACCGTCCGGTGTGGTGTGTGTAGCCTGATTGTGTGAAAGCACAATAACGCAGCCGTTTTTTTTAAACATACATGCAGCTGCCTGCAGCACCGAGCGCGTTTAACTACCGCAGCTCAGTCATGTCGACGTGTCGGAATACTGTTTCACGCTATGGTTTGCATTAAATAAACCAATAAAAGAACGTGTTTTACCGTCATTATTGGGCTGTTACTGCGGCAGCTCGGTAACTCTTACCGGGCACAGGCCAAGGCCCGATACATAAAATGGACGCGCCTAATTAAAAAACTTTCCCCTTTCTTTTTTCCTGCACAGCGGTTCACAGTCATCCGTTGATACTGATCTTTAAAGTTTGCTGCTGACTTTGAGGTAAGTTAATCATTACTTTCGATATCTGCACATATGTGATCAGGTATCACAAATTATTACATTTGTTTAAATTATTATATTATTTATTTTTAAATATTTTATTCAATTTGACAATCAAATAAGCTTAATGGTAGAGGAGTACAGACAATTTTAGTTCTGTCAAAACAAATTACCGTTAGCGTCTTCTCTTTGATTGTCTTTAAGTTAAAAACAAATTTTGCCTCTCCGCCAGGGCCAGCCTCCTACACCTCTCCGCCAGGTCCAGCTTCCTACACCTCTCTGCCAGGGCCAGTCTCCTACACCTCTCCATCAGGGCCAGCTTCCTACACCTCTCGGCCAGGGCAAGCCTCCTACACCTGTCTGCAAGGGTCAGCCTTCTACATCTCTCTGCCATGGCCAGCCTCTTTCACGCCCTTTTTTAGCCACTTTATCTAGACTGGCCTCTGTTGTTTTCCTCTGTAACCAACCTCTTTCACCACTTCTTTATATCCAGCTTCCTCCATGTCTGCTATAGGGTGAACATTCTTCTTCTAAGGTTTCACCCATCCTTTGAAAGGTCATGACCCCAATAAAACTGTGGGCTTTAAATATTGGCTGATTTGGGCCAATCAATGACTTGGTCGGACTCTTAATGGGACAGTAGTGCCAGTACTCCTCTGGCTGCAGACTCATTCTTATCATGTATTTTCAGTGTTGTAATTGTAATGACTATTACAATTTCAGTGTACATCAAAAAATCTAGATTAAATCTAGGAGAAATCGCTAGATTATTCAATTACTAAAATAATCGATAGTGACAGCCCTGTTTTAAATAAAGTTATTAATATGGTGGATAGACAAAAACAGTTAAGAACATTGTTTTTTTTTGTTCCTGCTTTCTTGCTGCAGCACCAGTCATTGCATGGATTTGTTCAATTTCATCAGCAGCACACTTGGTTCAGTTTAATGTAGGGTTGGCTGAAGCAGGTACTGGATGGTAACTGTAAATAATGGGCTTCCCCAATGAGAGCTTGAAAAAAAGGTTGTAAAGATTGTTACCGTTCAGTTCACCGTTCAGCTGTCGACCGCAACAGTGATGAACTGTAAGAATTTTAAGTGATTTGAATTCCAGAACAGGGATTAGAGCCCAACCAATATGAAAACTGTGACTGATACCAGTAATGATTGTTAAGAGGCTGGAAATTATGTTAACACCTAACAATAGTGGCTGGTATTATTTTATATTGTAGTATTTTATATTGTATTGTTTTATACTCCAATTCATTTTAGTTGAACTGTGCTTCACTGATACAATGGTCACACTTCTTAATTTGACATTGTAAAACTCAGCATGGTAGTATTTAGTATTCAGATTGCCAGTTACCCTTTATTATTGTGATGACATGAGCAGAGTTTATCAGTCTCTATCAGTGTTGAAAAGTCTGTTTTTTATGTCAGTTTATTACAATTGAAAACAAAGCAGCTAATTATCGCTTCTTTAATGGCAGGATTTTTTGCTGATAAGTCTACACCTCAGTACTGGCATTGTATTTTTTCTTGTTTGAATTCATTTTTCAAAAAAATGCTGTGTTGAAAACAATGACATTCAATAAACTTTTTTTGAGGTATTTGGTTTTATGTTTCCCTTTTTGAATTTACCGTTTTTTGAAAACATTCATTATTAATATTTTGTGAATTATGTGGGATATGGAGCTGTTGTTGACTCTGGAACGGATCCGGTGCAGATGCAACAAGTCAGGGCCGGATCCGTTCCAGAGACAGCTGCTTATATCAACTTGAGCTTGGACCTCTTCTGAACTGGGTCTGTGCCACATTTGGGCCAGATATGAAGATAATATTCAGACCTGCACCAATTCAGGGCCAGATGTAACGCTGTTCTTTGCTCATCTGGGCCAGTTTTTAATCTGTTTTGGCCCAGATCCATAAAACAGATCAGTTCCGGTATTGGGCCGTTGTGCAAAAAGACACCGGGCCAGCTCTGCTTTGCGGATCCGGACCGGATGCAGCGCTACATTTGGCCCTAATCAGGCGCAGTGTACATTTGTTGTCTGGGTGAGGATAAACTTGAGCTGCGATAGATAACCCAGTCAGCCGATTCGTGCTGGCGTGGAGCTGGGCCTAAACCGTTCGCCGACTCTCCCTGAGGCTGGGCCAAAGTCAGCAGCCAGACTAGAGCCAGTGTCTTTTTGAACATTGGCCCAAAGTTGGGCCAGCAGACTTGGCAAATGACTTGTTGCTGACTGTGTTTCTGCCTTTACTATTGGTCAGTTTTAGTGCTTAATTAACATAATTTTCTTTAATATTCCAGTTTTATGGTATGAATAGAAGTTCACTGTTATAAATAATATGTCTATACATGAAAATGATTATTGTATTATTATCTAAACCACACATGTACAGAGCTAAAACTATATAAATTACACAGGCATGCACACACACACACACACACACAAAAGCACACACACACACACTTAAAGGATGAAACAATTATTAGTGGTCAATTTTTTGCATTAATATGTTTACAAAATACATCTCACTATTATTACAAGCAAGACTTCAGCTTTGGTTTTGGACACAAATACAAAGGAGACACAAGACACTGTTAATTAAACTTTATTTTATAAAACTCGCATGAATTTTTAAAATGACAGTTGCAGATAATTAAGAATAATACTTATGAAATGCCCAACACACGTTTCTGCATTCAGTTTCCACACTGGTAGCTTTTGCATGTTGGCGAATCTTCCTTACAGCACCTGTAAATAATAAAATGGACTAATATAAGAACAGATTAAATTCAGTTCAATTTTGTAATAAGCTGATAAAACTGGAAACATACTATACAGAAAGTTTCATAATATTCTTTATTAAATAAGATCCATTATTTTGGAGAGATTTTTACTATGTACACAAAAACACAGATTACAGGCCTACAGATTTAAAACTTACAACGTAAAATTGTACTGATTTTATTTGACTTTTGATTAATCCATAATCAAAAGCATAACCAGGTGTACTGTCGTGGAGGACAAGTCCACACAATAGCTGTGTTATTATCTCATTACATCTCACATATTTAAAAAACAAAGTCTTGTTACTTATTTTCATGTACTCTAATGATATTATTAGAATTACTACATATTTAACAGTAAACATATTCACTGCTGAGATAAATAATTGCTAACAATGTTCTTGGACGTGTAAGACACTTACACAGAACTGCATATGTGACTGTACTTGATAGAGCTGCTTTGAAGGCCACAGAATAGTATTTGGATCTTTTAGGGGGATTCATTATTTTTTCAAATTTTTATATAATTAACTGTAAATATGTAAACAGACCTCTATAATGCCTCTAAAAGCCCTATACAGAAAGGTATTACAAAAATGGTTATAAAAATATTGCTGTTTTATTACCGTTTAAAATTTTGGAATCACTTATCATATAATAACAGTGTTGACTGAAGTACTAAACTAGACACCAAAACATAAAACAAAGGTTTGTTCAGAAGCGAAAGTACTTTGAGAACAAAAAGAAATTATGACATAGCCAAAAAACATTGTTATTAAATAATAAACGTAATTATTAATATTAATTTCTTAATATAATTTATTATGAATACATTCTCAATGTTGTACAGCTTTCTCTATTTTAATATAATTGTCTGCAGCTCGGTTCATCATAGAGCATTTCTTAATTTTTACAGCTTCCTACAATTTTTTGTAAACCTACAGAACTTTAACACTGGTTTTATATTGTTAAAAAGAGTTATTCTAAAAGTACCAAAAATACCTTTTTGTCAGATTGATCAATATTTTACCATCATCAACACTACATATAAAACTCAGCAGATGTATATATATTGATGGCTTTGGTCACGTGGTATATCTGTATCAGACCAGGGTTGGTCACAATGTAGATGCTATGATGGTCTCTTTCCACTAAAGGGAGGGGTAGAGGCAAATTATGCAGTAACACCACAGCCTGTAATTATAAACCTGCAAAGTGCACCATGGCAGGTGGTCCTAATAAACTTTCAACTTTAGAGAAAGTAAACAAATAATGGGAGAAGGATGTGTATTTATGTGTTTAGTGGTCAATATTAACCATTGTGAATTGTTGCAGGATTTGTTTAAAAAACGTACTGTAGTAGTAGGCAGACGTCCGCAGTATGTGGAACTGTCATACTGGTGGTCCTGCTAACTAAAATTCTATGGCAATTCTACACAAGGCAATAGAAAAACCATAAAATGGAAAAAGGTTAGTTATAAGGGCCACTTATACATAAACACAGTTTAAAATAAATAAACAAAATCTAGTGCAACAGAAAATTCAAAACAACTAATTTCTTACCATAAAATGCCCCTGTGAATACAGAAGCAGGACAACGGCTGTAGTAACAAGGTTTTAATACTGTAGCGATACTATCCTGCCTCCATTTACTGCATTTGACCTGCAGCATTACAAACTACAGTGCTGTAGTTGCACCATGTCCATTTTACTGCATTTGTACTAAAACTGCACTACTACAGCTGCATTAATACTGTATACTGCGCTACTATTTTAATACACCAGCAATACTGCGTATTTATTATTAATAGGAGCAACAACTCAAACATATATTCGAACATAATGATATCTAAACCCATGTTAGTAATTTTTACATAATTTTTGCATAATTTGTTGAGATGTAAAGAAAGTCATTCAGAGTGGTTTGGTGTGAAATGGTTGATTGTAGAGACTTTTCTTTACAGTGGTGGTGACAGGAACAAGGTATTAACATGACTACTACACAAATATTTTATTTATTACCCAAAACCACCAGTGAACCTACACATCCTCTGAGTTTTATATGGAATGTTGCTGATGGTAAATTAAAAAAATCTGGGGAAAAAAAGGAGTTTTCTTTGGGGACTATTCTGCCTCACAATGCCCCGCCACCATTAAAAAAATGTTTTAGACCACAATCTTCTCAAAACTATCGTAAAACAATGCCTCAGACATCAGGCAGTGAATTCATAACCATTTCATGTAATAATTTTCTGTGAGGGAGCTTTTAGAGGTGGACATCTTATTCCTATCATCACCACTGTGAACAATTCTGACTCGTTAAGTTTCTCCAGAACAGAGCATTTCACACCAAACCACTCTGAACGACTTTGTTTACACCATAACCATTTAACAGTGGAATTATCCTTTAATACACTGCATAAACGCACAACTTTGTTTAACAACCCGTTTCCCAGACAGCTAACAGGTTTCTACAATATTATGAGACAGCCTTTAAGTTTAAATACCTATACCAAAGGATTCATGGAGTGTATCACATGCATATCTTGCATGCTTTAAATGTCAGTTTATAAACTACAGCTGTCCCAAGTAGTATCAAACTTGAATATTCTGAATATTCTGTTATGTCATTATATGCCATTATATACACTCTGTAACAATCCCATGCAGATGCAAGTGGAAATTAGCTTTATTGTAGCGATAATCAGTTAAACAAAGCCTATGTGTAAAGCCAGTTACCTGGACAGGAATTATGCCTAGTCATGGACTGTTTTTTCCTTTTAATGTAAAATTTCCATTTAATGTGTTGTCTAGAACTATGCATAACCCTTGTCCAAGAAGCTGGCTGACGTGTGCATGCTATACACTGCTATGTAATGAAACAGCTTGCATAAGTTCACGATCATATGGTAAAAAAATCCTACTGAAATATTGTACGTTTTATTTTATGTTAGGTTGTGGACATGACCATAGGCTAAAAGATCACCAGGGGCAAAATATAAGTTAACTTAAATTTCAGAAAACAAAAATACATAGCTTACATTCCCTATTTTTACACATATATCCTGAATATTTACAGTTCTATTATTGTAGAAATATGTGTTACATTTAGGGGTGGTGTCTAAGTAGAGCTATCTCACAACTTGGGTAGAGCAAAGAGCTCCATACCAGTTGTCTGGTTAAACTGTGCCAAACTGCAGGGGCTCTATTTTCTATTTTATTTTCCTGATTTGCATGGCAGCTCCAACCTGAAGTAGAGCAGCACAACTGTAAACAGGGCAGAGGGTTAGAGCGAATAAATGATCAAAAGGTGTGGTTAGGTGTGGTGCAGGAACAGCCAATCAGATCACCTCCTCTCATTCCCTTTAAGAGATGTAAGAGCACTGACAGCAGTACTGTAATATTTTCCTAACAGGGTAAGATCACTGCTTTTCTACAAAACAGAATTTTTATTTTATGAATAGATAAAAACTGCTGAGTCTATTATTTAAAGGCTTGAATGATCCATTACTTACATGAAAAATATTTGCATCTATAGTAATCATGAAGAACAAAATAATTACTATTGTTATTATTTTCATTATTATTTAGAACAATAAATTAATAAAATAAAATTTAAATGAATAATTAAAATTTTGAAGTTAATAAAATTAGATAAATTAAAAACAAATATATTTTGCATGGCACTATAGTTCATCAAGTAGGCTAAAATTGTCAAACAAATTAACGTTTCCAGCAATTTCATGAACAGCAGAATGAGTTTTAATAACTTGGTACGTTAACACAGAATTCAGTGATGTATGTGTTGTGTGTGCAGGCCTGGCATCAGGCAACACAGCACTTTGTGCACAGCTGCTATGCTTGCCAATAGCGCAACACATACAAAATGAATAAATTAAGGAGTATCTGCAGTAGGGGTGGGAATCTCTAGGCACCTCACGATTTGATTCGATTACGATTCAGAGGGCTGCGATGCGATTATAAAACAATTATCGATGCATCTCGATGCATCTTTTTTTCTATATAGCATTTATATTTTCTCACTGTGTGAGCTCAAGTTTCGAGTTCAAGTTTCAAGTTTATTTGTCATTTGCACAACATGTCAGGACATTTATGCATTGAAATGCTTGTGGTGAGGCTCAGGTATTCACTCTACAGAAAGTAAATAAGTAAAAATAAAAATACAAGAAAAACCAACTGAAATATATTAAATATGCACAAAATATACACAGAATATACAGACAATATACATTTTAAAGTGACTAAGTAACTTGTTATTGTTATTTAATGTGACTTGGTACTTTTAAAGCAAAGTATTTGTAATGATCCATAATGAACTTACTCCCAATATCTTTTTTCAATAAATCAAATGGAAGTGATGGGGCAAGTGAACTAGAAGACTCTCATTCAGTGCTCTTGTTAGGAGCACGAGAGGCTGCTGCTACTCATCTGCGATAAAATGCGCAGTGACAGAAAAAAAAGATCCAGTGGCAGTGGATGTCCACGCAGCACATGTTACAGCTATTCTATTCTATTGTCTTTAGTGATTTTATAACTTCGGTTTTGGTCTCGTTGTAGAGACGGGGGGGATCGCTGTGTCAGTAAAGTATCCCTGAGACGGGTCGTGTGCAACATAGCGCGAAAGCCCTGTTTCGCAACGACTGAGAACCGCCGTGCAAACTGAAGGTCACCTAGCAGCGATGCGTTATTCGCATTTATAAGCAGCGGAGTTGGTTTCCTGGAACGTTAAATCTGCAACGAGAGACTGTCGAACACTAAAAAGTAGCGAAGCTGAAGTCATCTTCTCTTTCGAATTCTCCCGTTCCACCTTAAATTGTGCCGCATTTACATTCGGCGCCTCAGTTAGAAATTAAGGTGGAACGGGTAAATTCGAACGAGAAGCTGGAGAATAAGAAGCGACTTCAGCCTCGTAAAACAGTTGTTTAGAGACATTTTACAAGAAACTGATCTACTTCTGAGAAAAAGTGTCCTGTCGGAAATGGGAGGAAAGCGGCTGTAGGCGAAGCTTAAAGCAGAGCGAAGTAAATCCGCGTTTTCGTTTATATTGTTTAGTCTATACTAGGACATTATCACACACTGAGACATACTGGACATTAAATGTTGCGGCTCCCAAGGTGGTTTGATTTTTGTTGAAAGGACAAAACGTTAACATTTGTACTGCAACTCCTGACCTAACCTGGCCTTAATGCAGAGGGAGCCGGTCGGATTTCTCACTCATCCAGTTGTGTTTTTGTTATGTGCCGCTGCAGACTGTCTGGGTGCTGCACTTACCCACTTCCAAGTTCCGCCTTTTGTGTTCCGTCAACATTACGTTATAAATTAAATATTTAGAAAATCGATTTTTGACATTTGTGAATGATTCAGAATCGTTCACGTCCGCATCGCGATGCATCAAAGAATCGATTTTTTCCCGCACCCCTAATCTGCAGGCTTTGTATCAATTGCATATTCAGAATGTGCTGTATGTTAGGGAAGATCAGTTCACAGACAGATTACTTTATGCCAGGATCAGACTACAAGAATTCAGCTCAATTATGACTTGATTTTGTTGCAGTCAACAAATTTCCAGCGTTGGACCTGAATATGAGCGTCGGGAATGATGAACAGCTCTTGCAGTGTGACATAATCAAAGAACAGCGATGTGGCGTCTGGGACTCCCCACAACACCCCAATGATGAAGTCTAGCACATCGATTTTTTTTGTATTTTTCTGCTTAATTTGACATCGCCTCAACACATTCCTTGACGTTAACCAATAGGATGACAGAGTGCTGTCTATCGTGCAGATGTAAACACGGTTTAGTTGCAGTTGTCAGGCAGAACAACGAAACAGAGGAAACGTTCGTTGAGCTGTGACCTCTGCCTTTCTGAAGTTTCCTTGAGGGAGAACCACGACAAGAGTCCAAAAAGATAATTGCTGGAGAGAAATAGCGTACACAGCATCTGTTTACATACAGCAAACCACTAGCTGGCTAGCTACATTTAATGTTCTTGATATGTTAACACATTCATTACCTCAAGTTATCTCTGAAGGACAAACAGCCCATACTGTCCTCTTCATGACAACTAGGAATGAGTCCACAATGAGTTTTTTTTTTTCTTTTGAGAACACAAAATCAGTAGCATCACACATAGCGCATCTGATGGACAGCTTCTTGACCCACCTCCCCAAAGACCTACGAACTCGCTCAAGAACGTGAACAATGATTAGTTGGTGTCAAACTTGTAGTGTTGCCAGTCTCCCGACCAAGACACGGCACAAATTTATAACACTATGTTTGCCTAATCTGACATAGTGACCATCGTGAAAGACAAAAATATTGTGTAGTCTGATCCCAGCATTATTCTCTCCTGAATACATCTGTACAAATTTGTCTTATACTTTCCATCTGCATCTTCCTTTTTGTCCCTGCAATTAGTAATATGCTGGCAATATACAGTAAGATTGAACTTAGGATGGCACAAAAAAGAGCCCCAGATCTGTTTCCACTAAGAATTTGCTTTAGGCTTGCCCTCTTTCTGGCTTTCTCTCTCATAAATACAGCTCCCTGCTCACCTGTTGTCCTTCTGTGTACATGCATACCCAGCCGGGATTCAGGGCAGTGCATAGGATTTAATTTCCCTTTAGCTCCAGAGCAGCACATACTGTCCGCCTGAAATACAGAGGCAGATCCACTGTCACTTAAGCCGAGCTGCAAAAACATGTTCCACGCAGTCAGGGGCAGGTTTAGTAATTCTGGGGCCCTCGGCAAAAGACTGGAATTGTGCCACTGGATACACATTTTTAAATTAGATGCAACCATCTATACTGCGAAAAATAAGTCGATACATCCAATATTTCTCATTTTTAGATTGTTGTAAGATTATTATAAGATTATTTAACATATTTCTAGATATTTTGCTTAATTTTTATTATGGGATTTTTTTTCATTGTATTGGCAGAAATTTTGCTTGTTCTAAGAAATAATGCTGGACACAATCAAAATGGTCTGCCAATATAGTGAAACAATTTGGTGCAGAGTAATACAGAAGTAAAGTACTGACTAAAGAAAGTACTTTTAAAAACATATTAAGTAAAATAATCCCACTGCAATTTGAGAAAAGTAATTGGTAACTTGTAACAAATTCCTTTTTTAGTAATTAGTAATCTATTCTAAAATTAACGCCAGTTATGTACAATCTGCTGAGCCTGTGCAGCAGGACCATAACTAGGATAAAAGATTTAATGAGGCCTGTTTTCCTGAAAAGTAACCATCATACAGTGAATAATACCAACTACGCCAACTGTCAAATTCTGCTTTAGGGATTTTTTTAAATCAAATCATTGCTCCTTGTTAACCGATCCATAAATGTCATGCACTTTTTCCTTTCATTTGTTCCTTTCCCATACCTCCATTCTTCCATAAACTGCTATTACTGTTCCATATAGTAATTTACCCTTCAGTTGCCCTGTTTACGTTTATTTAATTAATCATTTAACTATTTATTTACATCTTTATTTTCAGCTTTAAATACATGCTGACATCTATACTAAATCAGGTTATAGTTTCAAAATGATTTTAGTTCATTTTAACATTCATCTCTCTCTCTCTATCCCTTGCTCCTCGGTCCTCATCGATTGCTGAAAAAAACACACATTAAACATATGTTATAAAAGTCCGGCTTACATGAAGCACAGGGTACTCCTAATATTAAAAAGACAAAATACAGCCCAATGTACCAGCTGATTTTTGAGTCATGTTAAATGATATTTTACCATCAAAATGCTAGTTTACAGTGAACTCTCCTGCTGGATGTAGGATGGTATGCGTAGGTAACAATACAACTTAAGTTCATCCAATCGCTAATATAGCCACCCACCAAGGAGCCTGTAGCCTAAACTGAGCAGCTACTGGAACTAAAGCATCTAGCAATGTTATGAGTGGTCCAAATAAAAAAAAAACTAAATATGGAATTTGCATTTTACAAGCATAATCTGTTAATTACTCTCATAGACTTTCATATTTTTATTCTAGCGTTGTTGTCATGTGTGCTGCATACCTGAACATCTCAAAAAGTCAAAGTCAAGGAGTCGCGGCTCATCAGATGTAAACCTAAATCTTCTATCCCCCATTAACTAGGTAGGCCTGTGATACTGCGTCAGCGCCTCTGAGTAAGCTAAGCTAGCTGTTACACCACTATTAGAACAGCGCTGCTTCCACATTAAATCTCATGAGTGGAGACAGGAAAAAAATGTTTTTTTGTCCTTATAGGTAGCGGTAGTTACAGCCATGCTGTGCAGCTCTATGTTCTGTCTGAAAACAAAGCTTTGGGAGTGCAATGAGAAGCTTTCTTTTCCTCCATATTTTTGCGTTTCTCTACTGCACTTGGATGATTTTATTTATTTTCCCTCTTGACACCCAGAAAATCACATTGAAGAACCTTTTCTCCATAATGTAGATTAGCACTTTTCATAGTAGTCTGCCTTTATGCATTTGTGTCATCACAAAACAACATGGAATAATCTACTACAACTACGACGGGGCGTGGTGCTGCAACTGAAATTACTAAAAATAATCACAAAATAACTGCTGTTTTCAGAATATATATGTCAGAATAGGTTATTTAATATCAATACATAAAGCATATTCAATGTGTATCTTCATGGGGCTTTTGGCTCATGGGGGCCCTAGGTGGCTGCCTACCTGCAAAGACCACCCCTGCATACCAAGTGCTTGGAAACTTAAGCAGAGTTTGAGCGAGTCTAAATGGACAGCATAGCCAAACAAGTCTAACATGGCTAACAATAAATTAAATCAATTAAAGTTACTAGTTAGTCATGTTAACTGGAAATGCTGCACTAATACGTAAAGACGTATAACATGATCTGACAACCTCCCGCGTAAAGCAACCCAATGCCTCTAACTTTTAAATGACTAGCTTTACAGGGTGGCTTGCAGGAGCGCACTGACACCATATTTTCTCCTCATTCAGTAAAGCTACTTTTTTAAATTTTAACAACAACAAAAAAATATATAGTGCAGCTTTAAGTCTTGAATTACAAAGGAAATGCTCGCACAACTGACTCCTTCTTTTCTCACATCCTTTGTTAGTTTGGTCACTGTTCTGAAATTGTTTTGGGGAAACTAACCACTGAGCATGCGAATGTATTAATTTATAACCACTGCTAGCTGCAGATAATGCCTAAAACAAAGGTAATACTGTTAGCTGGTCTCCCATCTTCCTTTTAAATTATTTTAATTTTTCTCTATATCCCCCCATATAGATTAGGGGTGCGGGAAAAAATTGATTCTTAAATGCATCGCGATGCGGACGTGAACGATTCTGAATCGATTCACAAATGTAAAAAATCGATTTTCTAAATATTTAATTTATAACGTAATGTTAACGGAACGCAAAAGGCGGAACTTGGAAGTGGGTAAGTGCACCGCCCAGACTGTCTGTGGCGGCACATAACAAAAACACTACTGGATGAGTGAGAAATCCGACTGGCTCCCTCTGCATTAAAAGCCAGGTTAGATCAGGAGTCACAACGCAAATGATAAAAAGAGCCATTTTGTCCTTTCAACAAAAATCAAACCACCTTGGGAGACACGACATTTAATGTCCAGTATGTCTCAGTATGTGATAATGTTCTAGTATAGGCTAAACTATATAAACGAGAGCGCAGATTTACTTTGCTCTGCTTTAAACTTTAGCTTTAGCCGCTTTCCTCCCCTTTCCCTCTGGAAACTTTTCCTCAAAACTAGAGCAGTTTCTTGTAAAATGTCTCTCAACATTCGGCTGTCTTACGAGGCTGAAGTCGCTTCTCATTCGATTTTCCTGTTCCACCTTAATTTCTAACTAAGGCGCCGAATGTAAATGCGGCACAATTTAAGGTGGAACGAGAAAATTCAGAAGAGAAGCGACTTCATCTTCACGACTTTTTACTGTTTGACAGTCTCTCGTTGCAGATTTAACTTGCCAGGAAACCAGCTGCACTGCTTATAAATGCAAATAGCGATCCCCTTTCTCTACAACGAGACCAAAACCAAAGTTATAAAGTCACTAAAAACGGGTAGGACGGCTGTAACATGTGCTGCATGGACATCCACTACCACTTGATCTTATTTCACCGTAACTGAGCATTTTATCGCAGATGAGTGGCAGCAGCGTCTCATGTGCTCCAAAGGCAGTGAATGAGAGCCTTCTAGTTCACTTGCCACATCACTTCCATTTGATTTATTGATAAAAGATATTGGAAGTAACTTCATTATGGATCATTACAAATACTTTGCTTTAAAACTACCAAGTCCTCACACAGTGAGAAAACAGGAATGATGTACAGAAAAAAAAAGATGCATCGAGATGCATCGATAATCGTTTTATAATTGCATCGCAGCCCTCTGAATCTTAATCGAATCGAATCGTGAGGTGCCTAGAGATTTCCACTCCTAATACAGATTAATTTAAAGTTGTGCACAGCAGTTGACAATTCAGCAGGTTTTTACCTGGAAATTGGAACACTTCCATGTCCAGCCATTCCTACTTAGTCTTTTGAAGTTAATCCGTAAACTGACTTGAAAAACAAGTGTTAAGTGTGGCCTACTATAGATACAAAGCTGTAAATGTTTCTGATGCAAAGAGAGCCTTAGGCTGGACTTTTGTGGTGGCACTACTCCAGTGAAATGCTCACCTCTTCAGCTATGATAATCTGTACAAGACAAAAAATGTGACTATATTAATAATAGCAATAACTCTCAAAACATTCTGCAAAAAACTGAAACTCAAACACAAAGATAATACTTTATATGCAGTTCTTTCTGGGGGCTGTTTTTGAGTTAAAGAGGTAAAGATACTGTGGTCTGCTGATGTAAAAAAAATCAACATCTTTGTCGCTGTTCAAATACATGTTGAAAATGAGCACAAAAGGCACAAAAGGTCCATCAAACAGAATGATTAGCTCTATTTAAATGGTCTGTAGCTCTATTCTAAATAATTCTTCAAAGTTTTGGAAAATAACTCAGTTTAATGTGGATGTATTCAAACACTCTCAGATTGACTGTGAGCATTACCCTGTGATACTGAAACACCCTAGTTTGAACATTACAAGGATGTACCCTATTCTTACATTTGAGCTAAGCACTCTTTCGTTTTTTCTAACGTTCCCTTTCAGAATACTTGTGCTGCGAGCTCAAACCTGGTGTCTTGTCTGTCGAAGCTTTAAACCAGAGATCTAACTACAAATCTGGGCCCTGAATTGTGCAGTTAATCAATCATACTGAACTGAACTGTTGACATAAATGACTGGTCACCCTGTGATTAGGTGTAAAAATATTAGGTCTAGTGATTTGATTTAAAGACCCCTCCTCTAAACACTATTATCAGAGCCTGTTTATGAGGAGTAACTGCTAAACAGCAGAGGGCGCCAGCGAGTGAGTCCTCAATGAATGGGAGTAAATGGCGCTCAACGGCTAAAAACTAAAAGTTCAAATAGTTTCTAATCACTCGCCCAGAACTTTCCTTTAATTTCAGAAAGTAGAAGGATGTACTTCTCTAAAAAAAACAAAGAAATCTCACCTATATATTTCCTTTTTTCTACAGCAAACGGGTTTTAGGCAGCAGAAGGCGGGCATTACTGCTAGAGCGTGATGATTGATTGGCGAGCGGGTCAGCTCATTGGCTTTTCGCGCTCACTGCCGTAATGGACATACATGAGGTGCCCTTTTAAACTCCTATAACTCGAGTTTAAAAGCTCTTAAAAATATAACAGCGGTGTTAAATGTTTATGCTGTTCTGTGTTCAGGAAATAATTGTATTCTTTAACATTAAAAAAATGTTTAAGCATTTATAAACTATGATTTTGCTCAAATGCTCCATATCAACCCATTCATTTTGGACTCACTCGAGAGCGCCCTCTAGCGTCTGAAGAACCCGGAAGACATTGCAGAGTGGTAATTCTCATCTCGTCAAGTTCTCTGCTATTATCTCCTCTCTGTATTGCAGAAATCAGACGGCAGCGCTCGCGCTTAATGGCGCTGGGGTGGTCGCTAAGACAACTGCAGGGCCTCAGCAGACAAACCAGCTAACTTTAGCCTAGCTAACTAGCCAGCTAACGCTAACGCTAGTGATTTTACTCTCAGACTGACCAGGAGATACAGCTGAACTAGCTGAATATGTGTGCAGAGCTCAGCTCAAACAAACTGGTTAAGATACTCATTAAGTTACTCCTCACCTTTTAAATGCAGGGTTTTAGGGTCCCCGTGTAACGGACAGCGGTCCTCACTCCACCTGCGGAGTCTTCGGTCTTAAGAGCTGAAATCTACGAAGTCGGCAGGCACATAACACCATAATCTCAGAAGATAAAGTAAGCCAGGCATTTCGAAGAGATTTTCGTATAAACGCGATTAATAAACTTTTAATCGGTGAACGTTAGCTAACGCGGTGAGTACTGAGTGTTAAACAGCTCCTAACGGTCGCGCTTGTTTAAACTGTCAAATCGAACAGCTCCTCCTCTGCCGTGTTTTAATTGGTCAAAAACTCCACAAGTCACTTGAATTTTCTTTCTTGCTTTTTGACTCTCAGCACAAAACTGTATATACCTAAAACACAGTTTAAAATAGTTTGTGGAACTCAGTTCAAATTAAATTATGATAAAGTTCTCCAAATTACTATAAATATTAATAATGCTAGTTCAGCCGTTGTCGCGTGGGAGGCGTGGTCATGCGAGGCAAGTGCGGAGCGACTGAGATATGAATTGAGAGCGACTGAATCCATTTAAATAGTTGAGACTGATAGCTTGCAGATGTGTCACTGTGTTGTTCTTGCTCTTTTGACCTGGGTTGGTTAGGCCGTTAGAAGTGCAGTAGTGCCTACCGTCATGTAGAAATGTGTGGCTGTTGATGACCTGCCTGCTATTCACACATTAATTTTCAAACAAGTTCCTTTTATATACATGTCTGATATTCTCACTTCAAAGCTGTTTATGTGATGAGAAATCCGTGGTTTTGTTTATGCGTTTTTCTGTAATGAATTTTGCAAAACCGTTGAAGTACACACACAAGAAGTGCAGTGAAAGTCATAGAACTGAACTGAGAAGGTGTTTCAGTAATCTACGTTTGATTATTTATTCATTAGATTTAGCGTATTTCAGTCCTGAAAGCACGTGTACACCATGACTTATTTTTAATTTGAAACATTTGGTTTAGTTTTTAGCCACAGATAATAAACCAAGGGTGATTAAGGATAAATCAAAGTTTATGATGCATTCATCTTTAATGCCACAAATGCAGTTATTTCTTTCTGTGCACTGCTAAGTTCACACTCACGTAAATTTATTTCCAAGGATTTATCAAAACTGAAAGCAATGTAAGAGGGTGAAAAGTGAACCTGTAAAACAGACTTTAGTTAGTGAACCAGTTGGTAGAGGAGCTGGAACATCACACGCTTAAAGAGAAGTCCTGATAGAACACATTTCACCGTCCAAGCTCACAAAATAGATAACTTTTTCGATATTATGTCTCAGTCTGTTCTATTATATGTCTGTATTCATGGTGAATGAAAGATTTTAAAAGACCTCTGTACCTAAGCAAACGCGGTCGTTTGCCGACTGTGAGCCGCCACAGCGACGCTGACACCACAGTAGTTTGACAGCATGAAACTACGGTGCCCCTAAGGGGTAGTGGTTAAAAAAAAAGTTAATGACATTGCGTTCCCTCGCAAATAAAATGCGTTCCCTCGCAAATAAAATGCGTTCCCTCGCAAATGTTTTGCATTGCAATGCAAACGATTTGCATTCGCTTGCTTAAGCTCAGAGGTATGGAGCAGCTCATTGAATTTTATGTTGATCTTGGATTGAAATATAGACGTGTCGCTTCTCAAAATCAAACATGATTATGCTGTTAGTGAGCGCAAACTGAAACTGAGATTGAATGTCCTCGTACAGTAAAAGCTACATTTACAGAGATTGCAGAGAACAATTGCTGAATAAACTCAGCATAGACTGGCAAAACTAGGAAAACAGCTTTTAACGTTAGATATGCTAAAAACAAAGCTCTAATGTAGGAAATGTCATTGGGCACCTCTGGTCCTACGTTTACTTACTGTCTGACGAGCATATATTTTGCGAGAGAACGCATTTTATTTGCAAGGGAACGCCAAACATTTGCGAGGGAATGCAATGTCACATGTTTTTTTTTTTTAACCACGACCCCTTAGGGGCTCCGTAGAAAAGAAAACGTTTGTTAATAAATATTTATTGAGAGCATCAGCAAACCATTATGAACATCAAAATGCTACTCCTTGGAGTGAATGTTTATATGTGAGTGTCTGTCAACAGATCATACAGTGTTAGAGACAACATGCAGTCATCACAAGTTACCATTTGTTGAAAAAGTGTTTAGAGCATTGGGTATACAGTACATTAAACTACACTATGAAAAAAGAGCATCTCGCAGACACAAATCCACTGCCGTGATCCAAGGACTCTCATTAGTACAAAGACAATCACAAAAATGTACATTTTGAAAATGGCATTTTAGCATTATGTAAACCGACAAATTCATTTTCAACCCATACAGACTGCTACACTGTCACTTCACTTTGCAGGAGCAAGTAAATATAAAATGACTGGCAAATAGCTACCTTTCATTACTAATAACCTGACACTATACTTCACAGGTGGTAACTGCCCATGTTGAGAATGAGAACTGATCATGTCTGTGTCACTGCTTAGCTGATCCACTACCCAATTAATATATGGTTAAGAGCAGTTCTATGGTGGTCTCTTTCCACCGATGGATGGGGTAGAGGGTAGTTGATAAATTGTGCAGTGATTGATGGGCTACAGTCATTAACTGTAAGCCTATGAAGTGCACCTGTATAGTAGGAACATATCTGTTAATTCTACTAAGTTAATTTTGGGCAATGTAGAAGACTTTTGATGGATGTCAGTGATGCTGGATTATGATACTAAAACGACTGTATTTTTATTTCTCTGTAATGCTAATCAGGTGGATGACGTCCCAATTTCTACCTTTTTAAATGTTTGTGTATCAGCAACAGCAGATAAGTGCATAAAATTTCCAGTATTAGCATCAGTTGAAAATTTCCATACCAGTGCATGCCTAGATAAAAGTATGTAGCCTTAGTAAGAATAATCTAGACTTTGTCAGATTCAAGTATCTCAATGTCAATCTAGACAGAGGCATCAGCAGTCTATAATTAATAGTGTAACGTTGGTACCAAAATGCATACATACATAAATGGCATTTTATCTTTCAGCAAACTTTTAAAAGTACATTCTCATCCCATGTGGTGCATACACAGAAATATTCATATTTACATATGTACTTTGATACTAACATTGGACTATAAGTAATAGTCTAATGTTGGCACTGAAATAAATAATTAGGCCTGTTATGAAATACCTCGGCTTAAATACACTTTACTGTGGCATGTCATGGTGGTCGTGACATGTTAATAAAGAGGACCTTTAAAAACTTCTGCAAAATTCAATCACTGAGATCTAAACAAAGTCACTCAGAGTGGTTTGATTTGATACGGTTCATTGTAGAGATTTCTTTACACTGGTGGTGACAGGAACCAGGGGTCACCATGTCTTCAACACAAACATATCAAAAATGACCAGTGAACCTACCTGTTTTCTGAGATTATATATATATATATATATATGTAAAATGTAAAATGGTGCTAAATCTGAAAAAAATAGTTTTCCCTACATGTATCCCTCTACCACAATTGTGTTTTGTAAAAATACACTGTAGATCAAAACCATCTCAAACTTAACCTAAAACAATGTTTCAGGCATCAGACAGTGTATTTATAAACATTTTTATGTAATAACTTTATGTGAGCTTATACAGACATGGTTCCTCTGTCACCACCATTGTGAACAAATCTCATGTATTAAGTATAATGTGTAAATATTCTAATTTGTCAGTCTACTAACCATATGCTTTGTGCAATTAGACCAATTTAACATTATAGCACAGCCACATCAATGTGATGTTTATGAATATAAACAAATACTGAATGACAAACACCAGTGTGGTAATTATTCATGATATATGTTTGGCTTTTGTCATTCAAAGAGCAAAGCAGCATTACTCATACCTGTCCCACTTTTTGCAATACCCCACTTTTTTCTAAAATAAACCAAGGCTAAAAAGATAGCAATGATAGTAAGATGCAATGGGGAACTGGGTTGAAGAGGTCACAGGATTGGCATTGCAATTGAACACTTTTTAAACAAGAAAATATATGAAACACTCGTACCAGCGCACACACCCTTCCATGCCACTACCATGTCAGTGTCACTGCTATGCTGAGAATGGTCCACTGGCCAAATAATATCTGGTCAGCAGTGGTCCTATGATGTTCTCTTTCCACTGATGAATAAAGAAGAAATGCTAAATTATGCAGCAACCGATTGGGTTCAATGAGAAACTGGTAAGTGTTTTTGATAAAAAGCCCAATGAGTGTAGGTACAAGATAAACTGGCAACTCACTAACCCTTATAGATAAGGGTTACATAAGCTATTGTTTCATGAAAGTGTGCTTAACTTTGAACCGGTCTGGGGCTGAGCATAGGTACAAAACTTCAGAAGATTTTCATATGTGAGAAGCATCTAGACAACGGACACACCAAACTAGAAGCTGAATGTGGAATGGTAAGTAATGTCCAAGCAGGTTGCAAGACAGAAGAATCGAACAATGACAATGGGAAGGAGCTGATCGCCAGAAACTGGAAAGGTCTTCACTGTTTAGTTAGCTGAAAAAGAAAACAAAAGGCAAGTAAGACACTTCACATCAAAAGCAACTCGTACTACAATACAACTTACTACAACACAGTCATATTCCAAAGTTGTCAATGAGTGTCAAAATATGGTATATACTCTTAAGTTTAATTAAACAAGGTAATAAAAATTAAGAACAAGTGTAGAAACTACAGGCCTACTAACATAAGAGACGAAAAGCCTGTGATTTCACTAAAGACCCAGTGAAGACCAACAGTTTGAATGTCAGTAGTTTTGCATGCATTAGGTTAGGCAGCACATTGTATTGGAGAAAAACACCAAAGCTACTAGCATAATTGTCAACAAACACCCTTTAATTTCCCAACTATCCCCTCCAATCCAATCCAGTCTTTTAATATATAGCATCAGCTGATGCTAAGTCTAGTCTAATTTTAGCATCTTCAGACAGTATAGTTGCACAATTTAGGTAAGACATGTATGGCTGCCATTTAATGCTACAGTAAAATTACTTACTTTTTAGTATTTAATAATGTGACATTCTGACTCATATGTTTAGATCTTTGGCCAACCTTATGATTTACGGGTTAATATTTACTTATTCAGTCTTGTTTACATCCCTGATGATTCAGATACTTTAATATGCAGCAAAATCTTTGATATGTAGGGTTTGCACACTTTAAAATTATATAGGTTTTATTTGTTGTAGACTACTTATGTGGAATAATCATTTAATAGTATCTAGGTCTGCAACAACTAATGGATATTCTCAATAACGTTGATAACAGAATTACTGGCAAATCATGTTACCGATCAGCTATTTTGATGACGTTTGCAGTTCTCATGATTTAAAGAGGGAAATACATTTGTGCACCCTGCAGTACAGAGTCGTGCACAACCCAAACAATCAAAACCTAAAAATATTGTTTCCTTTAGGATATGTAAAACTGACCACAGCAGGAAGCATACCCATCAGGTGCAAGTATGCGCAACAATGTACATGGCAGAAACTCAGCATTATTAAATACTAATATTTTATTGAAACTTCAGCCAAAAAAAATAAAAAAATAGCACCTCACTGTCTGTTTTTCACAAAATTTTGCCCATTTTATGGCCTTACATTTTTCAAAACTGGTTTAAGACATTAAAGACTTATCCTTTCTCCTGTTGCATTTACAGGATTTTACTGCTTGGCTGATTTATCTCAATCTTAGTTGAAGGGTCTGTCGTAATGTCTATTTTAATCATTTATAACATGCTTGGCTCTCACCAATTAACCTCGGGGGAATCCCTGATGCCATCTTAAAGTCAACCTGAACTCAAAATAAACCTTGTTAGTTCATATTCCTTGTCAAATTAAGCACGCTGCATTGAAGCAATTAAAAAGCAAAATTCTTGTTATTTTAACTGAAATCTTCCATCAAAGCATCTTCTGGTTTATTATCACCAGAAGATGCTTTGATGGAAGATGCTTTGATTATGCGCCGCAGGCAAAAAAAAAAATATTAACCAATAATATAATGTTTCACCTTTCCAATACCATAACCACCTAACTTCCTCCTTCCACCACCCTCACTTATAATGGAGAGAAAACACTCAGCTAGTTCACAGGGACGGCTGCTCAGTAATACATAACAGCACACAGAAAATGCTTTATGATTTCCTGTTCACATTGTTTAAAAGCATGCATATTTGTAGCAAAATTAAAGTTAAAATATAATTTATTAAACAGACAGTTCCGGTCCTAAAGTCTGATTGGCCACAATATACCCACACCTATGAATGCATCACAACAACTGTACTCTGTATTATTGCACCACAGCATGAAGAAAACCATTGTGCAGTTAATAGAATAATCTTTGACTCTCATGCTGCTCGCATGGACCACCGATTATACTGATGAAGCAAGAACCCGTTTTTTGTTTAAACTGAGGGGCTGGCAACTTACATTCTTAACTAGAACCAGGCTGGTCAGCTAGCCAACAGGCTAAAAGAGCCAGCAGCCTGAAAAACTCCATAATTGGGTTAATATCACAGGCTTGAATTAAAGTACTCATGATATGATTCACTGTAAAACGGCAGTATAAAAGTCTAAAGAATGTCACCTGAATGGATTACACCTATTTTAAATGTCTGTGTTTCAGTCAGAAGTTACATCAAACCCAGGCTGAATCCCAAATGGTTCTGCATTCCCTAAATAGCGTGCTCACTACGAGAGTTCTTGCCTCTACACGCAAATAGTCCATCATTTATCAAGTATGGATGTGTCTTAGTTTCTTAGCTGTATTTTGCTGGATTCTGCTGGATCCGGTATTTAAATTCCTACGTAGTTCAATATGTAGGGTGCAGGTACCCATTTTGAGATTTAGCCCCAGCACGAGAAGAAAAGCGCTGCTGGATTGGTGCTAAATGGAGATTTGGTAACCAAAAAGTACTTATAAAGCGAAGTCTTTGCATTAAACAGTGCTATGTTATCATATGCTCATTATTATATGACGAAAAGTTTAAAAATTCATGAAATGACTGTAGTGTACAGCAATGGGCGATGGAACGTTCTCCTCATTCAGGGGTCCATGGTTGCTTGGCAACGATACCATACTATAAAAGGAACTACATTTCTTGGTGGAATACTTGTTTATGTTGATTATTATTAATAATAACTCAAATTATTTTCTGAACAATTGTATATTTTATTTCATGTTGGCTGCCATTTTAGAAATACCAAAGCAACTTGAATCACTTGAGACAGTGCATTACATCGATTTTATAAATGTATAAAATCTCAATAACCCAAGGCCTCTTGTGGCTTATTACCTTAGTATTTATAAGTTTGAATCAAACTTGTATATGCAATGTAGGGCTCAAAAGGAAAATTCAGTTTTAATGTTTTAATTTGCTTTTGGTAAAGTATTCTTATTTCATTTACCCTGAGATTTCAATGGTTTACAATTAAAACTTTATTTAAATTAAAAGGTATTTTGAGAACTGCGATGGACTGGCGACCTGTCCAGGGTGTATCCTGCCTTCCGCCCAATGACAGCTGGGATAGGCTCCAGCACCCCACCGCGACGCAGAAGGATAAGCGGTTTAGATGATGGATGGATGGATGTATTTTGAGAATTTCATAATTATGCTCAGTGGCAGATCTAGAAAGTTTTACCAGAAGTCGTAAAGGGGTGGTGGATAGTTTTGGCAGGGTGGCATGTTCATGCGGCGCCTGGGTCTATTAAGTAAAGAATTACGTGAGAATTATATAGTGAACTATCCTTACAACAATCTGACCTCTAAGCAAAACAAAAGCAACCAGCATATACAGTTTCTCTGTTCTGATTACCAGTGTGTGGAAAATAACAGCTTTGTACTAGGATTCAAATGCACCAAATTCATCACTCAATCATATTCTCAAGTATGACTAATAAGTCACAAAACATTACATAAGCTATGTTACACAGACTATATCAGAACCAAAAGCATTTTATACACTAGCCCAGTGGTGTAGTAAGATTGTAGTTGTATAAAAAAAAGGAAAATGTGCAGTGCTAGACATCACACCAGCCTAGGGTAAAGATGAGTTAAACTGTACTTGAGAACAAGTGAACGCTAACTGACAAACAAATGCAGCTCCAGTGTAGCTATCATTATTTATGCTACCTAGAAGCTTAGCTAATAACCCCCACGCTTCTGTGTGCATTAATCACTGAACTACTACTGAACTGCTGCAGAATGCTATCCAGTATACAGTGAATACACATCTTTTATGTGAAACTTCACACAGTAGGCTATTGCTACCATCTGTACTCATTCAGTCCTCCGAGGACTCCATGCCTACAACACTTTGTGGTAGTATGAGGGAAGACTTGTTGAGGGAGGGGGGAAAACTTGAAGTTCTGGGCGGGTTCTGCTTGTGGCTAGAAGGTCAGAACCCCCCTTTTAACTGTGGCAGGACTGATGTAGGACTGAAAAACAGGGAACAGGGAAGAGGTGGGGTGCAGTGGGGATTGCCAAGTCTCCGTCATGGAAGGGGAGAAGTGAATTTATAGAGCGTTATCTTGGAAGGAGGACTGGTTTCAAGCATGTTCCCCTGAAACTTCGGTTTTTACATAAATCCATACAAAAATATTTTGACACCATTATTGCATAATCACATGAAGAATAACTGTGCAGTTCTGGAGATACATTTTCATTTAAACAAAGCTACTTGAAAAGCATCTAATTGTTTGTGCAAATGAAATATCAACACTAAATTCAACAATAATACTATACCAAATGGCAAATTAAAATGGTAAAATTGAATTTGAATTTTCATTTTGAGCTGAACATAGCATATATGAGTGGGAAATTTAAGTTCAAACATTGCTATTTTATATATTGCATTTTCATTTAAATTTTGCTACTGATATGCTTACATATTTAAAGGCTGTTTCATTACTACATTAGCTCAAGCGAGTTTTGTTAGATGAGCCCTTACAGGGGCATGAGGTGAGGGACTGAATCAACATAAGTGTAGACAGTTGCCTAGCAATCACTTTTTTGTCATGGTCATGCTTGGTAGCATGTGAAGACACATGGCAGCCATCTGATGTCTTCCTTCGCAAAATATGAAGAAAGACAAACTGTGTCAAACTACAAACCTAAAGTGGCCTAATCAGCTGAATAGCATTATTGCCACCTAGCTTTCGATACTTAGCAGCTTGCAAATGATAACAGACCCAGCTCGAGCTCAAAGAAACAAACATTACTCTCCACTTCTGTCTATGTGTTACAGCAGCAGTCAGAAATTAGATCTTTTGTTGTTGTTGACCTATAATGTATCACAAACACTTTCTGGTTTCACCTTTAGTTTCATTTCACATCTACATGAAACTAATGGAAACACACCAAATTTCCAACCTGTTTCCTGCAATGTAAACGTAGAACTGTGATAAAGAAAAACGGGGAAAAATTATTGCTGTCAGCCTAAAAAATTGTTATCAGCTTAAATAATTGCAATCATTCGATTGTGTAATACATGGGTGATTGAAGAAAGGATTAAGACAATCTCCAGTCCTGCTATCTTGGCCCTGAGATAACATAAAAGAGAGATAAAAACATTCATGTTCATCACAAACAGACTGCATACCTGCTCCTCCTCTTCATCACTTAACACAAAAGTATTTTCCCCTGCTAAAAACAGTAAAATATGTCCTCTGCTTGCTTGCCCAGTTTGTCTGAAGGGGGAAGGAGCGAGAAACGAACGTTTTTGCTGCCTCGTGAACTTTATGAATTTAATATTCTAAAACTCTTTTTCAGTTCGTTATTTGAGGTTTCAAGGTGGGTATTACAATACATAGACTTAACAAAAATGTTTTAAATGTCTACACAATTTTAGGTAATTCAATAAGAGTGTGTGATAAAAACGGTAAATACTTTTGGTATGTTAGACTGTAATACATATTAAAATTATTAATAACAGTAGTTGTCCTAATTTATGTTAGTTAGCTAACTGCTAGGTTAGTTAGTGTTAACTTACCGTGAATTTATCTCTGACGGATGAAAGACCAACAGTCGCTGTGTTAATTACATTCCTAGCCTAATTTCTTTGAATTTACAGTTGATAGCCTGAAACATATATCTGACCACTGTTAATTACAAGTTACTAATGCGGATAATTTAAAGCCGTTAACTTGGCTAGATAGCAACTGATCAGTTCATAATATAAGCTAATGCTAGCGCTTACTGAGTAGCTGAACTGTCGCCACAGAAACAGGTCAGCCAGTATTAATTACCAACGGCCTGCAGGAACAATAAATGCCCAAGAGTTTAACAGTGGCCCACAGCAATCACAGAAGAATAAATTTACTTAGTTAGCTACATATAAGTAATTGATTACATTATCAACAAATGTAATCAATAGGTTCATAAAATCTTGGCCAAACCCAAAATGCGTCTTAGCTATTGGTTTGAATTCGCTATGTTTTGATAACAATCAGCTAGCTAGGTTAGCTAATTTAGCTTGCTAGATCCAGCACTCTGACATCTAAGGCTGCAGAAGATTAAATAGGATTTATTAGAAAAAAACAGTTTCTTTGTTTATTCTCACATGATTGTAAAGAAAATGCCTTGAAATTTTCAATATAACTGGTGCCAGCTAACCCTACAGCTAGCATATCATTCGATAAAATCAGCTAAAGCTAACGTTTCATCAGCTAGCAATAGAGAGCATAGCTATATTAGCCAGTTATTTATTCGGCAAAATAAACTTCAGAAATTTACATTTTCATACATTTCTTGTAACTTCATATTAGCAATGGTATCAACGTTCAAAGTGAATAACACAAGACCATACCTTTGTACTGGTTCCTAAAACCCACTCCCTTCAGATACAGCCATCTTACTGCAACACCTCATATAACTACAGCGGATATGCGTGGGCAAATTTGCAACTGTCAGCTACACGATTTGACCATTCAGAACACGTTATCATTGGTATATCGAATATAATACCAATTGGAGCTCATAGCTTTCAGAAGGTCATGCAAGAATCTACATCATGAGTTCAGAATGACTTCAAAACTAAAAAGTACACTTTTGAAGCTTTTGACCCTCTTTATCACAAAAGTGACTAATCCTATTTCCTTTAACCTTTTTCCTTTTTGTAAGGAGTGTCATGTCATACACACACATATATATATAGGATTAGTCACTTTTGTGATAAAGAGATTTTACTATTCAATACTGAAATACATTTTTAAATGAAGACAATTCTAATTTAAACACCAGCAATTGTGACTATGTATTACTTATTCTTAACTTCATAATGTTATTAACACTGAAGTATATACATAGGATGATACACAGGATCGGTCTAAAATGTCTAACTTTATCCTTTTTTGTCACTACACAACATGACACTTTTCACAAAATTTATCACATGAAAATATTTGGGTTTCTAATTTACTTTGTTGTTTTAAAAAATATAAACCCCAAACATATGTAGGGGCATATAAATTGTGAAGAATATTCTTAGTTGCTTACAAATGCTAAACATGAAAAAGAACTTGGAGTGCCATCACTTTATTTTTATTGCCATTGAATGACTTTTTAACAGCACTTACTGTGTATGACATGGAAATATCAGATTAGCAAAGAAACATGTAAGAAAATTAATGGCCATTCCTGCACTGTGATATTGATACTTTGTAAAAGGAATAGTACTTACAATATGTATACCTCTTCTTTTTCAGACTACAGTGACAATTCCAAATTTATCAACAGTTTGACAGGTAAGTGACTAACGTCAACTATCCCTCTATGCCTTATTCCACTTTTATATATTTAAATAAGAGAATAATCCTTGACATTAAAACCTTCACATTCTTTTGTTTTTGTAGGTACTTTGAATACTGAAGGGCAGTTCCTCCACCATACTTTGTACACTTTGACACAGTGTAAGTAAAAATGATTAAACAGAAAACAAGTAAAAAGTCATTTTGATTCCTATTTTAAATGCAGCTTAGATATGACATCTTTCTGGGCAAAGAGGCTTAGAATCCATAAGCTTGTGCAGAAAACAGAAACAGAAATAGCACAGCAATTTGAGCAAAGCCAACCTGTAAGGCTAGATTCTCAAGCTCATGAGGATTCACCTGCTCTTTTGAGACACAGTGCAAATGATTCTCTCTCTGATGAATTTAAGGTCAATCACAACAATTTGGATCAGGACCACACCTCTCCTATGTTTCCAGGTAGCGTTGGCCCTGACTATTCTGACTACAATGATTGTGAAGAACCAAATGGCAGTCTAAGTCCTGACAGTTCAGACTACAGTGACTGCAGTGAAACAGAGTTAAATGATGGGCTGCTCCTCCATCAGTTAAAAACCTGGGCAACTACTTTCTCAATTTCCTTGGTTGCACTAATTGCACTGCTGTACATTCTGAGGGTGTTTCATTCAAATCTACCTAAAGATGGAAGGACATTACCTGGTACACAGTCACAAGTAGTCACACAAAAAATGGGAAATGGCGAGTACTACCATTTCGGGCTAGAGCAAGCAATACAGAGAAAACTGAACTGTCTTAACCTCCAAACTAGCCTACAAACACTGAAACTCCAGTTTAACATTGATGGTCTCCCACTTTTTAAAACTTGTAGAACTCAGCTTTGGCCAATTCTTTGTTTAATTGCCTGTGATTATTCTAAGTCTCCCTTCATTGTAGGGCTGTACTGTGGCCTAAGCAAGTCTGTAAGTGTTTTCGAGCATTTATGTGTATTTGTGAAGGACTTGATTAATGTGTTACGGCATGGCATTGTTTATAATGGCAGACGGCTAGCAGTGTTGGTGTCAGCTTTTGTCTGTGATGCCCCAGCTAGAGCATTTGTTAAGCACATAAAGTCTCATAATGGTTATTCTGGCTGTGACAAATGTGTGCAGGTAGGTGAATGGCAAAATAAAATTACATTTCCTGAGACTAATGCCAGACTCAGAACAGATTCTGATTTTTGTTCAATGGCTGATGAAGAGCACCATTTGGGGCAATATTCAATTAGAAGACAAGCACAACATGCTCCATCTAGAGGAAAATAACTCAAGCTAAATCAAAATGATTTCCTTAAATGTCCTGAAAACTAGACGTATGGTTTGCAAGCGAAACAGACAGCATTCGGGGGTGGGGGATCTTAATCACCCTGCAGGCACAGGACGTCAATTTGCCGTCAGACAGACGCTGGACTCCAACATTGGACAGACGTTGAATTTTAGTTGAAAATGAAAATCGGGCTGACGTCAAAACCCAACGTTGGCTTGACGTCAACCCTCCAACTTTGGACTGACGTTGAATTTTGGTTGAAAATGAAAATTGGGCTGATGCCAAAACCCAACGGTGGCTTGACGTCAACTCCTGACATTGGACAGACGTTGAATTTTGGTTGAAAATGAAAATCGGGCTGATGCCAAAACCCAACGTTGGCTTGACGTCAACCCCCAACGTTGGACAGACGTTGAATTTTAGTTGAAAATGGAAAAAAAAAAAAACATTGTTAAATTGGATAAATATTGTGTTCCTGACTGTTTTGGGTTGGACATGTAGCCTCCACTGCCAAACTGTCCAGGGGCTTGTTAAAGGTGGTCCACCACGGCACAGGAAATATGTTCTGATCCTTGCTGTACCACTTTGACAGAAGCTGCAATGACAAAGAAAAACTAATCAGTCTTTGTCTAATGATGATTACAGACTACAATCAGAGGAACCAATTTAAACACACATTGTAATGGACCATGACATAGGGTGCAGGTAAGTAATTAGCCTAAGCTAGGGCTGCTTATATGCAATGCAGAAAATTAGGATTATTAATGGCCTATTAAGATGGTACTCGTAACTACCCACACTCACATGCTCTTAAAGTTGAATTGGAAATCAAAACGCATTTTTTTCTTTCTTAACGTGAAACAGACTACTTGAGTGGGAAATAACTGTGGGGAAACTGTTGTCATTTCTGAAATATGATTCATTAACTGCTGAAAGCTTTGTTTTAAGGTTTGTTTTTTTTTACTTTCAAATACATAGACGAGGCTGGGTAGCAGGCTAGCCTGTTAGCATCCATTTTGCTCTAGCTTTTGTTAGACTTTCATGACAAAAGCAAAAGAAAATAACTTGACAGCTTTTTCCTGAAGTTTAACAATTCCATATATGAGTGCAATCGCCTAACCTTTGAGCAAGAGATGGACTGGGTATGCCTGTGTAACTGTGCATGTCACTCCTTTACCAGCTAATTTATATATTTATATCACCAGTTAAAATATATAAATATATTTATTTCATGTTCATTGATATACATCACATATTGCAAGAGCAGGCCCGCACATATCACTGTATTGAAAATTTCCCAAAAATGACATTTTTAAGCAAAACTGAACAGTTTTGCTATCTTGTGGGCCTTCCTGCTTTCTAGTGATAAACAGGTGGGCCTTGAGGTGGACAAGGTTGAGAACCCCCGCATTACAATACTTAAGAAAGTTATGTATTCAGAATATATGTATTCGGAATACATATACATTAGAGTATCTGAGAAAACCTCTGCAGTAATTTTTATTTCGCACTGTTCCTTACTCTTACTGGTTGGCAGTAAATGTAATTCTTGTTAATGTTTCAGGAAAAAAATGTAATTATTCAAATGAATGCAAAATGATTACAAAATTCTCAACATTATTTTTGCTCTCATGGCCTGTTTCAGTCCACTATCGCTCTTATAATCATGCTACCCTTTCACCAAAAATTTGCCATATCCCAATAACAAAATCTATTGTATTGCTAATTTGACAGTAACGTGGGTAGCTGTATGATTTTGTTAATGTTATATGTAACTTGCAACAAAACGCATGCAGAAGTCCAGTACAACACCATTGCTTATCACTTGTGAACATTTACTACTGAGAACACTGTTCAGTTTAATCATCCCTCAAAGCAGTTCAGTAACACTGAGATTAATAACTGACTCATCTCACTGATTTATCAGTATACATCGGTTATGTATTAGACTATATTAGACAGTCTCATTTGTTCCATATACTCAATTATGCAACATCTGGTTCCGACCTTACAAGCTGATTGGTTGAGAAGTGTTCTAATCGTGCTAATATTTGTGACAGCACTGTTTTTTTCCACACCAAAACTGTATCACTCTGCTGACATGTTGCCAAGTAACAAGTTTACAGGCTTTATGCATGCAAACCTTAGTTGTTTTATATTTGTGCTTATACAAAATTAGACATTGATAAGATGGATGATTTTAAGATAACATTTGACCTGCAACCCGTTAGGACAGAAGAGTGTGACTGCAGATGCACATCAAATTCTGAACCTTGATATTTCTACAGTTCTATGGCTCTATCTGTACCACAAAAGGTGAGCTTTATAGTATCAGCAGTTATCTTGGGCTGTGCACAGGGCTCAACAAGCTAGGGCACGGGTCGGCAACCCAAATGTTGAGAAAAGCCATTTTGGCCTTTCGACAAACATCAAACCACCTTGGGAGCCACGACAATGTCAATTTTACCATCTTGGCTGTAAATATGTCTCAGTACGTGCTAATGTCCTAGAATAGGCTAAAAAATATAATATAAACGTAAACACATGCTTAATTTGCTCTGCTTTAAGCTTTAGCTCAGCTATAGCCGCTTTTCTCACATCTCTAGCAGGAAAGTTTTTCTCAAAAGGAATAGTTTTTGAAAAATGTCTCTTAATACTTGATTTTTTAATGAGGCTGAAGTCGCTTCTCATTCGCCAGCTTCATGTTCAAATTTTCATATTCCACCTTAAATGATGCCTGAGGTGCCAGAATGTAACTGCTGCATCATTTAAGGTGGAACGGGAAAATTTGAATGAGAAACTGACTTCAGCTTTGCAATTTTAGCGTTTGGCAGTTTCTTGTTACAGATTAAATGTATCAGTAAACCAGCTGGAGTGTTTATAATTGCAAATAAGTCCATTCATCTCCAAATTATCAATGTTCGTCTTAAATCTCTCTCTCTTTGCCATTTCGTTAGCTACTAGCTAGGTGAGATTGTTGTCTGTGTTGATATGGTGACCAGCAGTCTGCGCGCCAATTTTCAGAGTGAAAGGGTGAATTAGCAGATATACATTAACTCCAGTGTTTAAGACCATTTATTGTTAACCTGTGCTGAATGATCAGCAGAGCTTTATTTTCCTGCAAATGAGTATTATTTTTTTATCTAAAAATCTAATTCTGCTGTGGGGCTGCAACAGGGCAGTAAAAGAGCCACGCTGCCAACCCCTGGTCTAGGGAATTATTACCATTGCATAGCAACTACTCATTTGTTGTAGAACTACTTTTTGGCAGAAGGTATTGTCAGAATTAAAGCATATTCAGTGTGAAACTCTTTGATTTATTTTGTAGAAACTGTTGTATAAAAGCAATAGAACACTCAAGGTTGTGTGTTATCACGAATAACATCACGGCTGTGATAATCTAATCATATATCAAATCATAACCGTGATGTTATTATGCAATAACACACAATCTTGAGTGTTCTATTGTTTAAATAGCCATCAAACAGAACTAGAATTCATGCCTTATGATAATAAGCCACCCCACTGTGCATCAGAACTCAGAACATGCAACATGTAACCATAATGTTCTAATGTTACAAATGAAAACAAATACAGCTGATACTGATAATCACAATTTTGGGAGGTCAGTGCTGCCGCTCACTTCTGAGCTAATCCAAACAATAGTGTCGAACGGCAATGAAAGGCATTTCCATAAAACAAGAACGCCCACATCAGGAACACCCCCTTAACTTTCATTGGCTGATATGTCTGCAGAATGGCTTCTTTCATTGATGGATATGACTCAATGGCGAAGATACACCAGTATTTGTAAAGACGTTATGCATTCTAAATTAATATCATTTTTACATGTTTACTTAACGAGCATTTAAAAATATGCACAAACGTACAGATTCTTATGATTTGTATAGAGTACTGTCTTGCGGTTTTGTGATCCCCGACTTGAACTTGCAGTCTGAATGCCTATCATTGCTAATGTTAGCTATCAGCAGCGTTTTCAGCAGTACTACATAATCTGCTCCAGACCAAGCACTATTTAAATTAATGTGCAATAATGGATTATAATGTGGATTATAATGTCCCTGATGGGAAAACATCAAAACCATTGAGTTTCTGTTGTTTCTTGGGAGTTTGTAATGTGTTTTGGCTTTTCTTGATGGGTTGATAATGTAAAGGATCCTAACGGTTTAACAGGTGATCTAGTGACAGATTCCAGATACATTTCTAATTCTTCACTTGGAAAATATTGGTCTCTATTGGTAACCATTAAGCTAATTCCCATTAGGGGGCAAAAACCATTAGGTTTTAATCCTAATGGTTCTAATGGTTACTGTTGTGCTGCCAGCTTGCACAACATAACTGAAAGTTGAGTATTGTTGACTTTCAAGCAACCATGTGCTTAATTTCCACAAGTTTTAAGGACCTGATAAAATGTTAATGTAACAGTAACAGTATACTTACCGACATCACAATCTAATGAAGGCACTCGTTAATCTTGACCTTATTGATCTTTTTTGTGCTGTTCTGTTCACTTTGGAACATTACTGTGGCTTTTACTTCAAGCCCACCTGCCCGTGACATCACACACAAGTGGGCTGCATTACCAATACCACTACTACTACAAAAAAGAAAAGAAATTTGGTTTTGTTATTGTCAGTGCAAACACCAAAAATTAGCTTTGTTTTAGCAGTTTCACAAACTAATCATAAAATCAAAAATCAAACAAATGAACAAACAAACAAACAACAATTCTTCACAACAAACAGCACAACAAGACCTAAAGCCCAATACAGTCTCCTCTCTCAGTGAGAGTTTAGTTTAATGTAACGAAGGCGCTGGTTGTTGGTGCTGCACTCGGAAGACTGAATGGCTTTCTGTCGTAATGAAGATGTCTTGATAAAGAAGGAGACACAGGAGAGGCTCCAGAATAACACAAATAACACATACATTTTAGACTAACAGAACAGCATTAACATCATTAAACCACGACAACGTCCCTTTTACGGGTGCGGAGCCACTGCGCAGCTCTGCATAACGCACCTCTAAAGCTTCCTCCCAAAACCAGAGCCAATGGCAGCTGCCACAGTATTATAAGAACAATCTGCACACAGGACAGCTCACAGCTTTAATTCTTAAGTCTGGAGCTGTTTACATCTGACAATGTGACGTCACAGTATTAATTTTTCTCATTATTACTGGGCAGCATGACTCATTTGTTCTCTTTGATTTCGCTGTTAAATGGCAGGAGTTCTGTAGAGTCTCTTCCCCAGATCACATAAGATTTTTTCCTGATAGGATATATTTTATTTATTTATTGTTTAAGTGATAGAAAAATGTTAAAATTAAATACATAAAATACGATCCCTTATTCCTCTTGTTTTTTTTATTATTATTATTTTATGATACGTTTGTGAAACTGTAAATCGAAACTTTCTTGATTTTCCAATTACAATAACAGAACTAAAAACAACTGACCCATTTTCCTGTTTTTCAAAACTGGATTTGAGATGAAAATCGAATGACCAAAAGATACACGGACCCTTTTCCCTGAGACATAAACGCGCCCTGCAAACATGCTCTCAAAATAACTTAACTTACCCAAGAAAGAGCGGAGGTATCTCTCTGAGCGAGTGTCTCTCTCTCTGAAATAAACAGCAGCTGCCAACCGGTCAGTAAAAAACGGGTCAGACACTGCAGGCACGTCAGTGACTTTTAAAACGGTGCAAACAACCTGCCTGCGCTCCATCCAAATGGACCAACTTCACACTACAAACCCCGCATCACAAATCCAGTTTTCCCCTCCAATGCTCCGATACAGGATGCTGGCTAGGCTGACTCTGACAAGCTGATATGGCGCTAGCATTAGCCGCTAACGTAAACGTAGCCTGTCTGTCTGCACTTCATTCAAACGGTCTGACTTCACACTACAAACCCACCTGAGCCTCAAAAACCCAGTTTACCTCAACTGATTCAGTACAGTGCGGTAGCTATGCTAGCTAACACTGCCAGGCTAATTTGGCGCTAGCATTAGCTGGTAACAGAAACCTAGGCTCAGGTTAGTCGATCTAAACTTATTAACTCGACTAAACTTTAGTAAAGCACACATTTCTGTACAACCCAAATTATAATTACTTAATACTTACCCAGTTTGTGTCAGTGTGTCTGTCTCCATCACTCTAGGTTCCAAACTTCAGTCTCGTCCGCGGTTTTTCAAACGGCACCCCACCCTTCTCCTCCTCCTCACCCAATCACCTGCAACTATTGTGACTTGAATTTTGAGTGACCAATCAGTCAAAACATGCCACTCTGTCGTTCCGTAGTGCTGTCACCGAAATTCGTGTACTGTGGTTGTGTGCGCGTCATGCAGCAGGAAAATACATTAGATAAATTTATTAAAAGAGCAGTAATATCACAGTTTATTGGTATGATATATTTTCAACCATGTTTGTGTTTGTATAAATATATTTAAGTTTTTGAACAGCAGTATGCGTATAAAGTTGGTATGAGACATTTTGACAGACAGATTTTGTTTACCCAACACCACAACTGACATCCCACAAAATACCAAGGTCTGAAGTTGTCTGCATACTCAGCTGTCACTGTGTCTTAAGATGTCTTAAGATGTCTTGACAGTATTTATAAGATGTCTTGAGACATTTTTTTATGCCAAGACGTCTCAAGAACGTCTTAAGACGTATGAGTGAAGACACTGTCTTTGTCTTGGGACATGAAAGTTAACGTCTTAAGACAAAGAAGTAATTATTCTGTGTGTCTTGAAGACGAGGCATGACTTAAGACATCACTTTGTCTTAAGACATAGAGATGTTGTGTCTTAAGACAGTTCAGTTGAGACCAAAGAGTGGTCCATTACAAAAGATCCTGTGGTATGAGTGTGGTATTCCTGTAATACTGCCAAACTGAAAATTACTACTGAGGATTACCACAGCACTGCCTAATGTACAATATAATGAGAATATAACTATATAAGAGAGAATATAAGTATGTCCTCAAGAAACAGCCTGCTGTAATGTTACGGTTTTTGTGTGATATTACTAAAAGAACACTCACTAAGGTTTTACTTGCTGTACTTTTGTGATTCTTTTTTTTTTGTATGTTTTGTTTTTTGATTATTGCAGAAATGTGTTTACAGTGGCAAAATAGCAAAAGAAAAAATCAATTCTTAAACCATTTACCTTACCTTAAAATGTTTAAACTCATTTGCTTACATCATTGAAGTTCATGGTAGAATAACTTTTAATTTGTAACATTTACCAAATGAGATAATCACAGTCAGTCACAGCCTTTTGCTCATTTGCAGAAAACATGCTATGATTAAAACAACATTGATCTATTTTCAAATGTACAACTGTAACCAGAGACAACAAGCTAGGAACCATGATAAAACAACTTTGAGCTAATAGGAAGTAAATGTACTTAACAGCTAACCTGAGTACTTTAGAGATCACATACCACCAAAACTTAATGCAAAAAAAAGCACTTGGTTCACTCTCTTCAACATCTACACTTCTGTTTATTTTCTTAAGCAGATCAGGGCTGCCCAAAGTTAGACTTTTAATTTGTATAACTTTCAAAATTATTATCTCCAGTATTTGGAAAACACAAACAATAATAAACAAATGTATTTGAGTAGTAATATATAAAGACCTGTATTGTTTCACCACGTAAAATTACATAATAAACAGATTTTTGTTTAAATGTCCAACTTCATACTTTGACTTTAATATATTAAGACATGGCCTCCAGTGATGCTGTATGATAATGCTGCACAGCTGTCTTATGTATTTCAAGGGTTTGCAGTTTTCTATTCTGTGTCTAGATTAAAAAAAACAAACAAACAAAAACAAAGCAGCACAGTTCATTCAGTACAGCAGAGCCGTGCGAACCAGAAAAAAAAAGATCTATGGGAGGACAAACAAAAGACTGGCGGGAGTTTAGACCAATCAGAGCGCGGGACTCCGCCGCTTGGACGTTCGGTTTTGAAGCTCGAGCGCTCTCCGCCGTTCCTCCGTTTAAAGCCAAACACGGCCGTTACAGCCGTTACAGTGAGCGGGTCTCTCAGGTCGCTAACGCGGCCAGCTTATCGAGTTTGTTTAGCGAGTGTTAAACCTCGATAAGACCGTCTCTTACACTCCTTACTAAGACAGCGCCGCCTGCCGGGTGACGCTTTCAGCTCCCAGAAACGAGGATTTTCAGCTGCGTAGCTGACTAACGATAACTACTGACTGGACCGAGTGGAGTGGAGACTGGAGTTACGACTGGAGTCCCGACTGCAGCGGTCAGAGTCTGCTTTTAAAAGGTGAGTAGTGACAAAATGAGATGAGCAGCCTCACTGACAGTCAGCTGGAGTAAACTTTTGTTTCTGTATTTCTGGGTTGATCTGCCGAGTGAAGACACCAGCGGTAGGTTAGCGTATGTAGTTAGCTAGCTAGCGGCTAAGCGGCGTGTCTGTTTACGCCTCGCGGCTGCGTCAGTTCTCGCTTAGCACGCGCTCCAAATGAAAGACTGCCTCAGAAATAAACCTAAGACTGAACACAGTGCAGCAGGGTCAGCGCACTGATCACAGCGCAGCAGGGTCAGCACACTGATCAACAGCGCAGCAGGGTCAGCGCACTGATCAACAGCGCAGCAGGGTCAGCACACTGAACAATACAACAATGAAACTGAACATAGTCCGTCAGTCTGTGTAGTTCAGAGAGGGTAGTAATAATTTTAATTTGCTCAGTTACATTTACTCCAGCCTTGTCACATTTCTTTGTGTACTAAATGCCTGAGTTGATTTTAGATGAGTAAAATTATGTATACTGTACATTATATTCTACTTATAAAGGGAATATATAATGCTTTCCCTTTTATTTACTGTGTTATGTAGCTTTTTGTGCATGTAAGATACAAAGCTGAAAGTATATGCCAGAGAGAGAAACTCTTTCCCACAGAAACCACTTTTCTCAGCTGCCTGAGGGCTGGAGTTCCCCAGCATCCTTTCCTTTGTTACGAGATGATGTAATCCCATAACACAATCCTTATTGCCCTCCTACCAGTGAGCTTGGCACGCCCTCACACAACGCAACGCATCTACCGGAGCCCGTGTATTGGCGGAACCGCTCTGGTGCTTGATCAGTCAGAGCCAAGTGAGCGAGCTAACTAATCTGAGCATACTGGGCTCATCAGGAAGGAGGGGCTTAAAGACACAGGAGCTCTAACAGAGCGTTTCAGACAGAGGGTGAGTAAACAGTTACAGTATGAGAAAAATAATGTGTTTCTGGAACACTGAAGCATGTAAATGTATTATAGTCGACCCCAAAAATAAATTTATGAACATTGGAAATTAGCATAACAGGTCCCCTTTAAATTCAGCCTGCTTGTGTATGCAGATCCAAAAGTAATTTCAAATTTATTGTCTTAAAATTTATTTTTTAACAGATGCATTTTCCTCATATCTCTGACAAAGAAGACCAACACTGAGAAAAAACAGAGGAAGAAGCGATGGGCTGTGAATCTGACAGTTCTCTCACTCATCACGGATTTAACTTGAAAGGAGAGATCGGTAACATTAGCAGTGCGATATCAGTAATGTTAGTGTTCAGGCATTACGGCATGGACATATGCACACTGAGTTATCTGTGTCCTGTTTCCTGTGTCCACATATGTACACAGCTTGACTCTATTCCAGCTACCAGCACATCTGAGTCTGGTATTAATTGTTTGACAGCTGATCATTATCTGGCTCAGGTATGTTATGAGTGCTGCTGGGGTTCAGACCTCTGTATTACTCTGTTGGTCAGTTTTTCTTTTTAGTCCATATTAATTTGTCTTAAAATTGTTTCCTATCATTTATAATTGTTCATAGTACTATATTGTTAATAACCTCAGCATAACTTATATACGGAATAACAGCAGACCTTAAAATCAGATTCATTGGTCGGAACTGTGTATTTATTGCAGTATATTTCAAATTTCTACACAAAGTCAGTTAACATGTTTTTCTCTTTCTGTAGAATATATCAAGTGTGATGACACTATTGTACTGTGCATATACACAGTTGTAAAAACAATAAACAATAACTGTAATTATATTTTTTGAAAGCTATGTGGGTGCTTTTTCATGGGCTATGCTTTGGATTGCAGAGTAAATTATTTGAATGTAGAAGTATTCTGAATTTTTAACAGATTAACAAGGAAATACAAAACTGAAAAATAGTGATTTTCCATACCCCTTCAAATTACTTTACTGTAATTTATGCATGCTTATTATTGTTCTTGTTCTCCTTATTATTATTATTTTAAAAGTTGATAAAATGATACCTTCATTAAAAAATGAAGCAACTGTAAAATAGTCTGTAAAAAATGTATTTAACACATTTTACCACATTTTTAAAACATTAAGGGTTAATTACCATAAAAAAGCATTTAAAAGCACTGAATTAAATTTTTAAATTTTGCAGCAACGCTGTATTACAAAATAGTTGCATAAGAGTCTTCCCTCATACTACCACCATGTTGAAGGCATGGTGTGAACTCACAAATAAACTTTCATCATATCACTGATTCCATAAACTTTTCTAATGCAACAGAAACATTTAAAGGAGAATTCCACATTTTTCTAAACTTGGCATAATTCTGTCATTGCGATGTAAACAAAATCATTTAGTGGTTTCATATAAAATGGCTTATTGTAGAGAAAGCTACAGACTGGGAACCATGTGCTTATTATTATTATTATTATTATTATTACTTTTGTTGTTAAATTTGTTCTGAAATGTATAAATGTAGTATGTACTAATGTATGTAATGTTTGCATGTTCATAAAATGATATGCAATATGTTAAAATAAATGATACCATTATGCATCCTACATAGAACAAAAAAATGAACAAAAAAAATTATTACTATAATTTTAACTATAAATAATGTTACATTTTAAAATTCCCTTAAAATATTTAAAAGTAAAAGATTTATTTAAAAAAATGTAGGTAAAATTTAAAAATACGTATTATACATCCTACATCTTGAGACGTCTTGAGATGTTATTATTGCCAAGACATCTTAAGATCCGTGTCTATAGACACGTCTTAAAGACATGTCTTCATGTCTTAAGACATGCCTCAAGATGTCCTAAGACGTCTTCATAATGTGTCTTTAGACATGTCTTAAGACATCTCAAGACATGGTGATGGCTGGGTATGTGTATCCCTCATTAGAAGGACTTTAGCACTGTGACGTTTAGCAGATGCAACACTGTGACTTCCCAGTTAGCAAATTTTATCTCATCTTTAGTTTTGTTTTGGCCCAGTTCTGGCTGGGTCCTCAGCCCATATCTGGTCCATATACTGTAAAACAAGAACTACTAATTGATGTGGCCCAGATGAGGCCAACACACTATAAAATTAATACAACAGATGTAGCCCAACTCTGGCCCATATACTGTAAAGTGAGTAGAACTAACAAATGTGGCCCAGATCTGGCCCACATACTGTAAAGTGAGTAGAACTAAGGGTTCTGGTCCATATACTGTAGTATATATAAAGGTGTAGGCCAGATTTGGCTTATATATGGCACACAGTTATGGCTGAGTACCCACTTTAGTCCCCAGCCAGGTGTGGCCCTGCAGAATGCCACATTCATTTATTGCAGATCATGCAGAATATTAGTAATATCTGTGATTAGTATTACTAATATTTCTTCTTAATAATCAATAGGTGTCAAAAGCCATTTTAGAATGAAAACTCCATGTCGATTCTGGTTAAATAAATAAAAACAGTAAATGAATGAAGGAAAAAAGCCTTCACCTTTGTGACAGGTCGTTCTTGAGCAAAGTGAAAAGGCCACTGAAATACAGGCTAAATCATACCTTGACATCTACCTTGGAGCACTGTTCAAATGGGTTTAGACTGTAATTTTACAGACAATTTATTTTAAATCAGAGATGGCAACAATGTCTAAAAAAAAATCCTACTTAAGCGGTCTGTGGACTAAAAAAAACATTTGTGTATGTCCCTGAAGTATAGGTGTCAACCCTTTGAATGTGCCTTCATAAAATGCATGCATACATGAGGTCAAGCCAACTGTGTATAAGACACTGTTTTGCGGTTTAATTTGATAAACAGCTATGTTTTCTGATTCTGTCTGCAATAATTCATATGATTACTGGAGGATTTTTTCCACAGTAAACAAATATAAAACTGGATAAATCAAAACCTGTCCACTTCCTGATGCCTAAGAAAAGAGGAACATACATACTTCTTTAACCGATTTCCAGATAACATAGTTTTTGTGTCAAACTGTACAACAAATCCCTTTACCTAGTAATCTGGAATAACACCACAATCAGCATTTCCAACAGATCCCTCTACAGACTGAATATGCTCAGTCACTTTGGTAGTTGTTTCACTGTAAGCAGTCACAGAGCTCCAATAACAGCTTGTCTGGAATGCATGGGTTTTACTTTAGAAACTGAATAATGAGGCAAGAACTCCACAACTGTAAGATCTGTAACAAGAAGAAAGTTTTTGTTCTAACAAACATTAAGGAACCCATAATCAAAATTAAGCTACTTACAGGTCGAACTAATGTAAAGCACTCTTGGCAGTGAACTCTCATATGAACCAGGAAATACTGCCTCATTTTAACAATGACAGCATCCATTTTTAAACAGTTTTCTAGTTCTACTGACTTACACAGGATGATGTGTGTGCAGATGAGAGGACCTGCTACTGCTGTCACAAGACAATGTGCTAGCCCAGAGTAAACGCTCTAGACCCAAGCTAACGTGCTAACTTTGAGCTAATGTCCTAACCGCAAACTAAAGCGATATACCATTATGAAAGTACAGGCTATTCCTTTTAAATGCTCAGAGTAGTTAGCTAAGGAATAAGTTTACGTTAGCCATGATGAATTAGCAATTAAGGGTAATGTAGCTAAACCTTGTGCTGATAGCCATTACATTAACCTAGCTACCCTGTGATTTTCAAGTGTTATGCTAAAATGGTACTGTTAGATAGTTAGTTATAACTTTTCATTTTCCATACTGGAATCTGATCATTTGAAATTATTCAATTATTGCCCTTCCATTTGCCTTCTCTTCAAACCTAGCTGCCAGCTTGTCCATATGAAAATGGTGAACTTGTGCAGGAAAATTCATTAAATGAGGGTCTTAACCTTCAAAAGGTGAACTCTGGTTACACTTATGACATGCCAGACTAGGGTCAAAAGTACTGGGGCGTAAATCAACCAATCTGCTGCAGCATAAAGGTGTGGCCCTCTTCCTTTATCCACATTGTTGGGCCACAACATTCATGTCAGAATTGGCCCTTAAACGTAGATACAAGTTAAGACCATGCACAGCTGTCCAGCATCTGGTCCAATTCTGGCCCACACTTGGGTATGTAAGCCATCGGCCCAGAACTGTCTGCTATTTGGGTGAGCCACTTATGACATGTCAGACATAGGCCAAAAGTACTGAGGTATAAATCAACTGAGCACAAATCTGCTGCAACTTAAGTGTGCTGTGGCCCTCTTCCTTCATCCACATTGATCGGCCATAACATTCACGCTAGAATTGGCCCTTAAATATGACTCAAAACCATACACAGCTGTGCAGCATCTGGCTAATATCTATCTGGAAGTCAACGAACACTCACGGATGTAAGCCAGAATCAGCCCAGAACAGTCTGCTGTCTGAGTTAGAGCCAACAACATGTCATAGTCTACTGATGTTAGAATTTTGTTTCGTGAAGGTTAAAACTCTGACACCATGGCCTAAAACCAACTTTGGCATAAGATGTGTGGAAGACGTTGGATTTTGGTTAATTGGCACCACAAGTTTAAACCAACAAAATATCAAGTTCTAACAATGTTAGAATGTCACGTCGAATTCACCATACTCATGACTGCATGTCAGTATTCTATGTCAATATGAGGTTGACGTGACGTTTGAAAGATGTTGGACTTTGGTTACCTGACACCACAATTTTGAACCAACAAAATATCAATTGCTAAAGATTAGAATACAGGTTAGAATATCACGTAGCATTGATGTTACGATTAAGATGTTAAACAGATGGTGAGTTTTAGTCACAATACTCACAGCTACATGTTAATATTCTACGTCAATATGATGTTGGCATGTGATGTTTGGAAGATGTTCAGTTTTGGTTACCTGACACCACAATTTTGAGTCAAAAAAATATCAATGTCTAATGATGTTAGAATGTCACATTGAATTTTCTTTAAATGTATTACTTTAAATAGATGTTGGGTTTTAGTCACCATACTCATGACTACATGTCAGTGTTCTACGTCAATATGCTGTTGGCATGTCAAGTTTGGAAGATGGATTTTTTTTTGGATTTTGGTTAGAATCACACCTTAAAGTCAACAAAATATCAACGTGTAACGATGTTAGAACGTAACGTCAATTTGGCATTAAGTTTATGACGTTAAATAGATGTTGGGTTTTGGTCACCATACCTCACGACTGCATGTCAGTATTCTACATCAATAAGATGTTGGGATGTGACAGATTTTGGTTACCTGACAGCATGATTTTAAACCAACAAAATATCAACGTTTAATGATGTTAAAATGTTACGTCAATTTGACATTAAGGTTATGACGTTAAAAAGACATTGGGTTTTGGTCACCATACCTCACGACTACATGTCAGTATTCTATATCATTATGATGTTGGCATGTGACGTTTGGAAGGTGTTGGATTTTGGTTACTTAACATCACACCTTAAAATCAACAAAATATCAAGTGCTAAAGATGTTACAATGTTACACCAATTTGACATTAAGGTTATTATATTAAATACATGTTGGGTTTTGGTCACCATACCTCATGACTGCATGTTAGTATTCTATGTCAGTATGACGTTGGGATGTGACATTTGGAAGACGTTGGATCTTGGTTACTTTACATCACAACTTTAAACCATCAAAATATCAACATCAGCTGTCGTCATTATTCTTCATCAAATTGACGTTGGGTTTTTGTCACCATACCTCACGACTGCATATCAGTATTCTACGTCAATTTGACGTTGGCATGTGACGTTTGGAAGACGTTGGATTTTGGTTACTTTACATCACAAAACCAACAAAAGATGAACGTCTATCATTATTCTGTCATCATTATTCTACGTCAAATTGATGTTGGAATTAGACGTTGTGTGTATGTTGAATTTTGGTCATCCGACGTCACGACCAACATTCAACCAGATATCAACGTCTTTTGACGGTGGTGGCCAGCTGGGCAAGCTCCCCAGCATAGTCTACAAGGGCAGCACGGTAACATGAACATCAGATGTCATTAATGCAAAGGCAGTAACAATGACCAATTTAATGTCCTAAAATAGAGTTTCAAGATTACATGGGCAAAAGAGAAATAATAAACGCTACAACTACTCATATAACCATACCACAAATAAATATCATGTTATCCTCTGAAGCCCATGGAATGCTACTCTAACTACCACCAGCCACTGCTAAAACAGGAAGATTCATGAAAGTAAGGATCTGTTACCCCACAAGGATTATGTGTTAAATTACATATAAGAACAAGTGGAGGATCTTTCTGGTGAAGGCTGGCATAATGGCAGGAGGGGGCTTTTGCTTGTGCAGACATGCTTGGGGTGAGGAGGAGGCTCTTAGTGGTGCAGGCTGGCACAAGGACCAGTGGAGGCTCTTGCTGACACAGGCTTGCACAAGGACAGGTGGGGGCTCTTGCTGGCACAGGTTTGCACAATGATAGGGAGAAGCTCTGGTTAGAAAACAGGAGGAGGCACTTACTATACAATTTGAAGCGAGATAATCAGGTGATGAAAAAATTAAAACAGATGCTTCTCACCTGAAAGAACAGCCTACTTCTACACGGTGACAAGAAAGGACAATTAGATATTAAATATCTATGAAATCAGTTTTGTACCTTGTTTGTGCTTCATTTGTTATCCCTGAAGCAAGACTGAAGGTTTGCTGCTGCCTCACTTTTGTTGGGTCAAACATATTGTGAAGTGAGGACTTTAGATATGCTTCTGGTTCAACAGCTCCTGATAGGGACGAGGTTCTTTGGCCACATGGTCAGAAAGAAGATCCATGAGGTTGTCAATATACCCTGCAGTCATTAGTAAGTATCACTTAATCATTTGATGATTAAAACACATGAGTTTACCACTTGCTAATTGAATCTAAATGTAAAGAAATTATAATTTGAGAATCTAATCACTGAAAGGTAATTATGTTCATCACAGTGTTAACAATTTTATGAGCAGCATCTTATAAACAGATTATACTTGTATAAAAGTAATCAGTGTCAAGGTCAAGCCACTCTTCAGGGAGTTGGAGATACTAAAATGTCTCATAAGCGGCTTAAAGAGAACTAATCTCACATGACACACTCTTGATATGTATCCTGAGTAGCTGCACATTTCATAATAGAAAAGATAATAATAATAATAATAATAATAAAGCAGACTTTCATTTCTACACAATGCACAATACTAGTGATAGATACAAATTAGCAAAACAAAATCCCTTCTGAATCGTTTCACATGTCTGAACAAAGACAAGCAGGCCAGCTGAATCAATCTGACATGCCATTTCTCTATAGTTTTTCACCAGAAAAAAAAAAGTTATTGTACTGTTGTTATCTTACAGTTTTTTTTCTTATAATTAATTAAAATAGGGACATGCACACACATCACATAACCACCAAGTTGACTCGCAAAATACTACATAAAATTCGCAAATTTGACTAAATAAAATCCTAATACTCGAGTTACAACTGAATCCATAACGTTGCGGCGATAAGCTAAATTTACTGTCATCAGAGAGACATGCAAGGTTCACTGCACAAAGCAGTAAAAAATTCCCAGATAGCAAAGTAACGTTGAATCAACCTTGATATGTCATTTTTGACGCTTTTGGTTGATGACCTAAAATCAATTGTGATTCAACGTTGTCATGGGTTGAATTCTTAACTGTTGTTTAAACATTGAAATAAAGACGTAGAAACAACACTGTACTTTGTTATTTCCCGGGTAGCAAACTTACATGACTGCTTGTACTAACTAAAAGCAAGCAGAACACATCACTACAGGATGCATACCTTCCCCTTTTGTCTCAAAGTAATTTACAGCCTACTTTATTTCATCCAGATGTTCTTTATATGGCGCGTATTTTGGAAGGCAGGCAATGCATCCAAAAATACCAAAGGGCTATAAAATCTGCAGTCCCAGCTTGGCACAGTTGGGGCACCCTGCAATTTGCCCATGTTTGGTTGAATGCACATTATAAGCTGCCTGGAACACGACAAAATCGTGGCACATAACTAATCAAACAAGCCTTTCCTCGGTTGAAATTCGGGAGCTTGGAAATACTAAAATTCGCAGAGCAGGGGTACTCCTGGACCAGCACTTGGAACCTCTGAGTTATTCAAGAGACACTAGTAAAATTCTGTGCACCTTTATTTAAGTAGTAAATCAATAATGGACAATGAGGTTAAGAATAAGGAACTACTTTGTGTGCTGACTAAACATGTATTAAGTTTAATCAAATGTTTGTTGTTTCAACGTTATTTTGTTATCTGGGAAATAGTCATATGTGGATGATACCATCTAATAGTTTATTTCCATCTGATGCAAAGTGACAAACGTTTCGAGCTCAATTTTTGCAGTGTTTTTTAGTGTCAGTTATGATAGACAAACATAGCTAGATAAAACATATAACACAAACCTTTGCAGAGCAGTGGGGGCTCCAGGACTGGAGCTGGAACCTCAGTGGAACACGATGGCTTGCAAAACTCTTGGATGATTGCGGGTGCCGTGAACTTCATAAACATTGCATTTACATCTGTATTTGAGTCTCATTGTAAGCTTCTGTGCATGAGCAAACAGCTTATCAGATAGTGTAGTGCGCCAGATACACTATACTGCCAGAAGTTTTCGCTCATCTGCCTTCACATGCATATGAACTTGAGTGACATCCCATTCTTAATCCATAGGGTTTAATACGATGTCGGCCCACCCTTTGCAGCTATAACAGCTTCAACTCTTCTGGGAAGGCTTTCCACAAGGTTTAGGAGTGTGTTTATGGGAATTTTTGACCATTCCTCCAGAAGCGCATTTGTGAGGTCAGACACTGATGTTGGACGAGAAGGCCTGGCTCGCAGTCTCCACTCTAATTCATCCCAAAGGTGTTCTATTGGGTTGAGGTCAGGACTCTGTGCAGGCCAGTCAAGTTCTTCCACACCAAACTCGCTCATCCATGTCTTTATGGACCTTGCTTTGTGCACTCGTGCGCAGTCATGTTGGAACAGGAAGGGGCCATCCCCAAACTGTTCCCACAAAGTTGGGAGCATAAAATTGTCCAAAATCTTTTGGTATGCTGAAGCATTAAGGAGTTCCTCTCACTGGAACGAGGGGGCCGAGCCCAACTCCTGAAAAACAACCCCACACCATAATCCCCCCTTCACCAAACTTTACACTTGGCACAATGCAGGTAGACAAGTACCGTTCTCCTGGCTACCGCCAAACCCGGACTCGTCCATCGGATTGCCAGACGGAGAAGCGTGATTCGTCACTCCAGAGAACACGTCTCCACTGCTCTAGAGTCCAGTGGCGGTGTTCTTTACACCACTGCATTCAATGCTTTGCATTGCGCTTGGTGATGTAAGGCTTGGATGCAGCTGCTCGGCCATGGAAACCCATTTCATGAAGCTCTCTATGCACTGTTCTTGAGCTAATCTGAAGGCCACATGAAGTTTAAAGGTCTGTAGCAATTGACTCCGCAGAAAGTTGGCGACCTCAGCGCACTACGTGCCTCAGCATCCGCTGACCCCGCTCTGTCATTTTACGTGACCTACCACTTTGTGGCTGAGTTGCTGTCGTTCCCAATCGCTTCCACTTTGTTATAATACTACTGACAGTTGACTGTGGAATATTTAGTAGCGAGGAAATTTCACGACTGGACTTGTTGCACAGGTGGCATTCTATCACGGTACCATGCTGGAATTCACTGAGCTCCTGAGAGTGACCCATTCTTTCACAAATGTTTGTAGAAGCAGTCTGCATGCTTGGTTTTATACACCTGTGGCCATGGAATTGACTGGAACGCGTGAATTCAATGATTTGGATGGGTGAGTGAATACTTTTGGCAATATAGTTTATGTTTAGTATGTTCCTCCATTTCCATAACGACATAGCACTGCCCAGCAGCAGTGAGAGATCCGGTGTGAAGTGCAAGAGAACATGTATCCTTTTTGTTTGTGCATTCTGATGCAGTATCAGACAAGCAGTGTGACCCCATCCTGCCCCAGGCACAAGACAGTGCAAATCCAAACTGCCATAGTCTCTAACCAGCACAAGCTAGTGTAATTTTAGTCTGTCCCTGTCTCAGTCCAGCACAATCTAGTGTAATTTCAGATTTCTTCAGTCTCAAACCAGCACAAGACATTGTAAATCCATACTGTTTAGTCTCATGACCAGCATAAAGCCTGGGTACACTACATGACTTTAAGCATGTAGCAAACTGTAAAAAGAAATTATAAAAAGACTGTATCTTGTTACCACCCTAAACAGAGAGAGTAAGAGACCACGAATGAAATACAAGTGCAGTTTCCTCATAGATGGCTTGATCTTGAATGAATAATGATATATAACATAAAACAAGGCTCATTTACATGCTTTTCAGTTCAGTCCACTGACAATAAAATAGAGTTTTTAAGTTATTTCTTCTCTATACAATTACAATTAGCTCGAGACAATTACTTAACTGTTCAATCTCTATGTTGCATAATCCACACTTCCTTTCAAAACAAAAATCCTTATAACACGCAACTACTAAAACACACAAAACATATGCTTAAGAATGTCTAACTACATCAGTAAATGAACAGCTCTTGAAAGGAATTATTTCCATGGAGTATATCTATCCGCCATTATCGTTATCTAGTCTGCCACGCACATTCTACGCGTATAGTGATATCGTGAAATGGCGGCGCTGACCTCCTTAACTAACGATTTCCATCATACGCACATTCAAACTACTACAGGACTTACAAGCTATTAGAATAAACGAACATAAATAACAAAAACATACATCTTTCACAGTTGACGGTAATTACTGAGTGGTTGTGGAACACGATTAGCTCTGGTTTTTCCATTTGAGTTAGCTTAATATCCTCACTAGACTTTACTAGTAACACCATTACTGCATTTGCTTATTTTTACAAACAACATATAACTACTTTTAGCTTAAGATGTGTTTACTATAACAATTTCAACAATTGGACCGTATTTTCTTGGATTCCTACCTAAATAGAGGGAGTAAGAGACCACGGATGAAACACAAGTGCGGTTTCCTCATAGATGGCTTGATCTTGAATGAGGAAAAGCCCGTGAACGCCCCCTACTGTCTGGATCGAGGCATAGCCAATCGATTGCAGATCACTATAGTAAGGACTACTGGTAGATTTCCTATTTTAAAGAACAGCCAAGCTTTATGTCTTTCAATACTCTTGATCATGGATTAACCATCATATTCCTTCTTTTTCACATAAAATCTCAAATGGCTCCAGAGCTATGAGTTTACCACAGATGAATTTTTCTATTTATAAGCCACAATCTCACACTTTCCAATTGATTTTTGCTGATCTTTATGTCGAATGAAAAAATGTCCATCTGTCGTTCTTTTCGTGAAAACTACTCACATTCAAATCCAAAAATGAAATAATTACAAAGATTAAGGTTTTTACAAGAAAACAGCATTAATCTGAGTAAATTCTCAAGAAGCAACTGCTCAAATAAAGAAATACATCAATCCTTTTGGGGCAAAGGAGGAACCTTTGCCCCTCCCAGTATTCTCAGTGGTTAAGTTCTAAGACCTCAGAGTGCTCCCCTCACTTCTAACCAATGACATCTTCCATAAAAAAAAGTTCACTGAGGCCACTACTTTAATGTCTAAACTGTTTTATAAGGCCTTACCAGGCCAGTGTTACTTTATTCAACATATAAACTTCCATGATCTGTAGACAATTAGTATTGATGACAAAATTTAGACAATTAGTATTGATGACAAAATTTAACGACAAGATCGTAATGCGCACTGTACGGTGTAAATTTGAATGACAAAGTCTGTCTAAGTTTAAGTAATGAGTATTGTGTCACACCAGTTCACACAGGTTTTTACAAAGCATTCAGAGCTCATCAAAAAGGCCGCTGTTGATTTTGAGAGAAAAAGAGGCAGTCTGTCTCACTGTGCTTAACCCATTTTCAGACCAACAAAGTCCAGTCTAACTCCAGCCTAGCCCTTTATCAGACCAGCACATGCTGGTGTAATTCCAGCCTGTCTAATACACTCAAAAAAATGACTCTTTGAATTTACTTAATTTTTTTTCATCAAAGTGTTGCACGAAATTAAATTATCTACATTCAGATATATAATTTGAGTAACATTTACTCATTACCTATAAGCAATGTCAACTTAACTATATTTTGCAGGATTTACTTCAATAACTTCAGTAACTTTAACTGAAATGAATCGTGCAAATTATGTAGATTGTAGATAACTTTTTTTTAGTTAAAACTCAAATTTGATGCCTTTCTGATGACATTTACTCATTGCTTGTAGGTTTTGTCAGCTTAATTATATTTTGTAAAATTTCCTTGGTGTAATTTTTACTAAATTTAATCATGTTCATGCTATTTCATTAAATTATGTAATTGTTAAATAACTTTTTAGTAAAACTAGTAAATTTTGATGTATTTCCAAATAGTTACTCATTGTTTTATTATGTACAACAGCTTAATTATATCACAGAGCATTTATTAATGTACAATTTTAAATGTTAATTTTCACTAATTAAACTTCAACTACACTTTAATGTTCCATCTTTTTAAACACCTGGTCAAGACAACAACTATGACAATAAAAAAAAATTACTGTGACTTTATTAAGGTACATCAAATGCACATGCATATTAGGATCAACTAAAATACACATTTGCTTTATCACTATAGAAAAACACTGAATATTAAGTAATAAAACAAGACTGTAGACAAAATAAAGCAGAGCAGTAAAAAAATAGATTAAATACTTCTCTAAAAGTGCACCGCTATCAATACATTATTGCTTGTCTTGCAGGCAACACAAGCTAAAATGCAACTTTACATACAATAAGCTTCAAACTGAACACTGCAATTATAAACACATTCACCCAAATGTGTGTGCCTTTCATCACAATTCATTAAGCCTTAAGTAACGACCCAGAATTTGTGAAACAATGAAGTAACATTCAGTAACTATGTAATGATAACACTAACCTTAAGTGCAACTTTACAACAGCAGATATTTAAAATAGAACAGCACAATAACACAGTATTAATGTTATATGACTTTATACAATATCCAATTGTCATCAATGATCAAAATAATGCCCCAGAAATAGGTGCCTACAGAGTACAGCCTTCTTGTCAAAGCACTGTCTCTAGTTAGCACAACCTTATTTTGCTTATTAGACTTTGCAAATTTGGGGTGAAAATTTATAGAGCTCAAATTGTTCAAAAGGCTACTTTGCACAGTGTTAACAAAAAAGACTCTAAAATTTAACTGCATGCTGTTTTAAGACAAAATTGTTCTTAAACATGACCAGGATCTTGACATGTTGTATAGAAAATCATTGAAATGTCATTGAATTTTAAAAGAGATGTTGACAGCCATTCTTGTTTCACGTGACTTAAGCGTTGTTCAAAAGCCCATTGCTTTTCAATCAAAGCAGAAGCTAGTGTGAAAAGTTCCATATATTTCCAGAATGGACAGCCTACTTTGACTATCCCACGATTTTGTTCTCCAAACCAAGAATATTAGGGGAGAACTTTGCACCATCCTTTGGCATGAGGAATGTACAAATTCATAGCAGCATTTCCGCCCATTGTGATGAGCCATATTCAGTACATAGATTACTCCAAGCATTACTGCAGTCTGGTGCAACTGATTTGATGTTTCCTACAATAATGTTTCCGTCAGCGTCAACCTTTTCATATTCTCCAAGAGCTCCACCCTCTTCTGATGACATAAATGTCCATTTCAGTGCTGTGCTGGTCTCTCAATATGTCTTCACCATGAATGTCCTACAAATTAAATCTTGTTATTAATACTACACTTCATTGTACTCTTGCTCCATAAAGAGCAAGTTCAGTTTATTTCTCATCTGAGCTCCTCTAAATACTTCCAGGCACCTCCGACAGTTTTTTTAATATCAAATACTTATTTTATGATGAATCTAAATAAAATCAGCCCCCATCTCCACAAACCTCCATTCAATGGTCAAATACACATTACAAAATGGATAGTTCTAATTCACCCTTCTCACACTAGCACCTACAATCTATTACTGGTGCTAACATACTAACACACCAACGCTGCGTTTCGATTTGGATTTACTACACAGATGGGAGGGGGCTGATTTTATTAAGCAAATGTTATTAGCAATTGATATAAGAACTGAGGTGCCTAGAAGACACACACAGTATTTAAAAGAGCTCAAATACGAAATAAGATGAATTTACCTTAGTTAGAAATTAGAAGTGAATTAGAATGATGGTGATGTGCTCAGGTCACATACTGACTTACCCTGTACTCCTTGATAAGAAATCCATCATCATCATTCAGGTGCAGACAAAGAGCTTTTATGATGGCTTCTCTTTTACGGTGGACATTCTTCACCTGCACATATTGATTGCACTTGTTAGAATATACCTTCAACTGTTTTTAAAAAAAGAGGTACATTAACTTGACAAGCATGCAAGGAACAGATAAAAGAAACATGAACATCAAAATCCCGATCATCTTAGAGACTGAAAAATTATTACTAATTTGAACAATAAAACAAATAAATAAAAAGTAGCTTTACAAAACAAATAGCCTTATAGTTAAATATCAAATCTGGATCATAAAAATGCACTTACCAGAGACTTAGAACATGCCACAGAATCCTTTAAAACATGGCACTCAACGACCTTGTTAAGCCTTAACCTATAAACAAATCAAATCAAATCAAATTTATTTGTATAGCGCTTTTTACAACTGATGTTGTCACAAAGCAGCTTCACAGAAATCCGTTTAGAACAAAGTTTCAACATGAAATGTAAATCCTCCAGGTGAGCAAGCCAGGGGCGACAGTGGCAAGGAAAAACTCCCTCAGTTGAGGAAGAAACCTTGGGAGGAACCAAGGCTCACATGGGGGGACCCATCCTCCTCTGGTCAAACTACGTACAAAATTATTATTCTACTAATATTAATAGTAATAGTAGTAATAGTTAGGAGACTTCAGTGTAGAGTGGGCAGCCAGTCCAAGGCAGGTGGCGGTGACTGGGTTGTGGGTAACTGGTCTGAAGCGGGTAGCCGGAGAGCTCTACAAACAATCATCCAGCAGTGTCCGGCCGGACAGGTGAGCAGTCGTTTTCTCGTTTTCAAAGAGGACATTTACATAAAATTTAATGAAAGACCATGTTAACATTTTATCTTAAACATAAGCTTTACTTTAATGTTTTATCACTTTACCTTAATGTTTTATCTCACCATGTGCAAGAACATAACAGTGCATTATTTTGGCTGAAATTTAATAGTCTTAGAATAATATATATTATTTTATTCATATTTTGTATTAATCTTGTGAACATTATTTTAGTTTGAAACCAACTATGATATTTAAGTCACATCAAGGTTCTTTTAATCATTATAGCTATCAGGATTCCCTGTCTAGGGTTTGTGCATTATTGAGCATCAAAATCAATGTATAATAATTACTTCTACCACTTGACACTTGAAGACCATAATGTTAAACATAAATGCAGGTTGACTAAACATAAGGTAAACCCCATTTTGGTAACAATGACAGGGGAGTCACATAAGCAAAATACATTTGTGAGTTTTATATACATTTTATATACAAACTTATATTCTGCTTATAATAATGAGCAATGACACTGCTGTTATATGGGCAAACATAAACCTCTTCCACTACAGGGCTGAACAGTTAGCATTAGCTTGCTAATTAACAAGATAATGGATTCTATTATGCCGAACTAAATCTCCACTGACGATTCTGATGGAGCAAAGTCGAGCGATTGGTGTTGAAGGAACAGAAAGCTGAAATTAATTTTAAACCTGCTTTATGGTGCTTGTAGCCTACTACCTAGGTTAAGTTAGCTGCTAACACTAACGTTTGCTTAGCTAACTAACGCTAGCTAGCTGCGCTAACGGTATCAGAGTTCATGTTGGAACAAAACATGGCAAACTGGGTTCATCCAACAGAGCATTAAGTGTTAAATGGACAAACGTTGAAATTAAACCCGTTAACTGATGTCTGTAACCTACTAGCTGCTAACGCTATGTTTGCTAAGCTAACGCTAGCTATAATAGCGTTAGCAGGCTCCATATTCAAACCCCAGGCTCGGTGGAGCTAAGCTAGCTAACAGCTAGCTAGCTAACAAAGGCTGAAATTACACAGGTTCGTGGACACCTAGTACCCAAATATCACATCCAAAATCACAGGTGAAGCGAGCACAGCCTCCTCCGTGGGAAAAGATTATTACAGGTCACGTCAAAGACACACAACTAGCTAACGCTAGCTAGGTCTGTTTACTTCGAATATGCGTTGAACTGAGCCCCTCACAAACTTATGCTATGCTAGTCGTCCCTTAACTGTACGTTTTCATCAAAGTTATATCCAACGCTGCGTTGCGTGCATCTACAACCATCTAAACAATATTTTACTGTGTACCTGTACGATGACACAGCGGCTAAACGCACTCGTCTGCAGTGAACTTCAGAAAATGGCGCCATTACTTAGCTAGCTAGGCTAGGTCCACAGTAACGTTAGCTAACGGTTGTGTTCATGAGCAAACTTAGTGAGGACCTCGAGTAACCTCAACATGACAGATACTTATGAAGGACACATTAAATTAAAACATTGACCTTTACAATTAAAACACTGCGGTCAGCTTTAGTAAGTTTAGTGATTATTTGACTGAGTGACGTTATGTGTACTTTGAATATGCGTCGGTTTAAAATACCCTGGCTAGGTAGCTAGCTAAGTTAGCTAGCTAGCGGATTCCCTTAAGTCCTCCCTTAACCTTACGTTTTTGCCAATATGTTTCTGCGTAAATGTCATGAATATGTTATATGTCCATAATGACAAACAATAGACAATATACAATCTCCTACCTTGTAAATGTAAGGTGACAGAATTTCCTCAGGTCAGCCAAATCCTCCCAGAGACGAGGTGTAGAAAATGTCTGCCGTCAGCTCGGGAAAAGTTGTGCATGCGCAGTTTCTACCCCTTGACAACATAATTATTTCTAATTCACTTTAAGCGTGTTTCATATGCTTAGTTTACTGGTTTTCAACATTGCTTATTATTATTTAGTTGAAGCAAAAACACATTTAAATTGAGAAAAACATGCACAATTTTATTATGTAAAATTTACTCAGGGCCAAGTTCATTTTTTTCAGTGTAGTATCTATAGCAAACATTTTTGCAAAGCCATTTATAAGGTGGCATCTAGTTACTGACCTAGAGCTTCCAATGCTCCATTAGTAAAGTTCATGAAGCGCTGCAGATTATACCACAGATCCAACCAGCATTTTTCATAGTCTGACCCCATGGCAAAAAAGTAACTAAAGTTACATAAAGTTATGAAACTAAAGTTTCATAGTCTGACCCCATGGGAAAAGAGTAAGTAAACTCTTTAGGTATATCTACAAGTACACCTGCCCAGTTAAGTTTTGGTTTACCATCAAGTGATCTTCTGCTTCTAAAACGAGTATCAGGCAATCATGCAATAGAGTTGGTGAGAGCAGAAGTATGTTACCAGGTAGGGTGACAGAAGCACAACAACTTTCCCAGTCCTCTGGTAAAGCCTATATTAGCTAAGTACCATCCTTACAAACCTGAAACAAATCCACTACCGACAAAGTGCCATGCACATAACTTAGATGTCCCTCACAACTGTAATAGTCTGACTTAACCAAGGGTGTACTTGAGCCATCAAAATGTACAACACACTTATGTGAGATGTGACCATCATCATAATGTCTGTAACAGAAACAGAAAGGATAATGCTCACAAGAATCCAGAACTACAGTTGGTGGGGTTATAGTGGGCCTATGAAGTTTTGTGTGAGTGCACTGACTAACATCATTCACAATGAATTGTAAATACAATTCCCTACCTGTCAGGCACCATCACTATACAAGACCAAGGTAAGGCTGGGTGTCTGGTGGCCCTTCTTCATTTCCAGATCCCCAAGAAAAAAGCAAGGCCAACCTGCTCCTTGGGTTCAGCAGTGTCATCTCCATCATCAATAGGGCCTTCGTCAGCATCTGTTTGTCCTTCTCCTGCTGCTTGGTCTGCATCTTCCCCAAGCTGTTGAGCAGGGCTATCTGAAGTGGACAGTTCCCCAGCTTCTTGGGGTTCAACTGCACGGGTTGATTGCTCATCACCTGGTGCTATTGCTTTGGGATCATTGCTCACCGCTGACATGGGACGGTTGGGATTTGGAGCTCTACAGTGGTTGAGATGGTAAAACAATTTTGTTGCTTACACTTTTACTGCCATTGGTGTGGATGGAATCATAAAGAGACCCTAGATGTCTGGGCTCGTTCCTTTTGAAGACTTTGACGCAGACGTTAGTGTCCTGAAAGCACAAATTTTGGAGGTCCATTCAACTGTGGCACCTGAGCAAAAATATCTTTATGGATTTTAGTTAGACTTGTCGCATACTCAAGCAGTTCAGCTTTGAGCTGCTCAAGTGGTGGATCTTTATAGGGTCCTCTTACAAAAGGCAGAGTCATTGGTCGACCTGTAAGCATTTCATGCGGAGACAGGTGTGTTTTTGCAATTAGTGGATGTTCTTATGCTAAATACTGCATACGGCAATGCTTCAAACCAGTTCAGGTTACTGTCTGCACAGATTTTAGAAAATTTTGCTTTTAATACACCATTTTGCTTCTCAACCATTCTTTGTGATTGAGGGTGATAAACACATTTTATACACAATGCTTCAGTAATGATCTGAATAATTTTATTTACAAAGTGTTGCCTGTTATGTGGACTGATTTTATCAGGAATACTAAATCTGGGAATTACTTCTCTCAATGAAAAATTAGCAGCTGATTTTGCGTCAGCTTTAATTGTGGGCTGGGCCTCTATCCAACAACTGAAACCATCTACTTTGACCAGTACATATCTATATCTACCAACTCTTTGTCCTTTGTCAACACAGTCTATCATTATATGCCTACAAGTCCACCAGGTGTAGGAATATGACCTAGAGGTGCACAAAATAATTTTCTGACATTACATTTTGCACAGACAGCACATTTACTTAAGGCTTCATTAACCATTGGGATTAAATAAAGAGACCACCACAGGCCACTCCATGTGCATCCTGTATTAGAGTGGTAATCGAATGTGTTGGAGCAACAAAATGTCCCTTTGAACCTGGCTAAATCTGATTTTCATCTCAAATAGCTCCTATCTGTCTCCAATAGAGTATGTTCATATACTCCAGCTAGAGCTTGCAGTTCTTTTAGGTCAGCTAGATCAGCTTCATACTTATCTGATTCTTAATTGTTAATTATTACTACTAGACATTGGTGCACTGATAAGGCAGCTACATTATTGCCACATGTAACTAATGAACTGTCTGTTTTGTGTCCTGCGCATTTAAACAAACCCTCTTTGCTCCCAGATTGAACCAAACATGTGATACACAGAAGAGTCGGTGTGGATGGAACATTTCTTACCTTTTGCCGTCTGACATGCTGTGGTTAAAGCATTAATCTCAGCCAACTGTGCAGAACATGGTTTGCGAAAACTGGTTTAAAACAAAGTCTGAAAAGAGTCACTGTCAGGACAATACTGGACCACTGCACAGCCTGCCAAATTTTCTTCTAGTCCTCTAAAACAAGAACCATCACAAACAAGATTAGTTCATACTGTAAATCTTTTCTAGGTTTTAGAAAATTATCTATTATTTCACAATTATGTGGAGTGCTATCATCAGGTGTAATCATTCTTTCAGCAGGATTGACTTCTGAACATTTATGAATTGTAAGTTCAGGTGCTGATAAGATTGTGTTTAGCTGTGCAGCACACAACTAAAGGCTGGTGTAATGCTTACATTTTTGGCAGTTAGTTTATTCTGTACGAGATGTAGGTCACATTTCTGCAAAATGGTCCTCACTAAAAAGTTTGATCCTAGTTACAGCCCTGATAACACGGTGGCATTCCTTGTTCAATTTTGTCAAGTTGTGAACTGAAATATGCTATCGGTTTGGTCTGACCATCTGTGCCAGCACTTCATTACCATAGCCATTCTTTTCAGCTACATAAAGCATGCAAGGCTTAGAGTGGCCTGGACTGGCCAAGGCAGGAGCAGAGCACAAATCAGTTTTCATATTTACATGAGCTTGTTCTGCTTCATCATCCCACAGTAAAGCACCCTTCAAACTGAAGCTGTTTTAACCTTCACCTCAGGACAAATAATAAGATCTCCAGTGATTAGTGACTTTGAATGTCCTTGCATGCACTTTTCCCAAGGTGTAGCATAGGTTTCTTGACTGCTGGTGGGGTCATACTGCAAGGTGAATGTAGGTCATCTGGCACATCAATCATTTCAGGTCATATGGCTTGAATGCATGGCTTCACCTTTGTGAAGGTGTTGTTCAATCAATCGCAGCCAATAGACAGAGGGCAGTATACAAAATTTACTTTTCTCTTCTTGTGTGGTCATCAGCATCTGCCACACAGGGGCTGGAAAATCCACCCAGACTCCATCAGGTGTACATTTAATATCTGCCTTCAATTTGCATGAAACATCTCTTCACAGGAGACTAACAGGAGTACAGAATGGGCATTATCACTTTTCGTTTTTCAATGGTCAGCTCTGACCATGGCCCTAACTAGCTATGAGGACACTGAGATCTGGACCTCGGTAGTTTCAGAAGGATTTTTTTTTCACTTTTCTTTATTCATGAGATTAAATGTAGAAACAGCACCATTATGACAATACAGTTATTTACTCAGAGGCATAGCCACAGTGTCACAGACCTACCTAGAATATTTATAATCCGTCATTTTTTCATGATATGAAGTTTGATTTGTTTTCTGTGAGCGTTGTCACTGTATTATGGCCAATCAAAATCTGCTCCCTGTTATTTTCTTCAATATTTTCTTCAATAATTTTCTCCAATAACTGCCTAACAAACATTGCTATCTGCAGTTGCTTCAGTAATCAGTAATCAGTGCCCTGATGTTCGTGACTAGCATTAGGAAGTTTTGAAGGGTCATATGAGATTCAGTGTGGGGAAAAAAAAAACATAACTACCCAGTGAGCTGAGTGATTCAGCTGACCTCAGAACAGCTGTGGCTCAGCCATAGATTTAACTGCCCACTCAGTTTATCTCTGTATGCGACACTACATTGCCCAGAGAACCAGAGTAACGTTAACTTTGAATTCTTGAGATGTTCAGGTATGCAGCACACATGCTTTAGGCTAACATATAACATTGCTATGATATAAATGTAGCTAGCTAAGAGTTTATGAGTGTGATTAACACATTAAAATTGTAAAATGCATACGCTATGTTTTATTACTTATTTGGACTGGCTCGTAATGTTGCTGGCTAAATCAGCATGCTTTATTTTAGCTCCAGTAGCTTCTCAGTTTAGGCTACAGGCTCTGTTGTTGGCTATATTAGTGATTAGATGAGAAATTAAAGTTATTTTGTGTTACCTACTTATAACATATTACGGCAGGCATGAGACAGTTCACTGCTAACCAGCATATTGACGGTATAGCATCATGTAGCTAACATTGTTGAGAAATCAGCAGGTATATTTGGCTCTATTTTGTCTCATTAACTGTATGAGTAGCTGCCTTTCCTGTTAGCTGGCAGACAACCTTTTATAACGCATATTTAATGTGTGCTTTTTCAGGCATCAGTGAGGAAAGAGATGCAAAGAAACAAGCAAAGACAGATAGATAAAGAGAGAGAGAGAGAGAGAGAGAGAGAGAGAGAGAGAGAGAGAAATAAACTAAAATCAATTTGAGACTATCACCTGATTTAGTGTAGGTTTCAACATGCATTTTTAGCTGACAATAAACATAAATAAATAGTTCAATGATTCATTAAATAAACTTAAACAGGGCGACTGGAGTCAAATCAGAAATGGACCTCACTAAAATTTTGATCTTAGTAACAGCTCTAACAGTTCTGTGAAATGTAATGTTTGTCTTCTCCCAGAGAATCTTTGCGTCCAGATCTTTTTGCTTGACAGGGGAAGAATTTTCACCTTGTGGGCTGATCACTGAATGGGTTGCCCCAGTGTCCATTAGGAATGCCATACTTCGCTGACCATTAATAGAGACTTGTACTTTGGGTTCCGCCACTGGTCCTAGAGGATGAGTGGTGGCTACCAATTGCTTATTCTCCCCCTCCTGTTTCTCTAGGCCTCTTCAGAGAGAGAGAGAGAGAGAGAGAGAGAGAGAGAGAGAGAGAGAGAGAGAGAGAGAGAGAGAGAGAAATGAAATATGAGTGCATGGTTGGGTGCTTCTATTGCACTGACGTTGTACTGGGAGAGTGTTTGATTTGGGCAGCTGCATCTGATGTGCCCCATCTGTCTACAATTATAGTCAAATCAAGTCAAAGTTTATTTATATAGCTTTTTATAGCTTTACCAAAAAATCCAGGTCCAAGCCCTTATGATCAAGCCAATGGACAGGATGGACAGTTGTTCAGCTCTGCAAAGAAACCAACAGACAGTTCTGTTAAAAGAGACACATTACAGAATACAGTGTTACAGAAGGTAACAAAGACATGAGGGCTCCCTGAGATGTCAGCACTCCTCTGCTCCACCATCAACAAACTTGAGTGAATGCATGTGTGACGTGTCAACAGAAACCAGACGCTCGCGGAAGTAAAAGATGATGGCGTTCAATAATACCAGGCTAACAAACCGAAAAAGGGCAGAGCAAAAGACGAAGTCAAAAATACAGGCAAAAAGTTCCAAAACACAGATCAGTCAGGAGAGGCAAAAGCACAAAAGGGAAAAGACAAAAAGGCAGAGTCGATATACACAAAGCAAAGGTTCAAACACGGGATAATGGCAGTCAGTATACAAACGCTCGGTAGTTCAACAGGAAACAATACCTCACACTGAATTGGACTAAAGCCCAGGCTTATAAAGTAAACTACACAGGTGCTGCCAGTTAATACGTGAGCGAGTGTCAGAAGTCACGTGATCTCCCATAGAATTGTGGGCAATGGAGTCCGTGTCGGAGTCGGAGTCCGAGGGAAGTTGCCGAGTCATGTGATCTCCCAGAGGATTCTGGGAGATGAAGTCCGTTTCTTTCAGAGAGTTCACCGAATGCGTGACAGCATGAGAGCAGTGGGACAACACCACCAACACTACCAATTTACCACAATACCACAATTCCTATGTCCAAGAAAACCCAGATCTTTCATCAAACAGGAAAAACTGTTTACCAATGGCTTGACAAAACAAGTTGGTTTTTAGCCTAGACTGAGGCTGTGTCTGAGTCCAGAACACTGACTGGAAGATTATTCTAATGCTTGGGGGCTTTGTATGAAAAGTCTCTACCCCCTGTTGTAACTTTATTAATTCTAGGTACTAATAGTTAGCAAGCACCTTGTGATTTAAGTAGGTGTGATAGTTCATAGAAAGAGACAAGTTCACTCAGGTACTGAGGGGTGAGGCAGTTTAGAGCATTATATGTCAGTAAAAGAATTTTGTACTCAATGCAGAATTTAACTGGCAACGAGTGTCGACCAGACTCTTTTGAGTCTTGGTGCCTCTTAAGGTTTCTTCCTCTTGCTTTTAGGGAGTTCCTTGCCACTCTCGCCATTGGCTTTCTCAGTGGCTTTTTCTGTAAAGCTGCTTTGTGAAAACGCCTGTTGTAAAAAGTGCTATATAAATAAACTTTGACTTGACTTGAACCAGTGTAGGTTTGATAAGTCTTAGCTGGGTGGTGTAGTGAGTTCTGTTTGGCTAATGTGCGTTGTCATTTGCACTCTCTCTTCTGTCATGTCCAAGGCCGGTGTCCAGAGTTTCACCACCCGTCTTTGTTTTTGGCCTGGAGATGTGCTGTGTATTTTTGTTTTTTACGGTCTGGCAATGTTTAAATAATCCCAGACTGAACTTAAACGCCTTGACTGTCATGCCTGCTTGGATTCTGTGTCATACAATCTCTGCCGGACACTTGGAATTGCTCAACGTCCACGTTACATCCACCGTTTAAAAAGAGGACCCTCGTTTAGTTATGGCTGTGATGGTTGTGATGGCTCTGATGCGTGGGTCCCGACTACATGGACATAAAATTGTGCTCGCCGGCATGACACTAAAGCCATCTGTGGAATAAATCATGGCCATTATTGTGTCCTATACTGTATGTCAGACTCTAGAGGTCGCTGTTGCACCTCAGTGTTAAGGGCAGGACCTAGAGGAAAAAGAGATGTGTGAGCGTAGACGGCTATGCCCGTGCCAACTGAGTTGGAAGAATGAATCTAAATGCATCGTCCGTCTTGGCTGATTACTCACTGTACAAGGACACAACATAATTGGCCATGAGAGACCTGCATACAACCTACTAAATTGAATAACGTCCCTTTTCCAACTCCGTTTCTGCCATCTCCTGGTGAGCCTGCTCTGCCATTCATCACATGGGTAAGAATGTTCTGTAACTACTTGCTAGTTATTAATGCGACAGGGGATGACTGGCCCGAAGTACGAAAAAGGGTTCTTCTATTTCATTGCCTGGGAACAGAAGGGCAAAGATTTTTTTATACACTACCAAGCACAGACGAATCAGTTGCTTAATGATCTAGCCCCTTTTAAGCATAGACTTCTCCCTGCCACCCGCTTGTGTCCTTGGATCACCCCTGAACTAAGAGGCCATTGGTCAGCGTCTTGAGTGCCTTTATAAAAAAAACTGGCCTTACTATCCACTCTCTACTTTACAGTCAGCACACGCACAAGTATAGCGGCGCCCTTAATACTGCCTGCTCCAACTACTACTCCTCCATCATAAATAATGCTAAGTCTAGGCCGAAAACACTCTTCAAACTGTTAAACTCCTCCATCCTCCTGTGTGAGCATGCCCCCATTCAACTGAGCAATGTCAGGCTTTTCTACATTCCTTAAAAAAGAAAATGAATCAAATCTATAGTTTCTTTCCTTCTACTTCTCAGTCATTCACATTTACCGATTACTCTGGGCACAAAGTTAACTTCTTTCACACCTGTTGACTCATTTTCTGAGCTCATCACTAAGTCTTACACTTCCTTCTGTCAGCTTGACCCTGCCCCCACCCCTCTACTCCAGGCCTGTTCATCTGTAATGATCACTCCAATTACTACAGTGATAAATTCATGTCTGTCTTCTGGTTTTGTTCCTTAAAACTCCTGCGGCTATGCCTATACTTATGAAACCTGAATTGGATAAAACTTCTCTTTCTAATTGCAGACCCATTTCACACCTTCCATTTTAGCTAAAGTAATGGAAAGAGTGGTTGCTTCCCAACTCTGAGACAGCTCTTCTGCGTGTAGTTAATGATCTTCTCTGGTCTGCTGATAGTGGTCCTCTCAGTATTCTCCTTCTCCTCGACTTAAGTGCAGCATTCAATATTGTTAATCATGATGTTCTTTTCTCTATTGGTATCACTGACAGCCTTACAGTGGTTCAGGTCGTATCTTACAGACAGACAGCAGTTTATCACACTAGGTCCACACAAGTCTTCCACCTCTCCTGTTACATGTGGTGTCCCTCAGGGCTCAGTTCTTGGAGTCCTACTTTTCTTAATGTACATCTCACCCCTTGGCCAGATCATTCGTAGCCATGGCCTTAACTTTTAGCATTATGCTGATGATATTCAGTTATATCTCAGTACACACACCCCATCAGATTCCCCTCCCAATACACTAACCAATTGTATTTCTGATTTAAAGCTCTGGATGCACGATAACTTTCTCATGCTAAACACTGATAAAACTGAAGTTTTACTGGCTGGCCCTAAATCTTTACAATCAAAATCATCCAATTTTTCTGTTAGTATTTATTGTCTGCTTGTTAAGCCTGCAGCTGTTGTTAGAAATCTTGGTATTTTACTCAACCCATCACTTAATTTTGATCTACATATCAAATTCCTCACAAACACTGCATTCTTTCACTTACGTAACATTGCTTGTCTTCGCCCACTCCTGACTGATAACGATGCACAAACTTTGGTTCATGCCTTCATTATGTTCTGTATTGATTACTTTAACTCCCTCTTTGTTAGTCTCCCTGTAAAGTCTATTTTTGTTTATTTGTTTATTTTTAGGATCCCCATTAGCTGCTATTGTGATAGCCACTATTCTTCCTGGGGTCCAGTAGACATATCATACATAACAAAAATAGTGCAGTAACAATTAACAAAACAAGTCACACAAAACACAAGAGTAAAAAAAATCAAGAAAAACAAAAAAGACTATACAAAAGCTACAGTACATTCAGAACTCTGCAGCAAGAGCTCTCACCCATACTAGGTGTTCAGCTCATATCACTCCCATTCTCTCTCAGCTACACTGGCTAGCGGTCCTGTCCCATATAAAGTTTAAAATTTTACTACTTATTTTAAAGCCCTGCATAACCTTGCTCCCCGCTACCTCAGAGAACTCCTGATCTCTTACACTCTCTCTCACTCTCTCAGGTCTTCTTGCAATAACTTACTTGCTGTCCCATGCACCAGACTTTCCACTTTGGAAGGGAGGTCCTTCAGTGCCATGGCCCCCAAACTCTGGAACTCCCTTCCTCAATCCCTCCATGGCTACCCTTCTTTCTCTACCTTCAAATCTGACTTAAAGACTTTTCTCTTTCATGAGCATTTTTCTTCCTCTTTCACTGCTTAGTCTTAATTTTTTTCCCCTTTGTTATGTGAAGCAACCTTGGGATTGTGAAAGGCGCTATATAAATGGAACTTAATAATAATAATATTATTATTACTACTATTATTATTATTATTATTATTATTATTATCTAACCATTTACCATCTGTGCAAAGTTTCAAAGACACACATACAAACTTACATACATAACTTACGCTTTCTGCCGCCCACGACTGAACTTAACCTTACGTTCACAATATATATTTAGATCTTCGAAAAACAATCACTAACCCTGCAGGTTAAGTCTGATTCACCATCTAAATGCAGAATTCCATAAAAAAGGTTTCCGCTTATCTTTTAACTATGGGCCCATGGCTCATTAGGCTGTCTGCAGGAATCCAGTGGTCTCTCAGATGTCCTGGAACATTCCCTTGTTTTAATGGCACCAAATTTTTGTTGTTCATTTCATGAAAACTACTCACATCCAAATCCAAAAATTAGATAATTACAAAAGAATCAAGCAGTGGCAGAAATGTTTCTAAGTTTAATAAAGATTAAGACTTTTACAAGAAAAAAACATTAATCTGATTTAATTCTTGAGAAGCAACTGATCAAATAAAGAAATACATCAATTCTTATAACTTTGGGACAAATGAGGAATCTTTTGCCCTGCCCAATTTTTTATTACCTTTGTTTCATTTGGGAACCAATAACTCTTCATTATGTAACAGACCAATCTGTATGGTACTATATACATTTTACATATAAAAAATGCTTCATCATTCTCAGTGGCTAAGGACCAAGGCCTTAATGACATCTTCCATTAAACAGAAATGTATGACAGCTTGCTGCTCTCACTGTTTGAGCCGACCCAAAATGAAAGAAAAGAAATTCTTCTACGAATTTCCTTTCCACCTTAAATGGTGCAGCAGAATCGGACACGTACTAGCGCTAGAATGAAGCTGCTGCATCATTTAAGGTGAAATGAAAAATACAGTAAGAACTGCCTAATAAGAAGCCAACTTAAGCTTCATAAGCTAAATGGTAGTTAAAAAAGTTGCAGCTGGCTTGTTATTCATCAAATGTTGGCTATGTTTGTATAATAACTACAAATAAACAAATATGAGGCTGTACTGGGTTGTTATATGGCCCAATGTGTTGTTTCTGTTATAGGCTGCAAATAATGCTGGTTATTTCAGAACACACATCTAGAAAACAGGAAAGGTTTAACCTATGATCACCTGTGAGGCAACACACCAAGATGAGACGGGCTATCACTGCAAGGCAGAGGTTGTCTTTTACCCTTTGATTTTTGGCAACAGGTCCATAACTGCTAAGTTACATTGTTCTTTATTGTAACTGTGCTTTTTTAGTATTTTTAGTTTAAATATTTTATGTTTTCTAAAAGGTTTTATTTTATTGGAAAGGTGAAACCTACAAGTCCTTGAGCTTTCGATACAGGATGGGTGCATGTACCATCTCCAAGATTATATTTGAAACATGTGAAGCCCTGCATCACGTGTTAAAGATGACTTTTTGAAGGTATGTTTGGATGTTACATAGCAACTATGTCTTAAATCTCAGTAAGCCATTTGCACAAAGCCTGCATACAGGACAGATGTCATTTCTCCTTCCTGACCTACCTCTTTAACTTGATATGCAACCAGTATGTCCTACTGACAGTAAAGTTTTTTAAATCACAAATGCTGAACAGTTTGGGATGGGCTGGGAGTTCTGAATGTCATAAATCTAGGAAACTAACATGGTTTGCTAGTTTCATTTTTTTCAGGCTACTTTGTAGACGCCAAAAACAGAGGCAGAAAGACATACAATTGACAATGAATTTCAGCATTAATGGCAGTTCCCTCATTGCTTGGGCTCACTAGATGGGAAACACATTTACCTTCAACCACAGGCACACAGCAGGAGCCCATTTTGTAATTATAAATGCAGATTTTCCATTCTCATTATGACCGTGGTAGAGGCCTCTTATAAATTTCTTTATGATAGTGTGGGCACAAAGAGCAGGGCCTCGGACGCTGACCTTTTTGCCCATTCAGATTTCAAAAGAACACACCCCACCTTCACAGCCCCTACCAAACTCAGATGCTGAAGTACCTTTCCAGTTTGTAGGAGATGACACTCACTCCACACTGATCTGTTGAAGCCCCACTCCCACAGATAAATGGACAACCAGGAAATGATCTTTAATTATTGCTTGTCAAGTTGTTAAGAATACTTTTGCCATTCCTGCCAACAGGAGGAGGGTGTTTTGTTCCACTTCACCCAGACAAGGTGTCGAAGATCACTATGGCTGCAGTCTGCCTTTACAACTGTCTTTGTAAGTGCCACTCTGAGGCATATGTACCACAAGGATTAGCAGACAAAGAGGATGACAATCACAGGCTTGTGGATGAGAAAGGGATTAGGAGCATCTTGGCAAGGAGGAAGAGCCTGAAACTTCAATCTTCAAGCCAGGCAGCTCCGTGACACTCTGAAAACTACCTGAAAACTTAATTTTTAAAATAGGTTTGACTATTAAAGTTTTCAAGTATATAAAACATGTAGAAACACATTAAAAATGTCCCTATTCTGTTTTCTGAAAACGAAAACAGAGCTTTTGCTTATCCAAAGCTTTTTTTTTAATCCAAAAAAAAAGTGCGTCTGCTCAGCAATGTAACAACACAAACAAGCATTAAATACACCCCTTTATTGTAATAACCATTTCAAAAGATCTAAATGATAAAAAAGGTATTCCTATGTGTATCTTAAGAACAAAATGCTTATACTGTGAGGTAAAACAAGGCTCACATACATTACTTAGAACTGGTTAAGATCTTAAACTGGTATTTATTATTAGTCCTGGAGCATTTTTGTAAAGGACTGTGGCTGAGCATAGCTCAGTGGTGCTTGGTACTGCTGCTTGGATGGTGGTGGGTGTGCAAGTGAATGTCCTGGTAGAGGAGGGTGAGGTGCAAAGACAGTGAATGTTTGAAAAGGAAGTTGATATGGTGAGGGTGGTAGGGTGGCAGACATTTGTTTTAACACTAAGCTTTTGTACTACTGTGTCATCACACTGCTTTTGTTTTTTTTTTTGATTGCCTTTGTGAAATGCGAGAAGGACTGTTTACTTTGTCAGACTCTTCAAGACCCAGTTCTGCTTTGATGTTAAAGTTGTTTTAGCAGATGGCTATACTGCATTATTAATGGAGCAGTTTTTCTCTTTATCTCCGAAACTAAAATTTTAAATGTAAATGATTGTAAAATAAGGGCGGCACGGTGGTGCAGTGGGTAGCGCTGTCGCCCCACAGCAAGAAGGGCCTGGGTTCGATTCCCGGCCGGGTGACCAGGGTCGTTTCTGTGTGGAGTTTGCATGTTCTCCACGTGTCTGCGTGGGTTTCCTCCCACAGTTCAAAAACATGCAGTCAGGCCAATTGGACATGCTAAATTGCCCCTAGGTGTGGATGTGTATGTCTGTTTGTCTGTCCTGCGATGGACTGGTGACCTGTCCAGGGTGTATCCTGCCTTCCGCCAGATGACAGCTGGGATAGGCTCCAGCGACCCAGAAGGATAAGTGGTTTAGATGATGGATGGATGATTGTAAAATCCTTTGCTGATAAGTTAAAATCAACCTATCTTCCAATCAGATAAATCTTCTTTTAACAATTCAGAATAGTGTTCTACCACACATTTTTTCGGATTGGCATTACATTCAGTCACTTGCCTATAATAATAAATCAACTAGTAATGCACAGCTAAACCCAGTACTTTTCTCTCTTTCTTTCTATCCCACTTTCTCTTTCTCTCCACACACGCACACACATGCACACACAAAATTATAGCAATAACTATCTGGGCAGCAATTAATGCACATTTAGGTACAGCAATTCTCTTTCTCCTCACACACAAATAATCTAGCAATAACCATTCTAGTAGTAGTGAGCTAGCAAGCTAGCAATTTTTACCCACCTGATTGGTTCAAGGCTTCACAATTCTAGCCCAGGTTTTCTCCTTATCTGCGTGGTTGTGGGAATTCTTTGAACTTACACTGTACAGGCACTCGAGCTCCTGCCACAATTCAGTTAACTGTCCTCCACTGTACACTGTTAAAAATAAAGGTACTGTGCGGGTACATTTTTCATTCATGAAGGTACAAACAATATAAATGTACCTTCAAGAGTACAGCGAGTGGTTGGTCCAATTGTGTACCTTAAGTTTTTCCTAGTAGAAAAGTATGTATTTGTATCTTTTCAAAACCTAATGTTTTAAAACAGAACAATAAAATAAAAAGCCTGGAGGCACGACAATTTAGAAAATATAATTTCAATGGATTATGCAACCATTATGTTCCCTGACAAAAAGTACAGAGATGCGCCCTTGAGAGTACCAGAGCTCCATTGCACACATGAATACATACCAGTTTTTCTTTATCTACTTCCTGTGTGGGTGGCGCAGTGGGTAGCACTGTCGCCTCACAGCAAGAAGGGCCTGGGTTCGGTTCCCCGGCCAGGCGACCAGGGTCCTTTCTATGTGGAGTTTGTGTGTCCTGCGTGTGGGTTTCCTTTGCAAAGCCATGCAGTCAGGCCAATTGGATACGCTAAATTGCCCCTAGCTGTGTGTGAATGTGTATGTCTGCACTGCAATGGACTGGCGACCTGTCCAGGGTGTATCCTGCCTTCCGCTGGGATAGGCTCCTGCGACCCAGAAGGATAAGCGGTTTAGAAAGTGTGTGTACTTCCTGTGTTTACTTTTTCTTTCTGTGTTACCCCAGTCTCAGACCAGCACAAGCTACTGTTACTCAATCCTGCCTGGTCTCAGACAAAAGACAAAGTTTAGTCTCAGACCAACAAAAGGTAGTGTGAGTCCATTTTGGCCAAGTATAAGATCACCACAAGCCAATTTACGTCCACATCTCACAGTCTCAGAACACCACAAGCCAGTGTATTCCAGCCTTTCCCTATATCATCAACACCTAAACTAATGGGCTCCCGAGTGGTGCATCCATCTAAACATTTGCCCTATCATCACATGTTTGATCCCCAGTGATGCTACAGTCATCCATGACTGGGAGACCAAGAAAGCACAATTGGCCTTCTGGGACGGTAGGATGGCCCTACCTCTCCTTTCATCACTCAGCATGATACAAGCCAGTGCAGGCATGTGTTAGCTGATGTAAAAGAACTGGTGGTTAGCATTCTCCTCCAAGCACGTTCAGCTGTCCAATGGCATTGCATTAGTGACAGTTCAAAAAGATGCTGTGGCTGGCTTCACATGACTTGGAGGAAGACTGTATTTGCCTTTGCTTCCCTAATGCTGGTAGTATTGTGTGATTGAGAGAACCTTAACTAGTGGGTGGAATTGAGTACAACTAAATTGAGGAAAAAACAGGAAAAAAAAAAAAACACACAAACTAGTGTTACTCCAGGCTTCTCCAGTTCCAGACCAGCACAATGCAGTGTAATTACAGCCTATGTAAGTTTCAGACCAACACCAGCTAGTGTTACTCCAGCCTGCTTTAATATCAGACCAGCAAAAGTCAGTGTAATTACAACCTGCATAAATCAGTCAAACTCCAGCCTTTCACTGTGCTGTAAAAGCACAAACTATTGTTACTTCAGCCTGTCCCAAAGACAATGACTATCCAGTGTTACTCCAGCTTGTTCCAGAGTCGGTGTTGTAAAAGACTACGGCAGACCAAGTCTCAGACCAGCACAAACTATTCTCACTCCAGCTTACCCCAGTCTCATTCAAGCACTATCTAGTGTTATTCCAGACTTCTCCAGTCTTAGACCAGCACAAGCTAGTTCATTGGAGCATACCCAAGTATTAGTCTAGTAGTATAGTTTTATTCCAGACTTAATCAGTGCCAGACAAGCACAGGCCAGTCTCTTGGGTCAGATCAGCACAAGGTAGTGTCATTCCATCCAGCCCATGTGTCAGACCAGCACAAATCAATGTTACTCCATCCTGTCCCAGTCTCAGACCACCTCAAGCCATGTATTTGCAGCCTTTCTAAGTCTCAAAACAGCACAAGGGAATGTAAATCCAATGTGTCTTAGACAGCACAACCTAGTGTTACTCCACTGTTGTCTGTCCTGAGCTTTCCTGAGCTTTTTTAGTCTAGTATAATGTAGTTGTACCTCAGACATCCCCATCTTTGGACCAGCACAAGTAATTCCAGCCTGTCCCTGTTTGAGACAAGCACAAGGTAGTGTTACTCCATCCTGCCACAATATGAGACCAGCAGAAGGCAATGTAAATCCAAACTGTCCAAATTTCAGATCAACCTATACTAGTGTTATTTCAGGCTTCCCCAATCTCAGACCACCACAATCCAGTATAATTTCAGCCTTTTTCTGTCTCAGACTAGCGCAAGCTAGTGTTACTTATGCCTCCCCTCATTCCAGGCCCGCACAATTCAGCATAATTAAAGCCTATCTCAGTCTCAGACCAGCACAACTAGTGTTTTGTCAGCCTGTCCCAGTCTCAAACCAGCAAGGTCAGCATAATTATAGCCTGTCCCAGTCTCAGACTAGCACAAGCCCTTGTGCTCCAGCCTGTCTCAGTTTCAGACCAGCATAAATCTTTTCCCAGTCTCAGACCAGCATAAGCTAGTGTTACTCCATCCTGCCCCATTCTCAAACCATGACAAGTCTGTGTAATTACTGCTTTTGACTTGACTAAAATAGACTTTCTTAGACTAAAACAAACTAGTGTTACTCCAACCTGCCCCACCAGCAAAATAAGTGAAATTGCAACCTGTCTCAGTCTCTGACAAGCCCAAGTTAATGTTATACAACCCTGATTTAATAACATACCAGCACAAGCTGGTCCATCCTGCACTGGTCTCAGACCAACACAAGCAAGTGTAACTCTAGCCTGTCAGCACAAGCTAGTGTTACTCCAGCTTGCCCCTGTCTCAGACAAGCACAAGTTCAGCGAAGAGGCTATGAGTCTTGGAATTCTCATTCTGGATCCTAGGTCTCACAGACTAAATGCTCTCAAATCCTAATCCTTGAATTAGGACAACAAAGTCATGAGTACCAGTCCCAAGACTCAAGGTTATAGTTTCTCTGGCCCCATGCCCAACCTCAGTCTATCCCCTGCCCTAAATTCTCTGTGCCAAAAACATTTCAGGCTCTATCTAGCCTTGTCAAACTTGACTAGATTCTAGTCACAGCCCCAGAGACCTAGACTTGCCATGAAGACTACAAAACCCAGCCCCTCAGCCCCTTGAGTAACATTGGTAAGAGAGATCTGAGACCCAAATTCCAGGGCCCAGGATTGCAGCATCCCAGCATCAGCCGCAAACCCTTAAGGCTTATGCCCTAGCCTCTGACACTCAAGACCCAAGAATCATGCTTGATTCTCCAGTTCTTGATGCCCAAATCTCAGCCCCGGCTACACCCAACTCCTCAGTTTCAGAATATAGGCTTTGTGACTCAGATCTTAGGGCTCACAGCTGTCAATCCAGAGCCATGCCCCAGGCTTTAATCTCTAAACATTATACTTGGATAGTACAGAGCCTAACACAGCAGCAAAGAAAGCCCTTGTCAGACCCCTAGTCCCAGTCTAGACATAGCCTCCTCGCAAGACCAGATCCTGGCCAAAAAAAAAAAATTCCAGAGTTTTGGAAATAGAGTCTAAAGACACAGGCATTGGGCCCTATTGCAAAGAACACCATACGTTTTTCTCTTAAGTATGAAACTTAAGGGAATTTGTTAAGAGTGTTGCATGAAACCCCTCAGATGTATTTCCTAGCTAAAGAAAAACATTGAGGGGTTTACTACAGTCACTGAGGTTTTGCTGTAGTAAATTTCCATCATATGCAGGACAGCTGTTCCTCATTAACACAACTTACTATTAGCCGCAAAACCAGCTAAACACTAACAATAACTGACTCTCCTAAAATCAGTTTTGATAACCTGTTTCTTGTGACAGAATAATATCTCCCACTTTAGGCAAAAACGCTGCTGAAAATGTGTCATGAAGATTTTTAGTACACTTGGCGCAAATTATGTTTTCATATACATATATATATACATATATATATATATACATATATATATATACATATATATATATATATATATATATATATATATATATATATATATACACACACACACACACTGATCAGACATAACATTATGACCACCTCCTTGTTTCTATGCTCACTGTCCATTTTTATCAGCTCCACTTACTATAAAGGTGCACTTTGTAGTTCTGCACTTACAGACTGTAGTCCATCTGTTTCTCTTTATACTTTGTTAGCCCTCTTTTACCCTGTTCTTCAGTGGTCAGGACCCCCATGGACCCTCACAGAGCAGGTACTATTTGGGTGGTGGATCATTCTCAGCCTGCAGTAACACTGATGTGGTGGTGGTGTGTTAGTGTGTGTTGCGCTGGTCTGAATGGTTCAGACACAGTGGTGCTGCTGGAGTTTTTAAACACCTCAGTGTCACTGCTGGACTGAGAATAGTCCACCAACCAAAAATATCCAGCCAACAGCATCCTGTGGGGCAGCATCCTGTGACCACTGATGAAGGACTAGAGGATGACCAACACAAACTGTGCAGCAGCAGATGAGCTATCGTCTCTGACTTTACATCTACAAGGTGAACTGACAAGGTAGGAGTGTCTAATAGAGTGGACAGTGAGTGGACACTCCAGTGGAAAACTCCAGCAGCACTGCTGTGTCTGATCCACTCTATATCATATTATATATATATATATATATATATATATATATATATATATATATATATATATATATATATATGTATATATATAAAACTTAAACTTTTGCCAAGTTCAGTTACAATGTTTATAAGTCTGTACACAGGTGGAGCAAAGCGGACTTCATGGCTGCTGCCGTGAAGGCTAGGTAGGCTAACGCAACTACAACACCCAGTCTGACACACATCATAAGTGGATAAATTAGTATTTATTTATCCATATATTTCATTTATTTTGAAGACATTATTTGTTTCAGCATGGAGCCCTACTTTGACTAAAATGCACAAAGTTTTGCTAGGAGTCGTGGAAGTGGCTAACAGTCTGGCAGCCAAAGTCATCTTACAAGGCACTAAGACACACAACCCAAGATTCCATAGCCCATGGACCCAGGCCCCTGTTCCAATCTAAGTTCAGTCCTATTCCCAGGCTTCACAACCTTCCTCAGGAACCAGGAATTAGGACAACATGGAAAATAGTACCAGTCCCAAAACTCTGAATTACAGTGTCTCTGGTCCCTGGTTCCCTGGCTCGCAGGCCCAACTTCAATCTATTCCCAACCCTCTCTGTCCCCTAAAGAGTGCCAGGCCCTAGATCCATCAAAAGCCATCAAAAGACCAAGAACCTAAGGACAAGGTCTTCAGTAAAAGCCTCAGACCCCTAGGCTTGACACTGTTGCTCTGAGACGCAAGACTCAGGACACCAATTTAGGATATAGAATATAGGCTGTATGACTCTAGTCCCAGAAACCACTCCTGAAGTCTGAGTTTCAATGTTTTTGCATCAAAATATCCAGGGCATTGCCATACTCTCTAATCTCTGAACTCTAGCCTTGGAAGAAGAAGAGCCCAAAAAAGTAAAGAGCTCCAGTGCTAGTCTAGACTAGATTACCTTCTCCAGTTCTCTAGAGTCCATGGTCCCTCAACACAAGACCCTAAGCCCAGTCTTAACACACAGGAGTTGTGTGAAGTCGCTCAGCTTTGGTAGTAAAGCCAGAGGCATAGGCTCAGAGACATAGTAATTCCCTACAAGTCTTAGTTAAGCTCTTTAACTTTGGAAATTAGACTCTAACACCCATGATTCCAAGTTCTAAGGGATCAGACTCTGTGACCCTGTAACAAGGCACGCTATTACAAATCCAAGTACCCAGAAATCCCAGCCACAGCCTCTCAGCTTTAGGACATAGACACAAGTAGAGTATTTCCTTTGACAGAAAGTGTTTTCTGTGATCAACAACAAAGGACTTTGGATTCCAGCACAAGACCTAATTACAGCCCTAACCGACAGTGGCAGTCTTGCCTCAGGGCCACTCCTAGCCTGTAAGCTTTAATTCATGGCATATGAGACATGGGTCTCAGATCCCATGATTTAGGCTCCTTGATGCAGCCCCAGACCCTATGCATTGGTGCTCACAGCCTTGGGATGTAGGCTGTAAGTGCTAGGACCTAGGACCCATGACTCCAGCACAAGCTTCAACCCAAGTCATTTTTTCCAGGATCAGCAGCCTGCACCACAGGAAATATGCTTGGATAGTTTGCTCCAGGCCCAAGACTGGGGGCCCAAGACCTCATTACAAGCCTTAGCCTCAACTGAAGCCCCAGCCCCAACTTTACACCATGTGCCAGTCTTGCCACACCATCAAACCATATACCCTAATATACCCTAAGGCATATGATCCCATGACCCCGATGCTGTCCCCAGGCCCCAGGCCCTGGGGCCCTATATTTTGTGTTCAAGATCAACAGCCCAAAACCAAGGCAAAACCTCTGCTCTTAGACCTAGAACATACGAATGAAATTCCCAAAGGCCCAAATCTTAAACTCAGAGGGCCCACCCCCGTCCCTAGACAATCTAAGGTCACTGTTCTGTGAGCACAAGCACCAGGAAGAGCCTTTCAACCTGCAGATATTTACTCTGAAATCCAGAACAAAGTACCCTGAACCAGCATGTAAACAAGTTAAACATCTCAAGGCCCAGCACAAAAATCTAGAAATGTTGAATCCAACCTCAACCTCTGCCCTGTAATTCTGGATGCTCTTGGGAAGTTTACTGAAAGCCCAAAGGTAAACCTTTCAGTAAAAGGCACAGCCACAGCCAGGCCACCAGACTCCAAGACCAAGGCCTGAGATCACAATGCAGCACAATGGATTTCAAGACCCTAAGGGTCCAAACACCTTAGGACACAGGATTTAGAATAAAGGCCACAAAACGCACAAATCTATGACTAGGCTCATGCCCTAGCCCCATAGCTTTAGAAACGTATTTCTTTGTGACTTAAGTCCAGGAACCAGAGACCAAAACTCAGGCTGAAGTTCAACTCATGTTACAGACTCAAAAACAGATGAATTGAGCTTTAAGATTTAGGATATCAGACCCAGAAGCCAGGCATCAGGACTCCTGGATGCATTGAGAACAGATCTGTTGGATGATGGCTCTGCCACTCTGGACACGGCACTCCAAAACAAGCACCACCAAAATTTTAGTGCCCAAAAAGCTTTAAAAAGCCTGGGATGCTATAATGCATTGTTTTAACATAAAATTTTATTTCCAGAAAAGTTAGGTGTTTCTGAGAGGAAAAAAAAAAACAAAACAAAAAGACTAACTTGACTGAATTGATATACGATTTGGTGAACAAATCGTTTTCCACCTGTTTCACACTTGCCATAAAACATGTTTAATGCAAGAATATTAAGCAAACGACATGTTTTTATGTGAAACAAACCAAATATATTAACATAAGAAAATGAAGCTTTATGATGCTGAAAAAAGTGTTTTGGTTCCTGATTTTCACTTAAAATGTGTTTTCTGAACTCTTAAAGCTCCCAAATGCTGTAGAATGGCCTGAAACACTATAATGCACTGTCAATGTGACAACATAATTTTTGCTCAGAAATGACATTTCTGCCATAAAAATGTATTTCCTAAGAGAAACAAACCAAAAATAAGAAGCTGAGTGAATTAATTTGTGCACTGCAGAAAACATTGTTTTGGAACCTCAAATGTACATACCTCTTGATGTGGTCTGTTGAGACTCCTAGGGGAACTGCCAGCCGGTTATCATCCTCATTTATCCAGGTTGTAAGGGCCCACAACCAAATGGAAAGAGGGGGTGATCCCGTTGTCAGCAAACCTGAAAAGGAAGAAGAACATTGTCAATGTTAGCCATGTAAAAGTATACTTATCTGTAGAATGTGCACAGACCTGATGACATGTCAGTTTTAAACATGGTGGGGAGTAATTACCTTCATATTGTTTTATGTGTACTGAATACCCACCCTTTGTGTTAATTGGTTTAACCCTGGGCGGGGTTAAAGGTATAAATACACAGGGCGGTCAGCCTAGCAGGGGAGGTTCATTTTTGAAACAAGAGTTTGGGAGGAACTTAAAAAAAAAAAAAGTTCCTGTGCTAAGGTTGAGCCAGGGCAGAGACTGTGGACCAAGATAATAGGTGTTTGAAGTCCTGAACATTGTTATGTACTTGTTCTATGAGAGAACTCATTTTCTTTTCGTTTTCTTTTTTCTGTTTGTAATTCACTTAATAAATATCAACATATTTGCACTTACCTTTAGATTCACAGTCCATAATTTTGGTAGACCCAGGATTCCTGACCAACCACTCAACCAGGCGTGAATCCGAGAATATCCAACATCACAGACATAAAAAAGTGTTTCTTGTAAGCAAAGTAAGTAAATAATATCTTTTAATGAGATACAAATCAAAAATATTCACCTGGGTGAATGTTTTGTTTTACACTGTAAAGGTATTTTCTGTACTCTAGAAGCACCAAGGTGCTTTAGAACATCCTGAGACGTTGTAATGTGTTGTTTTAGTGTGATCATTTTGACACAATGACCATTGACCATTGTTCCATTCATTTATGACACAAAACCGTGTTTATTGCAAGGCTAGTCAGCTAATGACATTTTTCTATAAGGAAAAACTCCAAAACATCAACTTGTTCTGTGATCAGCACTAGCCCCAGAAAGAGCCTCTCAATGTGCAGGTGAGACCCAGAACAAATTACCCAGAACCAGCATATTTGTTGCAAGGAAAGTCAGCTAATGGCATTTTTTCTATATTTAAAATAAATAAATCAAAAATAACTTGAGTGAATGGAGTGGGGTGTTGCTAAAAGCATTGTTTTGTAAACTGTGTTCCACTGCAAAGGTGTTTTCTGCACTCTGTGGTGAAGAAAGTTATAGAACATTTTGAAACACTAAAATGTACCATTGTTATTTAAGGCAAAAACTGAGAACTGACATTGGGGGCTTCTAGAATGCAGAAACTGCTTCCTCAGTGTTAACAAGGTCCCAAAATGATGTTTTCAGAAAAACAAAAATTAAAAAGTTATTATTTCTGGGTTTTTTTGTGTGTAAATTTTATTTAAAAAAATGGGAAACATCTTGCTGTGACAAACCCATGAAGTGAGGTCTTAAGACATTAATATCTGGCTTGTGATGTCTGAATGAAATGGCTGAAAATCAGTTATCAGACAGTGTGTTTAAATTACTGCATAGCACTGTAAGGAAAATCATTTGTATAACTGCATGTCATAGACATGTAAAGATATATCCCTGCAAGCCTCTTGCTGTAGACTGAAGCCTATTTTAAAGTATCTCAGTGGAGTTTAGAAGATGGAATAGAAATATAAACTCTGTAAATGTATGTATGCGGTATGATGAAGCCCATTACTGTGAAAACTAGTAACAGAAGAACGCATGTGTAGAAGAAATTCTCACATGGTGGTGCACAGATGGTGCACTTTTCAAAGATCTTACCTTATATCTTTTGTTATAAAAAATATATTATAAAAATAAGATTTGTGCTCAAATTTAGAGACTAAGACCAAATGCAAGTACAAGCATAAAAAAAAATCAGGATCTTCAGTCACAATTCAATCAGCTGCAGGCTGCTCATATGACCAAGAACACAGTGTAGATCTGAAAATATTTTCCCCAAAAGTTCAACAGTGCCGAGGGTGAGAAGTGCGTCTGCTTTCTTGGAGGTAGTGAGCAGTGGTCAAAAGGTCTTTAAAATGTAACAACCCAACCATAAAACTACAGGTGGCAGTGATCAAAAGACAATGAATGAAAGGTCCCCTCCTGGACCACTCTTATTTCCCAGATGATGGGACAGGGCATCAGCTCTCTCGGAAGAATTGACAATTATAATATTTTGGTTTCAGAGCATGTTTCTATGTTTGGACTCATATGTTTGTGAAGCATTTAATATTGAAAATGTGGTGAATAAAACATTTGCATCCATGTAGTAGATTTTTTCACAGGCTATCTTATTGAAATGGCTTCTAAAAACCTGTAGGACAGTGCTCTTATTCAAAGACAACTGTTCCTGACATTTATTTATTTTAGGAGCTAACTTGGTTCTGTGATGAATACGTGCTGGTTTCAACAGATGGCATAGTTACAGGAATAGAATCCACATCCACATCTCAACAGACTTACTTTGATCTTACTGCACCTTCAATGTAGCAAACCTATACTTACACATACAGATTAACAGATCTTTGTTGTTTATTAAATAACAATGTTGTGAAGATGATGAAGGACTCTCTGCTGACACTGTCTACCTTGTATAAGATGTTTATTACAAAGTAAAACAGTATCATATCAAGCACCATAAAGTACCTGAGAGAGGATCCGTGCCAACTGTGTCCCCTTCCGAGCAGTATAGTCTGCTGTTTTTATAGGCTGGTTGTTTTCGACAAAGGGAGCAGAACATATGGTCCTTCTTAAAATAGTCTCATTCTTCTGGAACTAAAAGAGGAAGGCAACCTTGACTCTTGAACCTGTGGACCAGGGGCCCCCTAAACATAAACATTCCAAACCTACAAAGTCAGATAATACATGGAGCTCAGATACTACATATTTCCCCCCTTCGAGACAACGCAGAGTCTCAAAAAACAAAAAAGTAACACATACATGTTTGCAGTTGTAACAGAATAACAGTTCCTCCTACACATGCTTCCTACAGCATAACCTTAGCAATACAACAACTTTATGGAGTGTGAGAGCGAAAAACCTGTCGGGCAGCTATTTTTCCTGAAATGTCCATCAAACAATCTAGACAGGAAAAATTCTCTCATGGTCCCTCTACCTTAGGCGACCACATAGAGTACTCCAGACTAATTTAAAAAGGAGGAATTTTAACAAATCGTGTAGGGATATGACTTAAGCAAATACATATGGAAACCTCAGAAAATAAAATCAAAACAATGTCCACCTTCAGGCTGGTCGACCCATAGGACCTTCCAATGGACCTGTCCCTGCCTAGCTCCAATATCCCTAATACCCGAAAAAAGAAAAAAAACATCTGAGGTTCCAATGTACTTACCCCATAACAGAAAACATCAGTCTTCAAGCCATTAAAACAAAGTGTTATTGAAGTATATTTTAAAAAGAAACCTTTGATAGAAGAAGGTAAAAACACTCTTTCAATAAGTTGAGGTGGTAGTATCTAGGAGTTCCCTGTGTGCTCTGTTTGTGCAGGGGCTAGGAATGTGAATTGGGGGGCCCTTGGTCTCTTAGGTTCAAATAGATGAGGTCATGTTAAAAAGAACCATATGCTCTGTCTCCTGTTTCAACAACAAGAACCATATATATATGCTGTTGGTCAGTCTGTTTGGGGGGGGACATTTAGAATTGGCACAGATCCTCTCTCAGGTAATCTATAGTGCTTGATATGATACTGTTTTACTATGTAATAAATCTTTTACTGGCAACTCAGTATCGGCGGAGTTTTTCTTCACAACATCTAAACACCATCGCCACTAAATAAACAACAAGAATTTGGCGTCACGAACTTCGGAGGTGTTGTGGCTGGCTGCGTCGCCGACAGCCTCAGTGCGCTGACTCCCGCTCCAGGCCGGCTATTCAGGTGAGCGCTGGGTTTTTTCGTTGAGGCTGTTGGATGTTTGCTGTCTAGCTGCACCGTAAGGACTGTGTGTGGGGGCGATGCTGTGTTGATGTTTGGAGTGCTTCTCCGTTCTAAATTGGGGTTTATTGCGTTGTGCACGCCGCAATAAAAGGGGGGAGTATAATAGTGAAAAGGAAAGCTGATGCAAAAGTGTAGAATAGCCTAATTAGTAACGATAAAGTGAGCTAATTAACACCATGCAAGATTAATGAAGGTTGGGCCCTTATCTTCTTAACGGTAAGACATGTGTATATCGGTCACTGTGTGAAAGTTGGCTTAGAGAAATAGTCGGATCAGGTGAGAAAATAAAAAGGGGGAACGAGAAGTGAAAAGTAAAAGCCCAGGGCCCTGGGGAATTAGATTAAGGGGAAAATAGTTTACTGGGAAAAAAAGAAGTTAAAGAAAATAGAAAAGAGATGTGAAGAGTTAAAAAGAATAGAAAGGATAAGAGTTAAAGAGAATAAAAGAAGTTAAAGAGCATAGAGATGATATGAGTGAAAAGAGAAATAAGAAAAGGGAAGAGAATAGAGATGATAAGAGTTAAAAGTGAAAAGGAGCCGCAGATTTGGACCAAAGCCCTCTGGGAGGCGGTTTTAGACGGGCCTAAAATCCTGGAAAATCACTAGGTGAATTTCTGGGTCAGTTCTAAGGAACTGGAGGTGTGGAAGGGAAAATTCAATTATAAAGTTCCCACTCGAACACTAGTTGACGAACAGTGTCTGAAGCAGCTTTTTATTGAATATTCACACCTCATAAAGGTAGCATAAATTTAGACGAAAAAGAGAAAAAGGAGCGGCAGGAAAAAGCATGCTATAGGATAAATGTTTTGTTCTGTGTCTTCTGTGTCTGTGAGAGCGCTGTGTGTGCTTCTGTGTGAGGGGGATTGGCCCCCCCCTTACTGGGCGTGTGCGGAGCTGGCTTCTCCGTATGCGTAAATGTATGTGTGTGTGTGTGTGGTGCTTGACTTGGAGGTGCTCCAGCTGTGTGACTGGCTTTAGGAATGTATAAATGATCAAATATGAACCTCTATGAGAGGGCATTTCTCTGATATCATTAATATCATGAGCTTTCCTGGGGGACATTGTTAGATTTAAGATTTAAGATAAAGTTAAGATTTATGAGCCTCATAAAGAATAAGAGGACTTTTATAAATTAGTATACATGAGCCTCATTCAGGGGACTTGATAATAATAAGCTTCATGAGCCCCCAAGAAGGACGTTTATAATTTTGGAGATGAGTGGAGAGACCAGTGAGGATGTTTGTGTGTGTGAGTGAAGAACATTGAATGAGTATGTAAGGTGTTGGAGTGAAATGAACTGAAATGTCTTTTTTGATGATAATTTGGTGTTTAAAGGAGGAAAACATTTGTTATAGATAAAAAATGATATAAGAGTGGGCAGATAAGGGGCGTAAATCATATTGGATAGTTTTGGTGTGGTCCATAATACCTAGTGGGTTCATTTGATACTTGATTCTGATCTGTTTTTTCCTTTGTCCGCCTATGGTGTGTGAGGATTGGAGGGGACAGAGAGAAAGAGAAGAGGGGGGAGCCCAGCAGCTCCAGTGCTGACACGGATTGACCGCATACCCATCTGGCTCCAATCTGATTAAGGCCAGTGTGTTTTATCCACAAAACTCTTTTTGACAAATACCTGCAGTTTAAATATATGTATGTATGCTTATTTATAGTCATTATTGTTGATATATATACAATCTGCTTCATTTATAGGCTATTATAAGAATATTTCTCTATTTGGGGGTTAAAGAGTATAACTATGTGTTTATATGATACTAGGGGCTGTAGTTTAAGGGAAAAAGAGAGGTTTGGCAACAGACTGACTGTTCAATGCATTTAATTAATTAAGGCAACATACTTATTTGGTTTAAACTCTGTTAAGAATGGCAAATATGAGTTTTATTGTTTGTGCATGGTTTATTCTGATTTGAGCGGCACGGGGGATTCAATGTTGAGACTATTGGATGATTTAAGGTGCAGGGGTTTGAACATTGGGTGATAAATAGGTGATTGTCTTGCTGCAAATAGGAACACATCGGGTGATAGCTGGTCCCTTGTGGGTGTGTGATTACTTTGAGCTTTGTATAGGATTAGATTTTTATTTGTTGGATATTTGAGGAAATTTTATTTGCAATTAGGCAGATTATTTGTGTGTTTGGTCCATATTATAGGATTTATATGGATTTATTGAAGTGAATTGCTAATTACATTAATGTTTCCGATTTCTTTGGAGTTGGCAAATTTCTTTCATTTTTACTGATGTGGTAAATTAGTGGTTTGAAAAAGAGAGAAAGAGAGAACTAATTTTAATTTTAGTAAATAGTCTTAATTCACAATAAGGGAACATAAGGGAGTAGTTACAATGTCGACAAAGGACATTAAAATTACAAAAGTAATAACGCCTGTTGATGTAGTGCAGAAGAATAATCCTTTAGTTAAAGGCATTGCAAAGATATCGGAGAAATGGCATAAGCGTTGGTCTGAAATTGACCAACCATGGCCAGTGGAGGGGACCCTTAACCCAGATGTAATTAAAACAATGCAGGTGCTTGTGTCCACATATAAGGCAAATCAAAAGAAGGGTAAAAAGGGGGAAAAACGTAAAGAAAAGAGACAAATAGAGCTTGGTATTCTCCAGTTGTTTGAAAACGAGGGACAGAAAAGGATAAAAGCGGCTAAAGATAAGAGAGATAGAGGTGCAGAAGAAATAGGAGAAAATGTAAAGGAAAGAGAAAAATTAATGGCAGAAATTAAAGCACCTTTCTCACATATGGATCCAGTAAAGAGACCCCCACCTTATGAGAAGGAGGTGAAGTTTAAGGAAATCTATCCCCAGCTCCCCTTGATCAGCCAGGAAGGTGAATATCGCATCAGAGATGAGGATGACCGGATAATTGAAACAGGTCAAGCGGAAACAACTATAAAGATGTATCCAAGTTCCAAAAGTAAGAAGAAAATGACACGGTTGGAAACCAAGGGGGAACTGAGGATCAGGAGGATGGAATCGGGAGATGATGGCGATCAAAGTGACCTGGAAGGGATCATGGGTGGATATGACCCTGCAGTCAGGCGAATATTGATGAGAGCGGAACAGAGGGGAGATAAAACATGGAGGAAAGAGGACTTAGGAGATGATAGTTCTAACGAGAGCGAGGATGGAGACAGTGATGAAGACTCAGAGAGTGAGGGTCTTTTGTCTTCGAAAGGGTTTTTTCCAGCGGCATCTAGTACCAGAATAGGAGAGGATAAAAAGAGAGCTTTAAGAGAGGTTGAGAGAAGTATAGATCAATGCCTTTCGTACTTGGATAAATCCATTAAACCAGAAAGCCGAAAAGCACTGGAGAACCAATTAAAGGAGCTGCAAATTCAGAAGAAAGAGTTGCGGAAAGGAGGCTCCCAAAAAGTGGATGTGAAATATGCACTGCGCACAAGAAAAGGGAAGACACACGAGAAGATGTGTCCAGTGGTCATCCGAGGACAGAGCTTGGAATACAAGCCTTGGCAAAACACAGATATGTCAGATATACTTGAGAAGTTACCTACTCTTCAGGATGGAGCACATCCTTGGATTTCGAAGTTGGAAGAGATCATGGTGGGAACACAGCCTGCAATAGGAGATATTAAGAGACTTTTGGCTAATCTCCTTGGAGTCCCAGCCATGGAAGAGATTCTACAGAAAGCAGGACTTAATCGATATGTGGGGACTGCTGTGAATGATCCGGAGCTGTTTTCTGCAATTAGAGGTCGAGTATGGAGAGCGCTGAGAGATACATTTCCGACAAATGTACATCCTGATAATATTCTTATTGAGCCACTGGGACAGGAAGAAAACCCGAGGGCCTATGTGTCAAGAGCCCATCAAGTGTGGAGAAATGTTACAGGAAATGACCCGGATTTGAATCAAATGGAGCAGTCAATTTTGCGAGCCAAAATACAGAAGGGGCTGCCCCTACCAGTGAGGAGTAAACTGGCAGAGGTGGTTGGTCTTGGAAGTATGGCAAAGGGTGTTTATACGGATCACATAGCCCATCAAGTGGAGCTATATAGGAAAAAGGAACATGACCAGAAAGAACAGGACCAAGAAACCCTCAGAAAACTGAATCAAATACAACTGGTGGATAACAAGAAGAAAGAGAAGAAGCAGGCTTTGGTTATACAGAGTCAGTCTCCGCAAAATCAACCATTACCACAACCGCAGTCGAATCAGGTTCAGCCCCAGTCGTTTCAGCCATCATTGGTGGTTCCAGTGGCTGCCTCCCCACAGCCAACTTTGGGTCAAGCGCAGACCTGGAGAGGAAGAGGTCGAGGAAATTTAGGAAGAGGAAGAGGAGGAAGGTTTAATCCAAATTTTCAACAGTCCTTAGAAGTGTGTTATAATTGTGGACAGTTTGGCCACTTTGCTCGTGAGTGCAACAGACCAGGAGGAAATTTCAGAGGAAATTTCAGAGGAGGCTTCAGGGGCCAACCAAGGCCATTTGGGGGACCGGTGAACCCTTATAGGGGTCCAGAACCGGGATTTTAGAGGTGCCCAGAGGACCCGAGAGGGGGGTGTCAGCTGGTAGCATCAGGGCCGGAGAGAGATCCAACAATAAAGGTGAAGGTAAATAATCGACCATTGGAAGTGATGGTGGATAGCGGAGCTGCGTTCACCTGTATTCGGCCTGAAGAAGCTATACATCTCCCCATGTCTGGCCAATGGATTCGGACAATCGGGTTTGAGGGAGTGAAACAGCTGATTCCTCTCACAGAACCAATTGAGCTCTGCTATAAAAATATGAAGACGACTTTACCTATACTGGTATCAGAACATACACCTATTGCACTTTTGGGAAGAGATGCTTTGTGCAGATTGAACTGTACAATAAAGTGTACACCTGACGGCTGTCTGGTGGAAGTGCCAAATGATATTGCTCACCAATTATTGATGACAACGGAGACTGAAGCGTCTTCAGTATTTTGGATTGGAAATCTTAGTGCAGATTTTTTGGAGCCAGCTAAGTTGTGGGAGAAGTTTCTTGTAGCGAACATGCCTGATGCGAAGCTTCCAGAGTATCCATTTCATTGCACGCTCAAGTATTTCAAGGATGCGGCTCAATCAAACTCGGAGGAATGGTTGAGTTGTCAACCAAAGCAAGTTCAGCTTCGGTCATGCTGCATAATTTTGGGACCACAAGGAGCAGCTATGAAGATAGATAGAGATGATTATTTGGAGAAAGAGTTTGACATTGAGAAGAGTGTGCCACATGTGACTTTGTTGGTGGCTGAAGAATATGAGCAGAAGCACATAGGAGAAATGATGGTAGAAGCAGAGGAAGCTGTTTTTGAACCAGTGAAAGAGAATCTTGCCATCTGGAGGAGTAAGGATCAGCGGTTTGTTAAGATTATGATTACTGCTCAAGGACAGGGACAGCCACAAACTGTGCGGATGACACATGAGTCAATTTGCAGTGTTAAGATGGATCCAGACTCTTTGAAAGAAGAGATGTTGCAACAAGTTCCAGAATGTTTGTGGTCGCGGCATAGTACTGATATTGGACGTGTGAAGTCAGCCCAACCAGTGAAAGTTGAACTTCGACCAGGAGTTAAACCTCCTTGGAAGAACCAGTATCCACTGAAAGAAGAGGCAATCAGAGGGATTGAACCACAGATTGAAGGACTTGTGAAAGCAGATGTTTTGAAGATAACACAGAATCCTCAGAGTAACACGCCTTTGCTGCCTGTGAAGAAGCCGGATGACTCGTATCGCCTGGTACATGATTTGAGAGCGGTGAATGAAGTGGTAGCTGATTTTCCAGCAGAAGTGCCGGATCCGCATACTTTGTTAGCCCAAATTCCTCCAGATGCGACACATTTCACAGTGTTAGATTTATGTGGTGCATATTTCAGTGTTCCACTTAGCATAGAAAGTCAGAGTTTATTTGGGTTTACATACAATGGACAGTTCTATGAGTATAAGAGATTACCACAGGGATTTAAACATAGTCCTCATATTTTCAATAAAGTATTGAAGGATGATTTGGTAGGGATAGATCAGCTATTAAAAAGTACAGTAGTACAGTATGTGGATGACATTATTATTTGTTCACCAGATGAGGAAACATGTCATAAGGATTCAGTTAAATTGTTACAGATATTGGCAGAAAAGGGACACAAGGTCTCTTTGAAGAAGTTGCAGTACTGTCAGGAGAAAGTAGTTTATTTGGGTCAGACAATAACGCAGGGACACAGAAGCATTTCTGATAGTCAGTTGGAAGCTATTCGCAAGGCGCCTAAACCCAGAACAGTCAGAGAGATGATGACATTTCTTGGTATTGCTGGTTATTCTTCAGCATGGGTAGAGGATTATGCTAGTTTAACAGGGCCTTTGAGAGCTATGATTAAAGATACTGGGAATGCTCAACTTCATTGTAACCTTTCTTGGACACAGGATGGCCTTTTGGCATTTGAGACGATCAAACAGAGGTTGCAAGAGGCTCCAGCGCTAGCGCTTCCGGACTATTCTAAGAATTTTTTGTTATATGTGTCTACTTCCACTGGGGGTAAATATGCATGTGCAGTTCTTTGTCAGCCAACAGGTATGGGGACAAATCCTCAACCTATTTCTTATTATTCTACTGCTTATTCAGAAGTAGAGCTGGGGCTACCGCTGTGCTACAGAGCACTGGTGGGAGTTTTTTTAATGTATGAGAAAGCATCGTCTGTCACAATGGGCTATCCAGTGACAATTCTTACCCATCATAGTCTTAGAAATCTCTTGAATTATGGCAAATACACATTGACTATGTCTAGACTTAGAGACTATCATAGGCTCTTGGAGCAGGAAGATGTTACCCTAGTAAGGTGTGTCACAGTGAATCCAGCTGAGAATTTGCCAACTCCAGAGGATGGTGAACCACATGATTGTGTTCAAGAAGCAGAGAAATACTCGAAGCTTAGATCAGATTTGCAAGCCCTCCCATTGCGTGAGGCGGACTTGGAGTATTGGACTGATGGGTCCTGTTATCGTGTGGGAGATAAATTGAGTGCTGGTTATGCAGTAGTAAAAGCCCAAGGGACTGAATTTGTCGTTGAGAAGGCTGGAGTAGTACCACAGCCTGCATCCGCACAGCTTGCTGAACTTGTGGGATTAACTGAAGCATGTTTATTAGCGGAAGGTAAGCGTGTGAATATATATTGTGACTCCGCCTACGCTCAAAATGTGTGTCATTTATTTGGAGCGGTGTGGAAGAACCGAGGGTTTAAGAAAACGGATGGTTCTCCAATACAGCATCACCATCAGATAATGAAATTGTTGCAGGCTATGATGAAGCCTAAAGAAATAGCGATAGTTAAGTGTGCAGCACATAAAATGGATGTGTCGAAGGTCACACAAGGGAATAAAGCGGCTGATGAGGCTGCCAAAGCAGTTGCAGGAGCTGATAAATGGGGCAAAGTGTTTTTGGTCACTCATGAAGTAGACGTGGAAGACAAAATCACACTTAGAGATGTGATTTTAATGCAGGAAGCTGCTCCTGCAATGGATAAACAGTTGTGGCTAGACCGAGGTGCCACTCAAGATTCTACTGGTCTTTGGAGAAATCATGAGGGGCTGATAATAGCACCTCCAGACCTGTTAGGTCTGATGATTCAGGAGGCGCATGGGCTAGCTCATGTTGCAAGGGGGGAAGTCAGACGAAAGATTACAAAGGAGTATGGGTTTTGGGCACCATGCTTGCTTGAACAGATTGATTATGTTATAGGCAGATGTACTATCTGCTTGAAAAATAATGTTCGAAGGGGGGTGATGGTTCCTCCTGGTTACATTCCAACTCCGAGGGGTCCTATGCGTGAGTTAGTTGTGGACTTTGTTGACATGATAAAACCAGTTGAAGGTAAGAGATACATGCTAGTTGTTGTGGACAGATTTTCGCGTTGGCCAGAAGCGTGCCCAACCAAGCGAAAAGACGCTCAGTCAGTTGCTAAGTTTCTGTGTAGAGAGGTCATAAGCAGGTGGGGACTTTCAGATCGGATATCCTCAGATAATGGAAAAGAGTTTGTGGATAAGACGATGAAATTGATTTTGCAAAAATTGGGAATTAAACAGCGTCTTGGTGCAGTTTATCATCCGCAAAGTCAAGGGATTTGTGAAAAAATGAATGGGGTTCTGAAAAATCGTATTGTTAAAATCTGCCAGCACACAGGTTTAAATTGGGTAGCGGCACTGCCGCTGGCGCTAATGGTGTGTCGCTCAAGTGAGCTGCGTGATTTGCATATGACACCTCATGAGTTGGTCACAGGAAGACGAATGCCAACGCCTTGTTTGCGTACAAGTGGAAAGGGTCCAAGCGTAGCCCTTTTGGAAGATGAAATGCGAGCGTACGTTAAATATATGGCTAATTTGCATAAAAGAATATATACGTACGTTTCTGACAGGCAAAGAAAAGAGGAAGCTCAGGAGAGGCTTGATGAGCAAAAGAGGAGCACAGTGCAACCTGGAGACAAGGTGTTCGTGAAGGTGTTTAGAAGGAAGTGGTATAACGAACGCCGTGAAGGACCATTTGAAGTTGTTCGCAGTACGGGAACGGCGGTCCAGGTTAAAGGGTCTCCAACGTGGTATCATTTATCGCATTGTGTTAAAGCGCCAAGGGAAGAGGCGCCACGCTTACAGGGAAGAGATGTTGAAGGCTCAAGAGAGCCAGGAGAAAATGGGGAAGAACATGCAGAAGAAAAAGAGATGCATACAGATCTCCAGAGTCAAAATCCAGAAGAGGAGGGTGTCCAGGTTGTTGACAACGTTGATGATTCTATGTACTTTTCTGATGATGCCAGAAATGACTCTGCAGTTAATGGACAGGAAAGAAGATTTGGTGACATTGATTTTCAACATGTCCCAGAAACAGCAGAGCCTATTTCAGTGGAGAGCGAAGCGCCAAAGGTTTCAAAGGACTGTGATTCCGCTGCAGGAGAAATCAGAGATTCAATTAGACGACGAAGTCCAAGACCAGTTCGGAAAAGGGTCAGACCAAAACGTTACGAGGACTAGGGCTGAAAAGACCTTAGGGAATTCTACTTTTTTAGCATTGAAGGTTACTGAAGGTATAAATATGTCACAGTTACTCACGTTGGCGCCTCAAATGATTGCGACGACATCAACCCCGTTGAAGACAGTAGTCAGAACTAAGTTAGGAAGAGCGGTTTCTCTCCCCTGTAGATGTGGAAGATTTAATGTGGGTGGTAATAATCCTCCTATGTGGAAAAATAGTCGTGGTGAAGATGTGCTGTTAACAGGACCTGAAGTTGATATGGTGCCTCGTGATCAGAGGAAGTATCTGTTGTTTAATGACTGGAGGTGGTTAAAAGTTAGAGATGATTGTTCACTTTTAGTGCGTAATGTAACATGGGAAGATCAAGGGGAATACACATGTACTTATTTTGAGCCAGAGTTGAAATTTGTTCCATTTCAAAATGTGTGGAGAGAGGGTTATATAACGCGTAAGGTAGTGGTTGTGATAGAAGATTTGAGTTCTTCGGGAATTTTCAGGGTGGCTACAAGAGTCACCACAGCAACCACTCCAAGAGTGAATATTACATTGAGGAAGCTTACTACTTTAGCTCCGGAAATAACTAAGAATGTCAATACATCAATTCAGGCTGTTACTTTAGCTACGATTTTGAAGGGGATGAATGCTACTACAGAGAAGATGCCAATTTCTTCTTTTGTTACTGGGGGAAATAGTACAAGTGAGGTTGGGCTAAAGGCAACCTATGCTAATAAAACAGTGACAACATCTCTGTCACCTAGGAAAGTTGTAAATATAACACAGACACCTGGTATGACATTATTGAACTTTAAAGAAAGAGTAAATATAACTCAGAAACCTAAGCTAAAAATAGAGCTTAGTGCGAATAGTAGTAAGGAGATTTTGGAACCTAGAGAACAGAAGGTGGAAGAGCATGATGCAGATTCATCTGTGACAGCTCAGAGGACTATTTTAGACGAGGAAGAGGGGTTTGTTGACTTTGACTGGACACCAGAGGACATGACTAACCAGTATCGTGTATTACAGAAGAGAGAAACTAAGTGGAAGGCATATGGATTTGATTCTTCGGTGTTACAAATCGCAGACCCATGGGCAGGTAGGAACTTATGGTTCCAGCAGTTAACTCATTCTGTAAGATCGGTTAGGAAGCTGAATTGTCCATGTGTGGTGAAAGTTCCAACACCAGGCACATGGCCTTCAATTTTAGAAACGGTACCAGAACCATTAAGTGCTAAATGTCAATCATATGCATTATCGTGGCTGTTATATCAGCAGCAAGCAGCAGAAGATAAGGTGATGGCTCTGTCAGTGCATCTGTTTAGACCTAAACATAATTGTTCTTGGTTGGGAGAGTTACCATATGTGAATTTACTTGATCAGCATGAAAATATGATAACAGCGGTCCCTGATCCGTTGGAAGTGAAATTTGTGGGGGCTAAAGACTGTTTTTGTTCAGATGGTACTCATAAGGGGCCTGGAAAGTTTATGGGGATATCAGACTGTAACAACTATATTATGGACTTGGGTGAGCATAAATATGAGGCTATGAATGACTTGTATAAAGTGACTTTTCAGGTACCACATCGCAAACTGAGTAGAATTTTGATGGTGCGGAACCAAAAGTTGCCGGGAAATGTAACTATAGGGAATTTTAAGGATATTTGGTGGGTTTGTGGTGATAAGGCATATATATTCCTACCGTATGGGTGGATAGGATGCTGTTATATGGCGATGTTGAAACTGCCATATGAGGTTTTTACTGTCCAGAAGGGAAAAGTTTCTGATGAGGTTCAATCTGAGGCTATTTCAGGAAGTAGGAAGAAAAGGGAACTAGCACAATTTCATAATCTGGAGTCCTATCATTGGAGGATAAGCCTAGGAGAGAAGTGGGGTATAGGATTATTTCCATGGTATGGGGTGACATTTTTGGCAGATCACATTGATAATATTACCTACACCCTACAGGGTTTTGCAAATGAGACTATAAGAGGTTTTGAATACTTGTCAAATACTCAAAAGAGTCACAGACTGACGCTGCTGAAACATGACATGGCTCTTGATTATCTTTTGGCCAAACAAGGGGGCCTATGTGTGGCTCTAAACTTAACTGGTGATGCTTGTTATACTTTGATTCCTGATAGTTCTGACAATATGACTAGTGTCATAGATGCATTGAAGCATATAAGGGATGCGTTTGGCCCATCGGAAGGAGCTGGATGGTCGGCGAATGCTTGGTTGCAGGAAAAATTAGGACCATTGGGAGCAGTGTTGGTTCAGATTATGGTAGCAGTTCTTATATCATTGAGTGTGATGTTCTGTTGCTGTACATTGGTGTTAACTTTTGCGAAGGCAATGATATTGAGATGGGTTGGAGTTGTGATGCCTGGAGATCAGGTTCAGATGCCATTATTACATAGGACTGACATAGACGATGACGAAGAAGTGGTGATAGAAGGTGAACTGATGGAGAAATATCCATTTTGAATATCTATTCTTATTATAATCTTAACATTTATTTCTTTTACTATTTAGGGTATTTAGTAGTCTCTTACTATAGAGTGGGATGATAGTAGAGGGAAATGAAAAAGGGGATTTATAACTGAGAATAATGTGAAAGTATGATACTGTGAATTTCACATTTACTTATAAGGTGTTAACCCATATGTGATGTTTCAATTTGCATCTGTTGTTTTTGCAAAAGATACTGGTTGGTGGTTTTCTTTCTTTTCCTCAAGAACAATGCTGGGGGAAGACAACTGCAAGAGTGGCTGGATCTTCAGGGACCCTGCTGTTCATGGACAATAAGATTGGACTGAAGGACTTTAAATAAGGACACTGTGATACGATGCCCAGAGTCAACACATCATCGACACTACACTGAGAGTCGACACTGCTGAAGAGTTGCAGTGTGATACATTGTTATGTCTTCATATGTATTTGCATAGTATTGGATTTTGTTATGTCATATAGTAAGGGGTGATATTGATAGAGGACATTTATAAGAAAGTGATAATCATAGTAAGACATACTAGTGGGATTGAGTTGTTTATTGCATGAGTAGTACTTAAAGTTATACTAGGCTCTTTGTTTAATTGTTTGAAGACGGATGTTTTCTGTTATGGGGTAAGTACATTGGGACCTCAGATGTTTTTTCTTTTTTCGGATGCTTAGGGATAGGGGTGTTAGGCAGGGAAAGGTCCATTGGAAGGTCCGATGGGTCGACCAGCCTGAATGTGGACATTGTTTTGATTTCATTTTCTGAGGTTTCCATATGTATTTGCTTAAGTCATATCCATATACAATTTGTCAGAATACCTCCTTTAAAGTGGTCTGGAGTACTTTATGTGGTCGCCTAAGGCAGAGGGGCCGTGAGAGAATTTTTCCTGTCTAGATTGTTTGAGGGATATTTCAGGAATGATAAGCTGCCGGACAGGTTTTTTCGCTCTCACACTCCAGAAAGCTGTTGCATTGCTAAGGTTATGCTATAGGAAGAATTGTTATTTAGTTACAACTACAAATATGTATAAGCTACTTGTTTGTTTTTCGAGACTTTAAGGAAGTCTCGAAGGGGGGAAAATGAAGTATATTTTAAAAAGAAACCTTTGATAGAAGAAGGTAAAAACACTCTTTCAATAAGTTGAGGTGGTAGTATCTAGGAGTTCCCTGTGTGCTCTGTTTGTGCAGGGGCTAGGAATGTGAATTGGGGGGCCCTTGGTCTCTTAGGTTCAAATAGATGAGGTCATGTTAAAAAGAACCATATGCTCTGTCTCCTGTTTCAACAACAAGAACCATATATATATGCTGTTGGTCAGTCTGTTCGGGGGGGGACATTTAGAATTGGCACAGATCCTCTCTCAGGTACTCTATAGTGCTTGATATGATACTGTTTTACTATGTAATAAATCTTTTACTGGCAACTCAGTATCAGCGGAGTTTTTCTTCACAACATCTAAACACCATCGCCACTAAATAAACAACAGTTATAAATTTAAATACGACTCATGCAGTAAACAACTCAAACACTCAATCCAACTATTATGTCTTACCAAGATTATCACTACCTTATAAATGTCGTCTATCAATATCACACATCACAATATAATAGAACAAAATTCAATATTATGCAAATATATATATATATATATATGAGAAGACATAAAAATGTATCACACTGCAGCTCCTCAGCAGCGTCGTCTCTGAGTGTAGTGTCGATGATGTGTTGAATCTGGGCATTGTATCACAGTGTCCTTTCAAAATCCTCCAGTCCATTCTTATTGTCCATGTACAACGGGGTCCCTGAAGGTCCAACCACCTTTACAGTGGTCTTCCCCCAACATCATTCTTGAAGGAAAGAAAAGAAAAACCACCAACTAGTATCTTTTGCAAAAACAACAGATGCAAATTGAAACATCAAATACAGATTAACACCATATAAGTAAATGTAAGATTCACAGTATCATACTTTCACATTATTCCAAGTTATAAGTCACCTTTTAGCACCAGCGGAAGTGCCGCTATCCAATTTAAGCCTGTTTGCTGGCAGATTTTAACAATGCGATTTTTCAAAACACCATTCATTTTTTCACAAATCCCTTGGCTTTGCGGATGATAGACTGCACCAAGACACTGTTTAATTCTCGATTTTTGCAAAATCAATTTCATTGTCTTATCCACAAACTCTTTCCCATTATCTGAGGATATCTGATATGGAAGTCCCCACCTGCTTATAACCTCTCTACACAGAAACTTGGCAACCGACTGAGCGTCCTTGCGTTATTGTCTGACCCAAATAAACTACCTTCTCCTGACAGTACTGCAGCTTCTTCTGAGAGGTCTTGTGTCCTTTTTCTGCCAGTATCTGTAGCAATTTAAGTGAATCCTTATGACATGTTTCCTCATCTGGTGAACAAATAATAATGTCATCCACATACTGTATCACAGTACTTTTTAATATCTGATCTATCCCTGCCAAATCATCCTTCAATACTTTATTGAAAATGTGAGGACTATATTTAAATCTTTGTGGTAATCTCTTATACTCATAAAACTGTCCATTGTATGTGAACTCAAATAAACCCTGACTTTCTATGCCAAGCGGAACACTGAAAAATGCACCACATAAATCTAACACTGTAAAAATGTACTGCATCTGGAGGAATTTGGGCTAACAAAGTATGCGGATCCGGCACTTCTGCTGGAAAATCAGCTACCACTTCATTCACCGCTCTCAAATCATGTACTAGACGATAAGAATCATCTGGCTTCTTCACAGGCAACAAAGGCATGTTACTCTGAGGATTCTGTGTTATCTTCAAAACATCTGCTTTCAAAAGTCCTTAAATCTGTGGTTCAATCCCTCGGATTGCCTCTTCTTTCAGTGGATACTGGTTCTTCCAAGGAGGTTTGACTCCTGGTCGAAGTTCAACTTTCACTGGTTGGGCTGACTTCACAAGTCCAATACCAGTACTATGCCGAGACCACAAACATTCTGGAACGTGTCGCAGCATCTCCTCTTTCATAGAGTCTGAATCCATTTTAACACTGCAAATTGACTCATGTGTCATCCACACCATTTGTGGCTGTCCCTGTCCTTGAGCAGAAATCATAATCTTAATAAATCGCTGATCCTTACTCCTCCAGATGGCAAGATTCTCTTTCACCGGTTCAAAAACAGCTTCCTCTGCTTCTGCCATCATTTGCTCCTATATGCTTCTGCTCATATTCTTCAGACACCAACAAAGTCACATGTGGCACACTCTTCTCAACGTCAAACTCTTTATCCAAATAATCATCTCTATCTATCTTCATAGCTGCTCCTTGTGGTCCCAAAATTATACAGCACGAAGTTGAACTTGCTTTGGTTGACGACTCAACCATTCCTCTGGGTTCGATTGGGCAGCATCCTTGAAATACTTGAGCGTGCAGTGAAATGGATACTCTGGAAGCTTCACATCAGGCATGTTTGCTACAAGAAACTTCTCCCACAACTTAGCTGGCTCCAAGAAATCTGCACTAAGATTTCCAATCCAAAATACTGAAGAAGTCTCCGTTGTCATCAATAATTGGTGAGCAATATCATTTGGCACTTCCACCAGACAGCCGTCTGGTGTACACTTTATTGTACAGTTCAATCTACACAAAGCATCTCTTCCCAAAAGTGCAATAGGTGTATGTTCTGATACCAATATAGGTAATATAGTCTTCATATTTTTATAGCAGAGCTCAATTGGTTCTGTGAGAGGAATCAGCTGTTTCACTCCCTCAAACCCGATTGTCCGAATCCATTGGCCAGACATGGGGAGTATAGCATCTTCAGGCCGAATACAGGTGAAAGCAGCTCCGCTATCCACCATCACTTCCAATGGTCGATTATTTACCTTCACCTCTATTGTTGGATCTCTCTCCAGCCCTAATGCTACCAGCTGACACCCCCCTCTCGGGTCCTCTGGGCACCTCTAGAATCCTGGTTCCGGACCCCTGTAAGGGTTCACCGGTCCCCCAAATGGCCTTGATTGGCCCCTGAATCCTCCTCTGAAATTTCCTCCTGGCCTGTTGCACTCACGGGCAAAGTGGCCAAACTGTCCACAATTATAACACACTTCTAAAGACTGTTGAAAATTGAAATTAAACCTTCCTCCTCTTCCTCTTCCTAAATTTCCTTGACCTCTTCCTCTCCAGGTCTGCGCTTGACCAAAATTGGCTGTGGGCAGGCAGCAACTGGAATCACCGATGATGGCTAGAACGATTGGGGCTGAACCTGATTTGACTGCGGTTGTGGTAATGGTTGATTTGGTGGAGACTGACTCTGTATAACCAGGGCCTGCTTCTTCTCCTTCTTCTTGTTATCCACCAGTTGTATTTGATTAAGTTTTCTGAGGGTTTCTTGGTCCTGTTCTGGTCATGTTCCTTTTTCCTATATAGCTCCACTTGATGGGCTATGTGATCCGTATAAACACCCTTTGCCATACTTCCAAGACCAACCACCTCTGCCAGTTTACTCCTCACTGGTAGAGGCAGCCCCTTCTGTATCTTGGCTCGCAAAATTGACTGCTCCATTTGATTCAAATCCGGGTCATTTCCTGTAACATTTCTCCACACTTGATGGGCTCTTGACACATAGGCCCTCTGGGTTTCTCTTCCTGTCCCAGTGGCTCAATAAGAATATTATCAGGATGTACATTTGTCGGAAATGTATCTCTCAGCGCTCTCCACACTCGACCTCTATTTGCAGAAAACAGCTCTGGATCATTCACAGCAGTCCCCACATATCGATTAAGTCCAGCTTTCTGTAGAATCTCTTCCATAGCCAGAACCCCAAGGAGGTTAGCCAAAAGTCTCTTAATATCTCCTATTGCAGGCTGCGTTCCCACCATAATCTCTTCCAACTTCGAAATCCAAGTATGTGCTCCATCCTGAAGAGTAAGTAACTTCTCAAGTATATCTGACATATCTGTGTTCTGCCAAGGCTTGTACTCCAAGCTCTGTCCTCGGATGACCACTGGACACATCTTCTCATGTGTCTTCCCTTTTCTTGTGCGTAATGCATATTTCATATCCAATTTTTGGGAGCCTCCTTTCCACAAATCTTTCTTCTGTATCTGCAGCTCCTTTAATTGATTCTCCAGTGCTTTTCAGCTTTCTGATCGAATGGATTTATCCAAGTACGAAAGACATTGATCTATACTTCTCTCGACCTCTCTTAAAGCTCTCTTTTTATCCTCTTCTATTCTGGTACTGGATGCCGCAGGAAAAAACCCTTTCGAAGACAAAAGACCCTCACTCTCCGAATCTCCATCGCTGTCTCCATTCTCGCTCTCGTTAGAACTATCATCTCCTGAGTCCTCTTTCCTCCATGTTTTATCTCCCCTCTGTTCCGCTCTCTCCAATATTCGCCTGACTGCAGTGTCATATCCACCCATGATCCCCTCCAGGTCACTTTGATCGCCATCATCTCCAAATTTCATCCTCCTGATCCTCAATTTACCCTTAGTGTCCAAACGTGCCATTTTCTTCTTACTTTTGGAACTTGGATACATCTTTAAAGTTGTTTCCGCTTGACCCGTTTCGATTATCCGATCATCCTCATCTCTGATGCAATATTCACCTCCCTGACTAATCACTGGGAGCTGGGGATAGATTTCCTTATCTATCTTTGTGTTTACATCAATGATGCCTGGTGTCGTGACGCTGCTGTGGTCTGCAAACACTGCTCACCGTTAGTGGAGTTTATGGCTATTAAGTGCAGGCCATTCTACATCCCGAGGGAATATACTGCCATTATAATCGTTGCTGTTTATATTCCTCCGAGCTCCAACAACAACAATAGGAGTGAGGCACTGAATGAGCTGTATCGACACATCAGTGAGCAGCAGACAGCCCACCCTGATGCTTTTCTCATCTTGGCTGGAGATTTCAATCATGCAGACCCAAAGAGTGTGTTTTCAAAAATATATCAACACATAAACTTTCCAACACGGGGAAAAAACTCACTGGACCATGTTTACACCACCCAGAAAGAAGCTTACAAAGCCATTCCCCTCCCCCACCTTGGCGCCTCTGACCACATCACTGTTATGCTAATGCCAGCATACAGGCCACTGGTTAAAGTCACTAAACCAGTTCAGAAGCAGGTACGAGTGTGGCCGGAGGGGTCTTCAGAGACACTTCAAGACTGTTTTAACACCACAGACTGGAATGTTTTTAAACAAGCGGCGACCTACAACAACACCACAGATCTTCAGGAGTATACTGACACAGTCACTGGCTACATCTCAAAGTGCATTGAGGATGTAACTGTTCTCAAGACCATCACGGTTTGGGCTAATCAGAAGCCATGGCTGACAGGGGAGGTCTACATGCTACTGAAAGCTAGGAATGCTGCCTTCTCAGCAGGAGACAAGGTGGGCCTGAGGGCAGCAAGGACCAACCTGTCCCGCGGCATCAGGAAGGCAAAGAGGCAGTACTCCAGGAGGATAGCCCATCGCTTCAGCGACAGCAGAGATACACGGAGCCTGTGGCGGGGGATACAGACCATCACAGACTACAAGCCCCCACTGCAGACCTGTGTCAGCTCCACCTCTCTGCTGAATGAGCTTAACAACTTCTTTGCCCGGTTTGAGACAGACAACAACATGCCTGCACAGAAGGTCTCACCCCCTCCTGGAGACCAGGTGCTGACGCTGTGCCCAGTCAGTGTGAGGAGATCATTCAGCAGGATCAACGTTCGGAAAGCTCCTGGTCCTGACAACATACCCGGTCGTGTGCTGAGGGACTGTGCTGGGGAGCTCACAGATGTCTTTACAGATATCTTTAACATCTCGCTGAGTCAGGCCGTTGTCCCGACATGCCTGAAAGCCACCACCATCATCCCTGTCCCGAAGAAAGCGTCACCCTCCTGTTTCAGTGACTACCGTCCAGTTGCACTCACTCCCATCCTCATGAAGTGCTTCGAACGGCTGGTCATGCAACACATCAAGTCTGTCCTTCCCCCCTCCCTGGACCCCTTCCAGTTTGCATATCGGCCTAATCGTTTGTTGATGATGCCATCTCCACTGCCCTCCATTCGGCCCTCACACATTTGGACAAAAAAGACTCTTATGTCAGAATGCTATTCATAGATCTCAGCTCCGCATTTAACACCATCATCCCCCAGCAGCTCATTCTCAAACTGGACAGGCTGGGGCTGAACACTTCACTGTGCAACTGGCTGTTAGACTTCCTGACTGGGAGACCACAGGCAGTACGGGCCGGCAACAACACATCCCGCACCATCACACTGAACACGGGGGCCCCCCAAGGATGTGTACTTAGCCCCCTCCTATTCACTCTGATGTCCCACGACTGCACACCATCACACAGCTCCAACCTCTTCATCAAGTTCGCGGACGACACGACTGTGGTGGGTCTCATCAGCAACAACGATGAGACAAACTACAGGAGCGAGGTGAGCCGCCTGGACTTGTGGTGTAGACACAACAATCTCCATCTGAACATTGAGAAGACGAAGGAGATCATTGTGGACTTCAGGAGAACGTGCACCCAGCATGCTCCTCTGACAATCAACGGTGCTGCTGTGGAGAGGGTGAACAGCACTAAGTTCTTGGGTGTGCACATCACAGAGGACCTCTCCTGGGCCAACAACACAGCATCACTGGCCAGAAGGGCTCATCAGCGACTCTACTTCCTCTGCAAACTGAGAAGAGCCAGAGCCCCAGCCCCCATCTTGTGCACCTTCTACAGAGGTACCATCGAGAGTATCCTGACCAGCTGCATCACCTTGTGGTATGGCGCCTGCACCGTGTCCTGCCGCAAGACACTCCAGTGCATCGTGACAGCAGCTGAGAAGATCGTTGGCACCTCCCTCCCCTCCCTCCAAGAGATATACAGCTCACGTCTCACCCGAAAAGCCCTCAGCATGGCAGGTGATCCCACTCACCCACTACACACCTTCTTCAGCCTGCTGCCATCAGGGAGGAGACTGCGGAGTCTCCGGGCCAGGACCAGCAGACTGGGGGACAGCTTCATCCACCAGGCTGTCAGGACGCTGAACTCTCTCCCTACTTTGCCCCCCCTCTCCCCTTCTGCCCCCCCCACACACAGAGTTTTGGACCCATACACGGGTTCCTGATCCCCACTCCCCCAATACTGAACTCTGACCTTCTCAGGGACTGTTACGCACTCATCACTTTAACTGCTCCATAAGCTCATTCCAATAGCACTACTGTTTATATTTGCACTATTTATACCCACAGATCTTAATCTGTTGTGCCTCATGTCACTTCGTGTTAATTTTCAAGATCTATATTTATATATATACATATATATTTATTATTCAAATTTTATTTTATATATATATATATATATATATATATATATATATATATATATATATATATATATATTTTTTATTTATTTATTTATTTATTTTTTTTTATTTGTGCTTATTTTTACGATTAGTGTTTAGTGTTTATTTAGTGTCTATTTAAATTCACACTTTTCCTGTTTACTTTCTATTTAATGTTATTGCTACACCATGGGGTCTGAGAGTAACGCAATTTCAATACTCTGTATGTCCTGTACATATTGTTGTATTGACAATAAAGCTGACTTGACTTGACTTAAACTTCACCTCCTTCTCATAAGGTGAGGGTCTCTTTACTGGATCCGTATGTGAGAAAAGTACATTAATTTCTACCACTAATTTTTCTATTTCTTTTGCATTTCTATCTCTCTTATCTTTTGCAGCTTTAATCAGTTTCTGTCCCTCATTATCAAACAACTGGAGAATACCAAGCTCTAGTTGTCTCTTTTCTTTATGTTTTTCCTCCTTTTTACCCTTCTTTTGGTCTGCCTTATACGTGAACACAAGCACTTGCATTGTTTTAATTACATCTTAACTAAACGCACAAATAATCTACCATTATAAGTAAAATTTCCTCAAATATCCTGCAAAATAAAAGAAAATCCAATCCTATATTAAACTCAAAGAAATCACGCACTCCCACAAGGGACCAACTAACACCAAATGTGTTCCTATTTGCAACAAATCACCTATTTATCACCCAATGTTCACACCCATGCACCTCAACTGATCAAATAGTCTCAATATCGAATCCCCAGCACAGCTAAAATCAGAATAAACCATGTACAAACAACAAAACTCACATTTGCAATTCTTAACAGGGTTCAAACAACATAAGCATATTCCATTAATTAATTAAATGCATTGATCGGTCAGTCTGTTGCCAAACCTCTCTTTTAAAAGACTACAACATATAGTATCATATAAACAAATGGATATACCCTATTAAGCCCAAATTGAGAAATAATCTTATAATAACCTATAAGTGAAAGCAGATTACATATGTATCAACAATAATGACTATAAATAACTATACATCCATATATACCAACCATAGGTGGATAAAGGAAGAAACAGATCTGAATTAAATATCAAATGAACCCACTACATATTTTTAACAACAAAATATGCAATTCAGTAAGATTCACGCACATTATTTGCCAACACTTAGGTGATTTGTATCTACAACAAATGTTTTCCTCCTTTAAACACCAAGTTATCATCAATAAAGACATTTCAGTTTATTTCACTCTAATAACACAAATATTAAATTTTTCTTTTCCCATACACACAAATATCCTCACTGGTCTCTCCACTTTTCTCCAAAATCATAAACGTCCTTCTTGGGGGTTCATAAGTTTTATGTAAATTTATGAAGTCCTCTGTTCTGAGGCTCATACATCTTATCAGATCCAAAACTGTCCCCCAAAGAAAGCTCATAAGTTTTAACAAAATAATAAAAAAAAAACGTCCTCTCAAAGAGGCTCATATGCTTTTTACATATTATCATTATACATTCTTAAAGCCATTCACTCAGCTGGAACACAGCCAAGACAAACGACACACACTCACAGAGACCAGGTCCCCACACACACACACACACACACACACACACACACACACACACAGTAAGGGGGGGGGGGCAATCCCCCTCACACAGGAACACACAGCGAGCTCAAAGAACACAGAAGACACAAATAACATTTCATCCAAAATACTCAAAGTCGACTCATTCATACTTATCCTGTAGCATGCTTTTTCCTGCCGCTCCTTTTTCTTTTTCTTCTAAATTTATGCTACTTTTATGAGGTGTGAGTATTCAATAAAAAGCTGCTTCAGACACTGTTTGTCAACTAGTGTTCGAGTGGGAACTTAACAATTGAATTTTCCATTCCACACCTCCAGTTCCTTCGAACTGACCTGAAATTCACCTAGTGATTTTCCAGGATTTTAGGCTTGTCTAATACCGCCTCCCAGAGGGCTTTGATCCAAATCTGCGGCTCCTTTCTCTTTAACTCTTCTCTGTTTCCTTTAACCTCTCTTATTTCTCTTTAACTCTTCTCTTATTTTTGCCTCTTTTTTCCCCATTAATCTAATTTCCCCAGGGCCCTGGGCTGTTACTTTTCACTTTATGTCCTCTTTTAAGCTAATCTGACTATTTCTCTAAACCAGCTTTCATGCAGTGACTAATATACACGTTTTACTGTTAAGAAGATAAGGGCCCAAACTTCATTAATCTCGCATGGTGTTATTTAGCTCACCTTATCGTTACTAATTAGGCTATTCTACACTTTTACATCAGGTTTCCTTTTCCCTATTCATCATCATCATCATCATCATTAACCGCTTAGTCCAGATAGGGTCGCGGTAGCAGTTGGGAGAGCAGAGAATCCCAGATGACCCTGTCCCCCGCAACTTCCTCCAGCTCATTCCCGGGGACCCCAAGCCGCTCCCAGGCCAACTTGGAGATATAATCCCTCCAGCGGGTCCTAGGATGACCCTGGGGTCTTATTCCGGTAGGCCGTGGAGGCAGCCGGATCAGATGCCCGAACCACCTCAGCTGGCTCCTCTCAATGCGGAGGAGCAGCGGCTCTACTCCGAGCTCCTCCCGGATGGCCGAGCTCCTCACTCTATCCAATAGAGTGTAACCCGCCACCCTGCGAAGAAAGCTCATTTCTGCCGCTTGTATTCGCGATCTCATTCTTTCGGTCATTACCCACAGCTCATGACCATAGGTGAGGGTCGGGATGTAGACCGATCAGTAAACAGAGAGCTTCGCCTTACGGCTCAGCTCCCTTTTCACCACTACAGCCCGGTACAGCGACTGCATTACTGCTGCCACTTGTCCCAGCCTGCGGTAGATCTCACGATCCTTCTTCCCATCACTCGTGAACAAGACCCCAAGATACTTAAACTCCTCCACCTGGGGCAAGTCCTTTCCCCTTACCTGGAGTGGGCATACCATCCTTTTCCGGGCTAAGACCATGGACTCAGACTTGGAGGTGCTGATCCGCATACCAACCGCTTCACACTCAGCTGCAAACCGCTCCAGTGTGCGCTGGAGGCATCCATGTGATCCAGCCAAAAGAACAACATCATCTGCAAATAGCAGAGACGCCACCCTCTGGCCTCCACACATAATGCCCTCCTCACCCCGGCTACGCCTTGACACCCTGTCCATGAATATCACAAACAGGAGTGGAGACAGGGCACAGCCCTGGCGGAGTCCAACACTAACACTGAAAGAGTCCGACTTCATGCCGAGTATATGAACACAGCTCTCACTCCGGGCGTACAGAGATTGAATGGCCTGGAGTAGTAACCCCGGCACCCCGTACTCCCGGAGGACCTCCCACAAGATATCTTGGGGAACACGGTCGTAAGCCTTCTCCAAATCCACAAAATACATGTAGACTGGGTTGACAAACTCCCATGCCCCCTCAACAATCCGTGAGAGGGTGAAAAGCTGGTCCATTGTTCCACGGCCAGGATGGAATCCGCATTGTTCCTCCTCAATCCCACAATATCCAGAGCCTTAAGCATCTCCGGACGAATCTCATCCACCCCCGGTGCCTTTCCACTGAAGAGCTTGCCAACTACCTCAGTGACCTCCACCAAGGAAATGGAGCTTAACACGCCAGAGGCCTCTGGCCCTGACTCCCTTGAGGGAGGCATGTCTCTCGGATTAAGGAGTTCCTCAAAGTGCTCTTTCCACCGACCGACAATATCCTCATTTGAAGTCAGAGTTTCTCCACCCCTGCTGAATACAGCCTGGGCGCAGCCACCCCGACCGCTCCTGAGCTGCCGGACAGTTGTCCAGAACCTCCTCGAGGCCGACCGAAAGTCTTTTTCCATGGCCTCACCAAACTCCTCCCACGCCCTGGATTTTGCTTCTGCCACTGTTGCAGCTGCCACCTTTTTTGCCTGTCGGTACCTATCTGCTGAATCGGGAGTCCTTCGGGCCATCCAGTCCCTAAAGGCCTCTTTCTTCAGCTTGACGGCCTCCCTCACCACCGGTGTCCACCAGGGGGTTCTTGGGTTACCGCCATGACAGGCACCAACAAGCTTTTGGCCACAGCTACGCCTGGCAGCTTCCACAATGGAGGTTTTGAACAGGGTCCATTCAGACTCTATGTCCCCTACCTCCTCCGGGACATGAGAAAAGCTCTCCCGGAGGTGGGAGTTAAAATCATTCCGAACAGGGGCCTCCGACAGTCGTTCCCAGCACACCCTGACTATTCGCTTGGGCCTACTGGGTCTAACCCTCAGTCTTCCCTGCCATCTGATCCAACTCACCACCAGATGGTGATCAGTTGACAGCTCAGCACCTCTCTTCACCCGAGTGTCCAGAACATATGGTCCCAAGTCAGATGAAACGACAACAAAGTCAATCATTGACCTTTGACCCAAGGAGCTCTGGTACCATGTATACTTATGAACATCCTTGTGTTCGAACTTGGTGTTCGTTATGGACAATCCATGTCTGGCACAGAAGTCCAATAACAATTCACCATTCGGGTTTAGATCGGGCAGGCCGTTCTTCCCAATCACGCCTCTCCAGGTCTCCCAGTCATTGCCAACATGAGCATTGAAGTCTCCCAGTAAGACTATGGAGTCTGTAGTTGGGACCCTTTCCAGAACCCCGCCCACTTGCTCCAAGAAGGCCGAATACTCCGACCTGTTGTTTGGTGCATAAGCACACACAACAGTCAGAGTTTTCCTCTCTGCGATTTTAATACGCATTGAGGCGACCCTCTCGTCCACCGGGACAAACTCCAACTGCACTGCTGCCAGCCGGGGACTTGTGAGTATCCCCACACCCGCTCAGCGCCTCTCACCTTGTGCAACCCCGGAGTAGGAGAGGGACCAACCCCTGTCCAGGAGTTTGGTTCCAGAGCCGATACTGTGGGTGGAGGTGAGCCCAACTATATCTAGTTGCTACCTCTCAACCTCCTGCACAAGCTCCGGCTCCTTCCCCCCCAGTGAGGTTACATTCCACGTACCAAGACCTGGCCACCAAGGGCCCCCCTGCAATCTCCCACTGCCTGTACGGCACTGCACCACTCCCCCATGCTGGACCTTCCAGGTGGTGGGCCCACATGGTCCCCCCACGTTGCCTCTTCAGGCTGAGCCCGGCCGGGTTACGTGGGCTGCCCGGCCACCAGGTGCTCGCCGAGGGACGCTACCCCCAGGCCTGGCTCCAGGGGTAGGTCCCGGTGACCCTCTCCCGGGCAGGGTATACGATGTTCTGTGTCCATTTATCATGAAGGTTTTTGGATCGAGTTAGTCTGGGTCTTCACTCCAGACCTGTTCGCCCTGGGAGACCCTACCAGGAGCATGTTGCTCCCGACGACTTAGCTCTGAAGATCCCTAGACCACACAAGCCCTTCCGCCACGACAAGGCCCCGATCCAGGAAGAGCTTTTCCCTATTATTCTCCCCCCTTATTGCGGCATTTACAATGCAATAAAAGCAAATTTAGAACGGAGAAATACTCCAAACATCAACACAGCATGTCATGCACACGCACGATTCTTTACAGTGCGGCTAGACAGCAAACACCCAACAGCCCCAACAAACTAACCAGCGCACAATGATGTGAGAAACCTCACCTTATTTGTCGGCCTGGTGCAGGAGCAAGTGCGCGAAGGCTGTCGGCGACGCAGCAAGCCACAACACGTCCAGAGTTTGTGACGCCAAAATCTTGTTGTTTATTAAATAGCGAAGATGTAAAAATGATGAAGGACTCTCCGCTGACACCGTCTACCTTGTATAAGATGTTTATTACAAAGTAAAACAGTATCATATCAAACACCATAAAGTACCTGAGAGAGGATCCGTGCCAACTGTGTCCCCTTCCGAGCAGTATAGCCTGCTGCTTATATAGGCTGGTTGTTTTCGACAAAGGGAGCAGAACATATGGTCCTTCTTAAAATAGTCTCATTCTTCTGGAACTAAAAGAGGAAGGCAACCTTGACTCTTGAACCTTGTGGACCAGGGGCCCCCTAAACTCAAACATTCCAAACCTACAAAGTCAGATAACACATGGAGCTCAGATACTACATCTTCTATCCATATCTTGTATAATCTGGAAGATTTCTATATCAATATTCTATCCCCTGTGTACCCTGCATCTCATTTATTTATCTACCTCAGATTCACTAACTGCACATACAGAAATGTGTACAACTATACATATCATAGTTTTATTTCATAACTTATTACTGTACAACTGTACATTGGAAATGGTCAACAGTCTGGCTCTATACTTTTTTGCTATACTGTCTTCTATTCTCTCTGGTTTAGCCCCAGTATTTTCAAAATTGTGCACCACAAATTTCTAAACTTAAGTTTCTTACTCTGTCTCTTGCTAGAGCATGTTATTCACATGTAAATGACATGCTCATATAGTAACACTGTAAACTGTAAGCTTTGAGTTTATTTAAAAAAGTTGAGACTCAGACAGCCTCACTTTTTGTAAATTAACTATCAAAATGATTTCAACTATGCAAGTTGATTTGCACAAGTTACTGATTCTGAAGTAATACATACATTGTGAATTTTAGGATTTAAACTTAAATAATTTGAATAAAATCTCATTTTTCTCAATTTTTGTTCAACAATAGTACACATACTATTATCATTTATAGTGTACACATAGTTGCAAAACAACTTACATACAACATACAGCATAAAACCATATCAATCTTCATTTGCTGATTTTGATCAATTATTAGGGTAGTTTCACAGTTTTGGAAAATTCATCAAGAATATTTTTGTGTTCATTTGTTTTCTTTTGTTTTAAACATTAGTATTAATTGATTTTGCCCTTTGAGATTTGTAAGTGTTTTACATTGTATTTACTTTAAGTTTATAGAACTAGCTATACACGTCTATGAAATCCTCTCCAGTTGCAATTCTAGATCACATTGCACTGCTTTATTTTTTCTTTTGAATTATTTGTTGTCCGTAACCCTGATCAGCAGCAAATTCATTTCAATTATTTGCACAGAACATACATGATCCCTCTCAGACTTCAGTGAACCAAAATAATAAATGACTGTATGTGTAACAGGTTTTATTTTCTTTCATTATGTTTCCCTCAAAATCTTCATGCCTTCTCCGTTTGCATTTATTTAAATAATAGATTAAATTGGGATATATCGTTTTTTTTTTATTTTATATATTTTTGTGGGCATTGCTGTGATGTCATCTGGTGCGTCACACACTCTCTTCAGTCTGGTTAGAGCACTGCTGGAGAGAGGTTGGTATAGCTTCAGCTATAAAATGGTCATCAAATGTTTACTGTAGTGTAAAAAGTTATAATACTGGTTTAATATGAAGCGAAATAGCATTAAGGATCTTTATCTGGATGTTTTATAGATAGATTTTGATTATTTCCAATGTATTACCGAGTAAAAGAGTGAGGAGTATTAGCTGCCTGTAATATGAGAAGCTAACCCCTCCCCCACCTTTTCTGTGATTTTCTGGGTGGCAGAGAGGCTAATGCAAGCAGACACGAGGCTGGGAGCCATTTCTCACCATTTTTCTGTCTTATACATCCAGATATGATCTTAGTCGCTTCTGTTGTAAAAAAAAAGCTTTCATTTTTTCTTTTGTTCTTATGTTTTGGAGGCGTTTTGTATGAAAAAATATACATAAAATGCTGGAAACAACAGGGATCTCAGAAAGGTATCTTTGGATAAGTTATATGGCTAGTGAGTAATATTATATAAGTTCATGTGTCCTTCTATTGTATCCCGAGCATGTAGCGAATTGACATATATACGTGTGTGTATGTACATGCTTACTATTTCCATATATAAAAACATATGATCGTAGCAACATTCATACATGTTCAATTTTTTTGTATAATATGGTAAATACCATACCTATTGTGAGAGTGATTATTGGTCTGGTATTTTTCTGTTTCTTTGTCTTTTATTTTAATTCTGTCTTCCTTCTTCATGTGTTATATGAGCAAAACCTGAATTGTCAGTGGACAAGATAGTAATTAATTAATCTTAAGAATTTTTTTTGTTATATCAGTCTGGAGAGAGAGAGGCTAATGCAAGCAGACACAAGGCTGGGAGCCATTTCTCACCATTTTTCTGTCTTGTACATCCAGAGCACTCTTCAAATAAATGATCCCCAGAGTTGGTACCAGCATCCAAGCCTCCTGAGTATTTTTCTTCACACAACGCAAAGTAAGAGTGGCTGTGTCCTCCTCACACAGCCAATGTGGAGAGGACCGGCTACATTGGTGCCGTGACCCAGATCCTTTGGAAGGATCAACGCCAGCTTGACCATCGTTGCTGGGGGGGGGTGCTGCATTCTTCATTCATCACCATAGAGACTGGTTTGAAATTTATCTTTAAATATCTTCCTATACTGTCATTTTATAGAAGAGTTTCAACCCTTCTTCAAGGAAAAATAAAGGAGGGGAAGTTTTTTTTTCATTGAACTGTAGTTGTAGCACACTAGGTGTAACTATGTCATGTACCTTCGTGTTGGAAGTTGAGAGTGATGTTTTTGATAATGTTGAACTTGGTCTCAGAAGGGAGAGAGCTCAAGGGGAAATGGCTCGAACACCAGAGGTTAGAGGGGTATATGATTGTCCTGTATGTTGTTCAACTCGTATACCTGCTAGCCATCCACCTTCTAACTCAGACATGACTTCTCCTGATTTGGGTAATCTCATCACTCAGTTAGCTCAACAAATAGGCCAATCTATAACAGCTCAGTTACAGAAAGAGACAAAAGAGTCAGGGGCGACATATACGCCGAGCACACGCCTAGAACTCACATTCACTAAACTTAGCAGGGTTGAAATTGGTCATGCAGACTGATGTAAAGGAACCACCTAGTTTTCATGGAGATGGGTCTGACAAATTATCAGTCCATGAATGGGAGGAGCAAATGAACACGTATCTGAGGAAAGGAGGTATACCACTAGAAGAACACGCACAGGAGATCTTGTCAAACTTGCCGACTTTTATAGTACATTGCCTGTAGCTGAAGGAAGCAGCATGGACTATTGGATCCGGTTGTACAAAGCTGTTGATGTCGCTGAAGAGTGTTTGAGGAGGCAGGGTCAGAAGCTTGAGGACTCTGGTAAAGAGGTGATCATGATGTTCATAAAACATTGCCCTGATCCTGCCCTGTCAGCTATTTTGAAATTTAAAACAGCTGACAAATGGACTGCCAGTGAAAGGCTTGATGAGGCTTGATGTGAACCAGGCTGAGTACAGAGCCCAGAAGCTCCAGGCCAGGCAAAGACACAGTGCTACAGGGAGATGTGTAACAGTACACTCACAGACATCAGTATCAGGCAAACCTGAAGTATTGCATAACATGACGAGTACCCCAAATCAGAGTGAGGCAACTGCTGGAGTGACTGTGCCAACAGAAAGTGACAGTGTGCAAACTCTCATTGGACTCCTTGACCATGTTCTAAAGCAGAATAACCAAATGACAACTAATACATTTTACTTCTCTCATCAGCGTCAGCCAACCCGAAAGCTATGTAGAGTCTGTAGGGCGACAGAACATTCTACCACCATGCATTGCAGACGTGATGGATTGTGTTTGGTGTGTCTGGAACCAGGTCATTGGAAAAAGGAGTGCAGAAGCCGCATTCCCAGAATTACTGAGCCTAACACGCAAACTTCAGGGGGACAGCAGCCTTTAAACCAATAATCCTGCATTTGGAGAGGGGACATGTAGGTGAAGACAACCAAACCCTCAATGAAATTGATGGTAGTGCTCCAGAGCAACAGTATTTGAACATGTGTACATCAGTTCCTAAAGATGTCCAGGTAGTCGTGCAGAACTCTCAAAGGGTTGAACCATTTAGTGAGCTTTTGTACACTTCTGTTATTGTAAATGGAGTGTTTCATGTGAATGGAATGTTTGACTCTGGTTCAATGGCTTGTACGCTAAATGAAGACACAGAACATAAGATGCTTAGTGAAAATGTGATCTCTGAAAATCAACAACTGAATGAACGGGTTATTCTTGTTGGCTGTGGAGGCCATCAAACACATCCAAAATGTGTTTACGAAGTGGAACTCAAGGTTTATGGTCTAAGTCGTATTGTTCCAGTTCTTGTGGTTCCGGGACAGAAGGATGACCTGATTCTTGGCTCTAATGTCATAAAGTACATTATGCAACACATGAAGAACTATGATGACTATTGGAGGCTGATTTCCCAGAATAACAATCAGTCATGCACTGATACCGCTCATTTCCTTGACATGATGACCGGTTTGTCCAGATGGAAGGGGAAAGTGACACCCACCAAGGTTGGTACAGTTAAACTAACTCAAGCTGTCAGTCTTCTTGCTAAACAGGAGCACCTGGTGTTTGGTAAGCTGCCCATAAATGCCCTAGTTTCTCTTGGAAGCACTGTGCTTGTTAAGCCTACTTCCTCAAGGTCAATACCACGTAATGTCTTGGTCGGTGGCATCACTACATCCATGTGGGGTGACTGGTGGGTTTGTTAATCTTTGAGTTGTTAATCTTTCTGACAAGCTGATCACCTTGAAGACGAATTGCAAATTAGCAGATGTGTTGCCATACTTGGCCACTGAAGATTTCACGCTGTTTCAGAATACCAGTTTGATCAAGAGTACTCAATCAGTACATGGTATTGTTACAAGTTCTGTAGATGTGAAAAGGAAACTTGAGGAAGTCAGTTTAAAAGATATAGACATAGAGTCATACCAAGTCAGTCATTCCACCAAGCAGGACTTTGCACAACTTCTCGTGAACTATCATGATGTGTTTTCCAAACATGCCCTGGATTGTGGTGAAGCAAAAGGATTCACTCATCGCATCCGCTTGGTAGATGAGCAGCCATTTCGCCTTCCATACCGAAGGGTTCCCCCTGCACATTACCAGAAATTACGACAGGTTTTAACAGAAATGGAAGAACAAGGAATAATACGGAAGTCTGTCAGTGAATATGCTTCTCCACTGGTAATGGTCTGGAAGAGGGATGGCAGTTTGAGAATATGCACCGATTTCAGATGGCTTAATGCTTGTACATTGAAGGGTGCACATCATCTACCTCACCAGTCAGATTGTTTGGCGGCCTTAGGTGGTAACATGGACTTAACATTGGGCTTTTACAACATTCCTATGCATGAGGAAGACAAGAAGTACACAGCGTTTACCACACCGCTGGGCCTACATGAGTATAACTGTATGCCACAAGGGCTTTCGAACAGTCCGGCCTCGTTCATGTGGATGATGTTAAGCATATTTGGCGATTTGAACTTTGGCAGTCTGCTGTGTTTAGACGATCTATTGGTCTTTGCATTCACAGAAAGAGAGGCATTAGAAAGACTAGAAGTAGTCTTTCAGAGACTTCGTCAGCACAATCTGAAGTTAAGCCAGAAGAAGTGTCATTTCTTGCATACATCTGTGAGGTTTTTGGGACATGTCATTAGTGGTGATGGAGTGGCTGTGGATCCTGAGAAGGTTAGTGTGATATCTGAAAATTTCTACAACTGATCTCATGGAGGAAGATGGTGTCACTCCATCTGTAAAGAGAATTAAATCCTTCCTGGGGATGATATTCTACTATCAACATTTTATACCAAACTGCTCAGCTGTTGCAAAACCTCTCTTTGCCCTCACAGCTGGGCAGAGAAGAAGAAATACAAGGAAAACAGCAAACCGAGCTGGTGCTTTCAGGAGGCTGAAACCCACAGACTGGACCCCTGAGTGTATTCAGGCCTTAAATGTTCTCAAAGACAAGTTGCTGCATTGTGCTGTTTTGGTGCACCCAGATTTTACTAAACCTCTAATTCTATCTATAGACGCCTCTTTGGATGGGTTGGGGGCTGTTCTTTCACAAATACCGGCAAGTGAAACTAAAGCAAGACCAATTGCTTTCGCCAGCAAAACTCTCTTCACAGAAAAGGTACCTGACTCATCGTTTGGAGTTCCTAGCTCTGAAATGGAGTATTTGTGAAAAATTTAGTCACTGGCTCAAGGGACAGGTGTTTTCTGTATGGACAGACAACAACCCATTAACCTACATAATGACAAAACCTAAACTTGATGCGTGCGAGCAATGTTGGGTTGCAAAGCTGGCCCCTTACACATTTGACATAAAGCACATTCCAGGCAGTCAAAACATTGTGGCTGACGCACTCAGCCGGGACCCTTTCGCAAAGACCATTGGTCGCAGACATCTTAACGAGCAATATAGCAATCTCCTGTCTGAAGCTGAGGGCGTTGAAGGTGCAGTGTCACAGGGCAGAACCTATCACCACTTCAGTCCAGACATCCAAGGCTGTTCCTTGCTCAAGCTCTGTTAGTGCAGATAATGTACAAGCCCTTTATGAATCTCATAGTAATTGTGAAACAGCAGCAGAGACCCGTGCGGTACAATTGGTCCAGTCAGTTTAGCAGTTCATGGTATCAGGTCAAAACGTACTTCCAATGTTTTCTTTGAAAGAGCTCCAGCACGACCAGGAACAAGACCCAATCATATTTCCGATTATTCCTTTCGTTATGCACAAAAGACGACCCTCCAGACGGGAAAAGGCTAAGCTCTCTTCGGATGCTCTTGTTCTAGCCAAGCAATGGGAGAGACTTCGAATCCAAGACGGCATACTTTACAGGGTGTCTAAGGACCCCTTAAGTAAACATAACAGACATCAGTATGTTCTTCCACAAAGTTTGAGACAAAGCATTAAGTGGTATCCATGCTTTGGTGGGGCACCAAGGGCAGTCAAGGACACTTCAGTTGGCCAGACAGCGATTTTATTAGCCTAAGATGGAACGAGATATACAAGGGTATGTCAAGTGTTGCAAAAGGTGTATCCTTGCTAAAACCCCAGAACCGTCTGCTAGGGCTCCACTGGAGAGCATACAAACTTCTGCACCCATGGAGCTAGTATGCTAGGACTTCTGGTGTGCCGAGGATAATAAACAGCGTTCAGTAGATGTACTTGTGGTCACGGATCACTTTACTAAATTGGCACATGCCTTCCCGTGCACAAATCAAACAGCTAAACAAATAGCTAGAAAATTATGGGACCACGTTTTTGTATATACGGGTTTCCCCAGCGTATACACACTTACCAAGGAGCCAATTTTGAGAGTGATCTTATTGCAGAACTGCTGAAGTTGTCTGGTGTTGTGAAATCACACACAACGGCATATCATCCAATGGGAAATGGGTGCACCGAAAGGTTTAATCATACTCTTGGCAATATGTTGCATTCCTTGCCCTTGAAAACTAAACAGCAGTGGCCCCAACAGATTCAAACTTTGACTCTTGCATATAATGCCACTGTTCATGAGACAACTGGTTTCGCTCCATTCCAGTTGATGTTTGGACGTGTCCCACGACTTCCTGTAGACGTGATGTTTCAACATGTCCTCAGGGACCCTGTAGTAGTTGACTATAATGAATATGTGAAGACCCTTATGTCCTACCTCGAGAAGCATCGAAAATTGCGCAACAGCATGCCACCAGAGAGCAAAGGAAACAAGCACAAGGTTACAACAAGAGAGTAAGAGGCACCTACCTTAAAGTAGGGGATCATGTGCTGGTGGCTAACAAAGGTGAGCGCGGAAAGAGAAAGCTTGCGGACCGCTGGGAAGCATCCGTATATACCATTGTCAGCCGGAACCCTCAAATGCACACTTATAAGTTGCAGAGTGAGGGTGGAGCTACGAAAGTGGTACATCGCAACCTCTTGCTGGATGTTAGTTACTTGCCTCTTGCATGTGATTGTGATGGAAGTGAGGTGTTCCCAGCTGATGATTCAGAAAGTCTGGGGACTAATGATGTCTGTTTGCAGTCCAGAAGAGGACTGTGAGGACAGAACAAGCCTGTGGGTGCTGGAAGGGTCAAGTTACCCTCAAGGACAAAGGTCCTGGTGTGGGAGTGAAACTGAGTTAAGTCAGGAGAACCAAAACTTGTCAAGACAGATTGGTCAGTGTGGTAAATTTTCTGATGGCAGAAGTTCGACTTCAGAAAGTCCTCAACCTCAGACTAACACTGACTTAGATAACAGGGACAGTGACTACAGTGTTCCTGACACAGACTCCAGAGACCCACACAACTCAGATTCCAGAATTATTTCTCGCCTGTCAGCACCTGGCCAAGGAACAGACCAAGATGGTCCAGGTGTAGAAAATACAAATTGTCAGATCACACGGACTAGTAGGGTAGTGAAAAAGGTCAACCGTCTAATTGAAACAATGGCCCAAAAGCAGTTCAGCTTTAAGACTATTAAAAATTCAATGAGCAAAAAAACCCAGTCGTTACTTACATTGTTTAAAAAAAAAAAATACAAAGAAAGAAAGAGTGGGGATTATACTACTTTAAGTTGTTGTCACACTTTTCCTAAAGGACCACTTTGTTAGTGAACAGTCAGTAGGTTGTATGGTGTACACGGCATCATACTATTCTAGGAAGTTTATTGAGGCCTGATCACCCTTAAAATTCTTCTTAACCTTCAAAAAGGTTGCACTCATCGCAGAATATAGAATAGATTCATGTGAGCTTATGCTGGTCCAATGTGAGTAGCTTTGAAGATTTTAGTGAAGTCAGAGGGAGGAGAATGTAACGGGTTTTATTTTCTTTCATTATGTTTCCCTAAAAATTTTCATGCCTCCTCTGTTTGCATTTATTTAAATAATAGATTAAATTGGGATATATATATATTTTTTTATTTTATATATTTTTGTGGGCGTTGCTGTGATGTCATCTGGTGCGTCACACACACTCTCTTCAGTCTGGTTAGAGCACTGCTGGAGAGAGGTTGGTGTAGCTTCAGCTCTGAGCTGAGAGGACCGGCTACATATGCAGCCTGTGCCCTATGAAGGTCCCTGGTACTTTTATCCATATGATTCGGGAATGTCCACCTGTTTACTGAATTTTGGAAAAAGGTAGTGTCTAGTGTATCAGACTTGATATGTGGATCGGTGCTTGTAAGCATGCCTGTATCAATTTTAAATGTTCTCTCATTCTGAAATGACATTTCGTACCAAGCCCAAAAACTGAAATGATCGGATTGCACTTTCTTGGTGTTCAGCAAAAATGTAACAGTGAGGGACTGGGGTAATGCTTGGTTATACTGTAAATGTTGAATGGGGTCTTGGGTCTTTAATCCTGCAACTGGACTTGAGGGAGGCAAGTAGTTTGGGTTTGAACTAGCCTTGCACCCTGAGCTCCTGAGCCCTTTTTTCAATGTCTAAGATTATGAAGCTTGTGGAATTGTTGTTTTAACACCCCACTGTTAACACAAGTCCACCGACCTTTGCACTCTATTTCAACATTAGGCATTGAGCAGATAACTCAAGTTTAGTGTCAGTTGGATGATACATTATTGTCATTGCGCTATTTTGAAAATGTATGTAAAGCATAATGTTAGAGTGCCTTATATTCATCATATATTTTTTCAGACTAAAAACTTGAGTATTTTAATACCATTTGCATTTTTTTATTTAAACTGAGCGAGAGCTATGTTAGGTTTACATAATTTATACATGATTCAATATTGTAAGATATAGATAACAATTGGCATCCTTCTTCAGAGTATTTTTTTTGTATGTCTGCATCAAATTTAGTCTCAATTTGCAGCAAATGGAGTCACAGAAATTCTGCCTAGATGGATTGATTACATTTTGCAGCATTTACTTTTGATAAATATTTGCTTTCAGACTGCAGGTTTTGTTTCAAACCAGATTTGAGATTATCAGATGTAAACTGTGACTAGTTTAAAATTGGTGTTTTTCAAACAGCTTTTGTAGAATTTTCTATGGCCAAAATGAATAGGGCCTTCAAAAGAAAAATATCACCTCTATTGCACACTTTCATAAATCAAATAGTTCAGAACCTGATATGCTTTGTCCTGTGTACATTTTTCTCCCTGGATCCTCAGAATTATGAAGTCGTTAAACAGTCATAGGACTAATATTGCTACATGCAAGCTAATGCTGCTGGGCATCAGTTTGATGTCACTAAGCAAGACAAAAGTAAAGCTTACTGAAATGTCCTACTGTAGGGCATATTTATCTAGATAGGATATTTTGATAGCTTAAATCACCTTATCAAAAAATACTACCTGCTTTGAAACTATGAAGCTGAAATCTGCCTTTTATTGATAAGATTTTTCCATTCCACCTTAAATGGTAGAGAATTTTCCATTTCCCATAATAACTGCTCCACCTTCAAAACCATTTAAGGTTTCCTGCACCAAATAAAAATGAACAAGAACCTGAAAAATGTTCTTATCTGAAAATGTTTCCATCATTAAAAGAATAATTAGGATATTTTGATAGCCTAAATCAGCTTATCAGGGTGTATTACAGTATAGAGAGTCTGTACTGAATTAACATTAAAAACACAAATTGTTTTAAATCCAGTAATAATTGAGAGAAGAATGTCCATAGGACAAAACGTATAAGCTTTGGAACATTTTTGATTACTACAATCCTGAAAGACTGACATTGCCCCAGGGCCATTGAGCAGAATAAAGTGCCTTTGGCTGACAATGCATGTTATTCACATAATACATGGAAGATTATCCATGCTAATATGAAATTGCAATACAAAAAGTACAATGCATTAAAATGTGAAGAATATTTTTGTCATGCTCCTAATTTTTGACAAGCATAACTTATAACAAAGCATGTTCACTGCATTCTTTCCATGACCACACATTAACTGAGCCAAAATGAAATGAAAGCAAAACATCAATAAAAACAAGGGGCATATGCTTTAGTCACATATATGAGCATACTATTCAACAAAAGTAGTTCACTTAATAAATATAGAATAGTTTGATTCTGCCCATGTTGAATTTTACCCTCACTCAATTGAAATAAAACATGATTTTGCGTTGCATTTCAGGATGACCTGAACAATCCAAGCATGGAAGGTTACTTGGGAAAAAATGTTGCATTCTTACAAATTTATTTTAATCATTAACTACATTACACTCAAGTAGTCAGTGAAATCTGGAGAACCTACCAAACATTTTTGAATACTTTGACACGTGCAACAATGTTTTGTAGGCAACAGTGGTCTCCTTGAGGCTGAGGATTTCCCTGTTTTTCTAGACAGTCCTTTAAAACCCTGGATCCCAAGATATTCTCTGTGGTTTTTCAATCTCCTCATAACAGATTATTTCGTCTCCAACATTAAACTCAATGACCTTATCCAAAGAAATACCGCACTCCATGCCTGTCTTCACAATCTGTACATCATCCTTGTGATGTTTTAGTGCAGTCAGAGAACCTAGGGAAAAAAAAGAAACTTACTGATAAACACATTTTTTAAATAAATATTTTAACTTTTTATTTATTGTGTAACAGTGAAGCCACCCCGAGTGAAACGTTTAAGTTTAGGGTTACTCCCTAGCATGCACACAATCAAGAAATGGTAGCCACATTTTACAAAACTTGGCAGGAGATCCACAGATGACATGTCTTAGTTTCTCTGAGTAAAGTTTTTGCATTATTTCTCTGAAAAATGCAGTTTTATTTACAAACTTTTAACATAAGATGTAACAAAGTATCACTTTTGCATTAAAACCAATGTGCTTCCTCTGTGACTGTCTCTGGTTTCCTCTTGGTCCTGATTTTTGATTTTTCAGCTGGCACTCATGCAATGTTACAAGGAAAATGTATGGAGGAGAATGACAACATGATTGGCTAGCACTACTCTACTGACATAGCGAAAGCAATTAGCAATTGGTCAGCTAACGACAACATAGGCAATCTTTGTTTCTTTAATTGTAAAATTTCACAAGTGAGGATCATTGCCTCATAGTTTAATTAGTTGTCCACAAAGCCTAACAGTTCATACATGCGTATTTGCATTTCATCTGCTAAAGAATTCCTTTAATATCTAGTGGTGTAACGCTACACGTTTTTGTCCCGAAACGTCACAGTATGGACGTTGTGGTTTGGTGCATGCATCATATGGAGAATATGTGGTATGTGCAAAGATTTAACAAGCGTGAGTTCTACCCTTGATATGTAAACCATTGGTAAGTTTTTAGCAGCGCCAGTTCACGGAGCTTCGTCTGCAGCTAGTGCAAAATGATTCGGTCTATCAGGGGTAACTGCAGTAGACTCATAACTTGTAACTCCTGATCAGCTGTGAGGATAAGTTGAGGTGCTTGAACAGTGAGTGAGAGTTAAGGAAGGAAGCTACCAAGGTAACTTGCACTACAGTCTGTTCAAAATAAATAAAAAGAAATATAGCCTTATGCATTGTGTTTTTGTTACTTTTTTCCCTGTTGATCCTAACTGCGATGTCCAAACCCCAGTGTGACCGTGACTTCTGTGTACCGTTACATCCCTACTACTTACATTCACTTACAAATATTATCTGTGTCTTAAGAAGTTCTAGATATTCTATCTTCTCTCTCTATTGTGTACCTGCATTTGTCTCTAGAATTACTTCTTCTAGTAAAATTCTGGTACATTTCTCTAAAGTCAACAGACGATTGCGTTAGCTATGATTTAGGGCTGCAACTAACTATTATTTTAATAATCAGCTTAGATTCTATCTAAGATGGCACCAGGGGATAGCAATGTTGGTTCAGTGGTCCTTGTATTGTGTTTTTTTATGTTTGTCTGCGCCAATTAGTATTTGATAATATACAGTGCAAAAGATTAGCTGAAAATTAGGCTGTCTATGCTAGCAGGCATCACTTCTGATGTATCATAGTCCAGCTGCTTTTTGGGTATTTTAGTCAGCGGGGCAGCTGCTTTCTACAACAAAAGCAAACTAAGGCACAATAACTGCTGTTATATCAAAGAATGTTGGTGTGAAATGAAATCATGCAGTCTAAACTTCAAATGCATTTACATAAATTGGACCTTATAACAAACTGCCAATCCAGACACTTTAAAGCCTCGAACTAAAAATATTTCCATTTAATATGTGCTGCTCAGCGATGCAGTGGAGCTTCTAAAATTGGCATTGGTGATACTGACTTGATACAACTCACAGGTTTTTACGGCCTTTTCAATGGCTGTCTGGACAGTATTGATAAACTGTAAATATAAAGTCTTAAGTTTAGTTATTTTCTTTTATTTGGTAAGTTAACAGTAAAGCATTTGGTAATTTTTCCAAGTGCTCTTTAAAGCTGTAGGCAGACACTGCTAATGTCAAATTTTAGGTTTAGCTAAAAAATAGATTCACAATCAAAAGATAAGATAGGAAATCCATTTGGTTCCAGATATATGTATAAAATCTAATACAATTCTAACATGCCTGTCCCGTGTACCTTCACAGGTTTTAAATGAGTAGAAAACAGAGAATCTGAATAAAGGAGAAAACTAGTGTAAGATCCTTCTAGAATGATGAACAGAACTGTAAACTGACAAATCTCAATATCAAGATCAAGAATGAAATTATGTGAAATTATAAATTTGACAATGCAGTAAACATGGTTTTGAACTGATTTTAGACTTCCGCTCAGCATTTAATACTGATCTTCTGGAACTGCTCCACAATAAACTCTGGCAATTCTATTTGCCTGCCTCCATCTGCCAGTCGATCACAAGCTTCCTCACAGGCAGAGAGCAGCAGATGAGGCTGGGGCAGTTCTCATCAGGCACTCAAACAATCAGTACTGCTTTCCTACAAGAGTGTATGCTGTACCCACTGCTCTTTTCACTGTACACCAATGACTGCATTTTCAAAGATCCCTCTATCAAAATCCTACAGCTTGCAGATGACACTACAGTCATCGATCTCATCTGAGATGGTTATGGGTCTGCTAATAGATGTGTGGTACAACTGGTCCTCTACAGCAATTATAACAACTTAGAACACACTTAAAACAATGGAAACGGTGGTGGACTCTCCATCGCCCCTAGCTCTCACAATTCTCAACAAGAATAATGGCTGTAAAGTCATTTCTGGGAACAAGAACAACCAGTGACCTGAAGAGGCACATCAGCATTAACTCAATCATAAATAAAGCCCAGCACAAGAAGTACTTCCTGCACAAACCTACCTCAATGGCTGCTAACTCAGTTTTGTACAGCTCTTACAAAGTCTGTCACCACCACTTCTATCACAGTCTAGTGCAACTCTCGTGACACCAAGCAAACTACAGCACATAATCATATCTACAGAAAAGACTTGTAGTATTAATCCCTTAAAATCCCAGGCTTATTAAATACTAAGGCACAGTAACTACAGGGACTTCAGTGCAAACTGGTTGGGCTATTCTTAGGTTACAGAAGTGTGTAATAAAACTTTAGGCCCAATGGTGGGCCTTGGCCATTTAAGGCTTAATATACCCACCCTGCTTGATGTGTACACCTCCAGAAGTAGGACTTATTGCCCCCTGGTCATCACTTGTTTCAGCTCCTCCTTTCAGGCAGGGACTTGAGGATTAAAATGTCAAATGAGGATTAAAACAACAGACGCCAGACTTCCTCATGCTGTAACACTCACGATGCACTTACTGTTTTGTAGCATTGCTACCTCATATCCAGCTGCTGCATTCTGCACTTTAAATACTTTTATATATAAATCTAATTATATTTTATATATAAATCTAACCTTTATTTAAACGTATAATGACTGAACAAAAAAAATAAAATAAAAACAATCTAGTCAAGAAATAAATAATAAAAAAAAAAATCTAAAATGAATGTGTATCAGCCTTGACCTCCTGTTTCACTGGAGAATATACATGAGATGAAACACAGGCTAAATTCCATTATTCATCCATCACTATGAAAAAGACCAGAGAATACAGCAATGATGTGCGCTAAAAGATCGTTGAGCTGCAGAAATCAGGAAATAAGAAAATGACTACAAGAAAATAGCTTAACAGTAGAAAATGCCCATTTCCACTATCTGGGCAATAATTAAAAAAGTTTAAAACAACTGGAGATATTAAGAATCTACCAGGAAGACAATATATGTCTATATTGACCCCACAAACAGTGAGAAAGATCATTCGAGTGGACAAAGAATTCCAAGGATCCGAGATGGGGAATTGCAGACATTAGTTAGGTCTTGGGGTCAGAAAATCTCCCAAACTACAATTAAACAACACCTATTTAACCACAAGTTGGCTGGGGGGGGCTGCCAGAAGAAAGCCTTTGCTATCAAGGACCAACAAACTCAAGCGATTAAAGTTTGCCAGATGTTACTGGAACTTTCAGTAGGACTGTGTTCTACAGTTTTTTTGGCAACAAGCAAAGGGGGCTTAAATGTATTAAATGAAGGGGTGTCAACAATTGTGGCACACAGATTTGAGAAAAATATTTATGTCAAATATCTACCAATTCTAAATAATAAAAAAGGTCTTTTTTAGGGATGCACAATGAAATGTCATTCTTAGAATCACAAATCATGGTTACATTGTAATTGACAACCACACATTCCAAACAGAAATTCCACACATATACAGTAATAGACATCCATACCTATCATGCTCTACCATGCATACACGCTGTGACACACACACACACACACACACCCACACACACCCACACTAACAGACACACCCACCCATACTTATAGACATTCATGCATACAACTGTGAATAAAAATATTTGAAGTGCAGAATACAGCAATCAGATAGGAGGTAGCAATATGGAATAAAATAAAACAAAAAAGAATACAGTATAAAAACAGCGTGTCAAGCACGAACAATGCTGTTCATGAGTGAAAGGGTGTAAGGCAGGGGCACAGCTTACTTTTTCACTTATGGGTTTCATTTGTGCAAGCTACAGAAAACGGAATTCTTTATATAAGCAGTGATGTTACAATAAATATCAGAGCTATCATGCAATAATTGTTGATGTGGTAAATAATTTTTACTCAAAGAAATATTTTTATAGAGGTGTAGTTTGGTGTCAACCTCTAGAGACCTTATATTCATTCCTAGAAATTCATTCTACATTCAGAACAAACGCCAATCTGATTATTACAGTTCAATACTTTTTTTACATTCTGAGGATTGACACCGTCATTCTGGTGTGGAGTAATTTTGGCCCACTCTTCAGAATTGTTTTAATTTGGCTACATCAGAGGGTTTTCAAGCACAAACTGCCCATTTAAGGTCTTGCCACAGCATCTCAATGGCATTCAAGTCAGGACTTTGACTCGGCTATTCCAAAACCCTGTTCGGACATTGTCCTTCAAGATTTTCTGGCAGAGAGCAGAATACATGGATCAATCAATTACAAGAAGTCATCCAGGTCCTGCAGACCATCACACTACCACCACCATGCTTGACTGCTGGTATGATGTTCTTATGGTGGCATGTGGTGTTAGCTTTATGCCAGATGTAACAGGACCCATATCTTCCAGAAACGTCCATGCGTTCTTGGTGAAATTTGGGTAGGCTGGCTGCTCCTGGGAAGGTTCACCACTGTACACCACTTCCAGGTTTTTTACATTTGTGGATAATGGCTCTCACTGTGGTTTGCTAGAGTCCCACTGTCTTAGCAATGGCTTTGTGTGGGAATGTTGGGGTGTAGAGATTGCAAGGCTACACTGTTTTACATGTAGCGTGACGCTGTAGAGACAGGGTTCCTCTTGAAAAGATCAGGCTGAACTCCAGTGTTCGACTTGACACACACGTGAAATTTTATTTTGCACACAAACACGCGAAAAGTGTGGAAGAATTTCACGCTTAACTCCAAAAAAATTGTCAGTTATGCTATTTGTAAAGCTGACCTTAGCTGGTTGTGCTAGTGAGCTAGTAAGCTAATATTAATGTTAAAAGCCATCATACTTCATGCTATGAGCTGAGCTGTAACATTTTCCATTTTGAAATGCATGTTCTTTGGAATCATTAATGGAGTTGGAACGGAGAAGCATGTACAGTTTAAAACAAGCCTATTCACATTCCAAAGTACGTTTACCATTTTAAAAACTGCATTGTTGTCCTAACATTGAGGCAACAAGTGCGTTCAAATTCGGCAAACATAGAAGAACGTTTTCAAACAGTTGCAGTTTCTGTTTGTTTTGAGTTCTCCGCTAACATTTGCCATCACTTGCAAACAGTTTCAGGAGGTAGTTCTCCAGGAGCATACAAGGCAGCTGGATGAAGGGTTAACATTAAAATGGAATGTTTACACGAAGTCGCTCAGATTGAACTGTTCATAGAGAATAATTTTGCCACAAACGTTTGTCATTGCTTACCGAATTTGAACACAACTCATGTTTATGACTGAAGATGGCTGCTGGGTACAGCCAGGCACGTCAACGGCTATTTTGGAATGGTCAACATTGCTGCTGGAGTGTGTTCAGTACCATTACAGAGTGGCAGGTTAAGAAAGGTTCAAAATAATACTATTTCAAAAATATTGCTCCCAGAAAGCGGGAAAGGATTATATAATGGAGGGAAAGCGAGCCACACTCATGTTTGTGTGTTATCTTTTGAATTAGCAAGCAAGTTCTTAAAAACAGGGAATTTTTTAATTAGGTATTAATCTTTATTGTCTTCATTGTTAGTTAGCAAATGCATAAAACAACCTAAACCTAAATTTAAATGCTGATAGCTACATAAGAGTTATTTGGTAATTGAGCAATTCATAATCAGAATAATCGATTATTCATTTCAACAAGTGATAGATTATTCAACTATCAAAATAGTTGTTTGTTGCAGTCCTAGTTCATATCATCAAAAGTTTTAGGTAATCCTAAGAAATCACTGTGCGTAATGTGCAAGGCCAAAAATCACAACTTAATACCAGTCATCTTCGATCCCACAGACAGCACTGCGTTAAAAACCATCATGTTTGTGATGGACATCAACATACAGCCTCAGAAATACTACACTGTCAATAAACTCCATTTATCACTTTATCCACACACGTATGGCTTCCGCTCTACTGTGCATATTGGAAGCCATATGTTAACAACATCCAGAAACACCACAGACTTCCCTGGGCTTGAGCTCATTTTAAATGTACTGAAGTGGACATAGTGGAAATGTATACTGCTGTCTGTATACTGAGTCAAAATTTCTGATTGTTCATAGAAATAACAGATGTCATGTTTTCTGGGACAAAGATGAAAAGGACTGTCCAGACTGAAGCAGGCAGGCTGAGTTGTAAAAGTTCGGGGGTGTATTACTGAGAAACTTGCACATCTACCATTAACGCTGAAAGATATATAACCCCATTTCCAAAAAAGTTGGGATGCTGTGCAAAATGTAAATAAAAACAAAATGCAATAATGTGCAAATCATTTAAACCCTATATTTAATTGAGAATATTTCAAAGACAACATATCAAATGTTGAAAAATATATGCCCATTTTGAATTTGATGCCAACAACACATTCCAAAAAAGTTGGGACGGGAGCAACAAAAGGCAGGTGAAAGTTTTATGTTTCTCAACAGAAAATAACAAAGAACTTTTGCTTTTCATCATCTACGGTACATTATAACATTAAAAGATTCTAAGAATCTGGAGAAATCTCTGTGTGCAAGGGACAAGGCCAAAAACCAGTATTTGCTGGCCGTGATCTTTGGGCCCTTAGACAGCACTGGATTAAAAACAGACATGATTCTGTAGTGGAAATCACTGCAGGGGCTCAGAAACACTTCTGATAACCAATGTCTGTGAAAACAATTTGTCGCTGCATCCACAAATGCAAGGTAAAACTAAAACGCAAAGAAGAAGCTGTACATAAACAGGATCCAGAAATGCTGCCATCTTCTCTGGGCCTGAGCTCATTTAAAAAGGACTGAGGGGCAGTGGAAAAGCGTCCTGTGGTCTGACGAATCAACATTCATGGTACATGGAAATCATGGACTAGAGACCACTCAGCTTGTTATCAGTGCACAGTTCAAAAGCCAGTATTCATAATGGTATAGCGGTGCATTAGTGCAGTAGTGATGAAACACAGTGGTGAACATGCCCCTGTCCCAACGTTTTTTGGAACGTATGGTTGGCATCAAATTCAAAGTAGGCATTTTTTTTCAAAAAACAATAAAATTTCTCACTTTCAACATTTGGTTTATGGTTTACATGATTTGCATATCATTGCACTCTATTTTTATATACATTCTGCACAACGTCCCAACTTTTTTGGAAATGGGGTTGTACATTTTGAAGCAACATATGCCTTCTAGATGACATCTTTTGCAAGGACGTCCATGATAGTAGCAAGTAACATCATCTCTCAAGTCAACTGAAATTGTATTTATGTAGCACTTTTTACAACAGGCGTTGTCACAAAGTAGATTTACAGAAAATTTGGGTCCAAGCCCCAGTCAGCAAGCTAAAGGCAACAATAGTTTTACCACAGCATGGCTGAGTAATCAGAGAATACATCTTTAGGGTGAGGGAGCAGTACTGATGGTTCAAGTGCCTGATGAGAATTTTACCGGCCTTACCTGCTGCTCTCTGCCTGTGAGGAGACTAATGAGTCACTGGCAGGTTGAAGCAGGCGGGCTGAGCTGTGAAAGTGTACAGTGGGAATTTGTGGCAAAACAGTATTAAAAGCTGAGCCGAATTCTAAAAACAGAATTCTTGCACGTCTTTGGATGGTCGAGGTGTTAAAGGAAGAGGCAAAGTCCCATGTTCACTGCATTATCTATGTACCTGTTGACCCAATAGACAAACAGCAGGGGATCCAAAAGGGGGTTTGTCATGTCCTACATGCATACTGATACCAGTCTCAAATGATTTTATGACTACAGAGGCAAAGATTCTCTAGTCATTTAGACCTGTGACCGTTGTTTTTTTCAGGATAAGATGCACTTATATATTAATATTAATAAAAGGTTGCTTAGCTGAAAATTCTTTTTGAATGTTTAGTCTAACTGATTTAGACTTATAAGGACAACCAATACACATTATTCAACATTTCTGTAAATGTGCTAGTTTAGCTAATTTGGATAATTTCAACTGTAGTGTTATCCTTTGTTGCAATAAGATTTTGTATGTTTATTCCTTTATGCCCTTATGCTGCTTTACAGATACCACAAGTATAATTAATAATTAATAATAATAATTAAGTGAAGTTATGATTCTCTTTATTATAGTGAATGAAAGAATGTTATTTTAGGTTAAAATCAGGACAGTTAGTTGTTGTGCAAGAGTAAATGTATTATTCAGTAGAGATAAGACACCAGTAGCCTTGAAGAGCCATCAAACAGTTCACTTTGTCAAGCTAAATATTTTGCTTAAACATTTTTTTGCCTATAGCTATTTATAATGTGATATTTAATTTAATCAGTTCTACAGAAGACAATAGGCTAAACATAGCAAAATCAGGCAGCACAACATGGGTTGCCTCAGCTTTTAAATCCCTGGACATCTTTGGGTTTAGTTTTTTTTTTCCAGCAGACAAATGATTAAAACCCAAATCACTGCAGGCTTTACATGACATAACAGCTCCAAACTACATAACTGTTGGGCATGCTGTACTTCGCAAGACCCTTAGACCTTGATGGACTACAACTACCCTAAACATTCAATCACTAAATTGTGGGCTTTATCATGTTTCCTACCCTCTAAACTTAGAATTATAGGGTACCATAGGGTACCTGAAATGCTGTTTCAGCAATTATTGATTGGGACAATAGTTGCTGCTTCAGTGAAAAAGAAAGAAAGATACCTTCCCAGAGAATCTTTTTTCCTCTGTTAAGTCGAAATTTCATCTTCTTGTCCAGCTGGCCCTTCTGAACCCTGCAGCCAGCCACAGGTACCTTCTTCTTTCCTACAGTTACGTCAAATGTGGCCAGAACTGAAGCCTCTCCTATATACAAAGATGAAAGAGTTCAAATCTCTACAATGTAGAACACTAGTCCAAATTTAACTGAGTTTTCTTCAAGTTGACTGCTTGTGGTACTATTCAAGCACAGTGGACTGCACGCAGGTCAATGTCTTGTATGAACATATGTAGTGATGTGAGACGTATTCACACAATTATTGTTGTCTAAGAATCTACCTACAGATTCTGAGTGACTACCAACTCTGGCAGTCATCCAGAACTCACAGTCCCAACAGAATGGTGAAGACCAAGCGGCTGTGTTTCTAGCCCAGTGACCAAAGCCATAGTCAAAGCCTGTCCAAGTGCAAGTCCCACACTCAGTACACTAACAAATGCCCCCTAGCGGCACATAGCATTCACGAAAGTTGGTATGCCAGGTATGGACAGCAAGGTATGGCTCTCCACTGGTGTGCCATGAGGCAAAATGTAATGTACCAAGAAGTTTTGATAAATCAAGTTCATTTTTATGCAGCTCAAAAATACTCTTTCAAAAATGTCTGCTGTCAGAGTAAGAAGTATTTTAGAAGCAGACAGTATTCAGTAATTATTTCAATATATATTTTCTAATTCTTCTATTTATTTATATTTTTGCAAATAAGCAGGGAGATGGTTCAGTTTTAAAGGGAGTGCTTCATCAGGAAGTAAAATGATTGACATTCTTTACTTAATTTAATCACTTCAAATAAAATCAATTCGAAAACTAACAATTAATGAATCTTATCAATAAACTGTCAGCGCAAAGATTCACAACCCTAGCTTCAACATAACTGTGTCTTGACATTCTGGTTTGTTTTTTTGGGCTCTTAGTCACAAGTAGTTGTACATGACTGTCAGAACCGCATGCAAATCTAGATCTTTATCCAAAAAGGCTATTCAGATGCGTGTGACTGTGATCCATGTTGTATTTACAACGCCTCAAGCTCTGAGACCTGGACCCAGTGTCCTCTCGCGAACATAAAACACCTTAGAATATGGCACGAACAAATACTAAAAAAAAAAAAAACTGAGAAGACACAGGAATGAGTGCACCAAAGACAGATTAGCTAGCAATAACTTTCAACAGCTGTAACTGTACATGTCCACTTGCACTTTTTCTCACTGCATTCCATCGCACTGTATCTCTCTGCTCACCACTGGTGGGTGTTTCGATGTTGTTATGGAAATGAAGGAACCATACTAAACATATCAGGGGCACTAAACAATCTGATATGCTGTTTGCTCTTGCACAGAAGCTTACAATGACACTTAAATATAAGCATATGCTTTTCATGCTTTTACTATTTTTAGAATTCATCTGCCATCCACACAAGCTAGAAAGGTAGCTCTCTCAATCTCACTAGAAAACTAGCTACTTTAGCAAGTAATATACCAGCTCTGCATGATTTGCCTTCCCACTCAAAACATGAAAACTTATTCAAACAAACGTCTTCCATCCAGAATATGATAGTGTGACGGGTGCTTTGCTGGTGACACAGTTGGTGATTTATTCAAAATTCAAGGCACACTTAACCAGCATGGCTACCACAGCATTCTGCAGTGACATGCCATCCCATGTGGTTTGCGCTTAGTGGGACCATCATTTGTTTTTCAACAAACACACCTCTAAGAAGGAGAGGCATGGAGTGCTGTGTCAGATGACCTGGCCTCCACAATCACCTGACCCCTTTGGGATGAGTTGGTCCGCAAAATGAAGGAAAAGCAGCCAATAAGTGCTCAGCACCAGTGAGAACTCCTTGAAGACTTCTGGAAGACCGTGACAGCCTCATTAAGCACATCGGCGTTGGAGAAACGCAATCTCGTTCAGCTGTGCACTGCTTTTTGTATAGTCTGAATGACAAAGTTCACTTTGACTTTGACGTCTTACCATTACATGAAAATTATTAACTCATTTAGAACTTGATGGAGCAATGCATCTCAAAAAAGTTGGGACGGGGCAACAAAAGGCTGGAAAAATAAGTGGTACTAATAAAAAACAGCTGGAGGAGCAATTTGCTACTAACTCACATGACTGGGTATAAGAAGAGCATCTCTCAGCAGTCGCTCAGAAGCAGAGATGCAGGTTCACAAATCTGTGAAAAACTGTGTCCCACCATCCACAGTACATAATATCATCAAATAATTCAGAGAATCTGGAGAAAACCCTGTACGCAAGGGACAAGGCTGACGGTCAATATTGGATGCTTGTGATCAGGCCCTCAGGCGGCACTGCATTGAAAACAGGCATGATTCTGTACTGGAAATCACTGCATAGGCTCAGGAACACTTCCAGAAACAATTGTCTGTGAACACAGTTCGCCATGCAATCCACAAATGCAAGTTAAAGCTATAATGCAAAGAAGAAGCCATATGTCAACACAATCCAGAAATGCTGCCATCTTCTCTGGGCCAAAACTCATTATAAATGGAAGGAGGCCAAATGGAAAACTTCTGTTCTGTGGTCAGATGAATCAAAATTTGAAATTCTTTTTGGATACCACGGATGCAGTGTCATGCGGACTCAAGAGGAGGGGGACCGTCCAGCTTGTTGTCAGCGCACAGTTCAAAAGCCTGCATCTCTTGCATTAGTGCCTATGGTATGGACAGCTTGCACATCTGGATAGGCACTATTAATGCTAAACTATAACTGCGTTCTAAAGCCTAGGCTGCAGCCAAGGTAGTGTGGGTCCTCGGTATGACTGTCCTGCGAAGACTCCTCCTTAGTAGCCTGTTGGTCACACAAATGGAACAATCCTAACGAGGCTGCGTGGTGATATCGTTAGAGCAGCGCGAAACTCATGAGGGGAATTGGTGAGAGAAAATGGAGCCTGCTGCATTGTGTTTGTTGCTTTTTCATCTTATCACAGTAATGGGCGAGATGTTCTTATATGATAAACTACATATATACAAATACTTTTAAATAAAGTGGGCGAATGCTTTAATTAATTGAAAAAAATTAATTTTATACTTTCTAAGGTAACAAAGACTAACTGAAGTATGTGAACAACTTACATTTTAAAACAAGCTCTGCTCCAACAGCTTTGTTTTCTGTCATTTTCATGTTTTTTTTTCCTCCTTCACATCATTCATGCACAGAGAACTGTGGGTAACTGATAGCCGGGAAGAATTCACTCCGAATGTAGTCTGCATTTTTAGGCTTTATACGAAGGAATCTTCACTTAGAAACAGCCTCCTATGATGTAGCGGCCGAGAAATGCAGACTACCTTGGCTGCAGCCTAGGCTTTGGAACACAGCTAGTATATAGAGATTTTAGAACAATATATGCTCCCATCTAGACAACAGGAAAGGCATTGCATATTTCAGCAAAACAATGCTCACTTTCCAAACCTTTATAAACTGTTGTTAAAAGAAGAGGGGATAGTACACAATGGTAGACATGGCCCTGTCCCAACTTTTTCTGAGATGCGTTGCTGCCATCAAGTTCTAAATGAGTTAATATTTTTCATGAAATGGTAAAATGTCTCACTTTCAACATTTGATATTTGCTCTGTTATGTGAATAAAATATGGGTCTATGAGACTTGCAAATCATTGTATTCTGTTTTTATTTACATTCATTTACATTTTACACAGCGTCCCAACTTTTTTGGAATTGGGGTTTTACAACATAGAAAATACAACACTGTTTCCAAAAAAGTTGGGATGCTGTGCAAAATGTAAATAAAAACAGAATGCAACGATGTCCATATTATTAAAGCCCTATATATATAATTGAAATAGTACAAAGAAATATTTATTGTTTTCTGAAAAATATATGGCCATTTTGAATCTTTTTTGAAACGTGCTGCTGTCATCAAATTCAAACTGGGTATATATTTTTCAAAAAACAATAAAATTCCTCAGGTGCAACATTTGATATGTTGTCTTTGTACTATTTTCAATTACATATGAGGTTTCAAAGGTTTGCACATCATTGCATTCTGTGTTTATGTACATTTTGCAGAACGTCCCAACATTTTTGAAAATGGGGTTGTAAGAAAAATAAAGAAAAACCACTGAATGAGAAGGTGTGTCCAAACTTTTGACTGGTACTGCATTTTGAACTATAGAGTAATGAATATACTTAAACTGTGGTTAATTATGAAACACAAATATTATTGTTTTTTTTTGTTTTTTTTTTTTACAGGTGATTTCGAGAACGAGAATTCGGGTGCTGAAAAAAATCACCATATACAATCATTAGCAAACTGTTCATACTGAAGAGCCCTGTGACTTTAAATGTGCCACTGTCATAGGATGCCACCTTCGTTCCACATCTCAGTATGTGAAATTTCTGCATTGCTAGATCTGCCCTGGTCAAATGCAAGTGCTATTATACTGTGAAAAGAAAGCCTACAAGCAACAACAGCTTAGCCATAAAGCAGTAAACCACGCAAATCGACAGAGCGAGGCCGCTGAGCGCTGACCCGCTAATGTAAAAATGGCTTATCGTCTATTGTAACACTCACTAGAGAGTTCTAAACGGCCTCTGGAAGCAACATCAGTACAAAAATTACAAAATTTCGACTGGAGTTGTGTAAAACAGTGTTTCTCAACCTATGAGCCATGGGCCTGTACTCAGGGGGAGGCAGTAATTCGTAGTGGGCAAGTAACATCACTGTAAGTCATAAAAACGTAAGTGGAAAAAAGATTAAATTAATAATTTAAAAATCTAAGAATTAAACATTTTCAAATTATAACCAACATAAATATTAATAGAAACGTACAAATAAAAATGTCACAGTAGTGGGCTAATTAAACGTCATCTGTTTCACCAGTTCACCAGAGAGGGCAAGGATTCTCAGGGTACATCGTTTGGTGTGGATTTATCACACCTTTTTCTTTAGTTCGCTCCGTTTTGGCATGTGTGAACACCTGCGTTTGGGTCTGCAACAAACAGCTGAACCAGTCTGGCAAAAAAAACATCTCAGTCCGGTTCTATACAAACCCTTGCTCAGTTCACTGCTGATGGAAATGCATTCTGTGATGAACAGAGGGAATAAATTAATAAAGCTGGCTTTCCTTCCGTCTAGGGGCACTTTGGCGCCGTACAGTCAGCATAAGAACTGTTTTAACAACTGAATCTTTACAGATTCTCAGCACAAGCTGCTGTTAAAAGCAATAGACGAGCCATAAAATAATAGTAAAGATTTGCATTTGATTTCAACTCATGGATCACGGAGCGTATATTTGGCCAAGCATCAGCGACCTGAGTGGTTAAACTCCAATTGTTAAACCAATGACAAAGAAGTAGATATCAAGTCAGACTTCTCATTATTATTGAATGTGATGACGCTAATTCAAAAGCACTGTGAACCTGAAAACTAGAGACCTCTTGAGACCAAACAATTACTGTTTTGGGAAAGCCAGTAGAGTATTTTCAAGAAAAACACAATGGACTGCAGCTCCAGCACCCCCCCCCTTTTAACATAACTACAACCATATGTTGGAATAGGATGTCCAACTCATATGGGTGTGATGGTCCGGCATCCACATACTTTTGGCCATATAGTATATATCATGTCCACTCACTCCAACAGAACTATGAGTGTTTTTTTTGCCCAGCTGAACAACTGCCTGTTCAGTTTGATGATAGCGCAAGATTGACTTTGATTGGGTATCTCTCTGCTTGCCACCCCTCCAGACCAGTTTAACTACCACAGAACCACCTACATGTGCCACACACCCTCCTATTGTGCTACAAAGTCTTACTTCCCTGTGCCACTCATGCATCTGTTGACCCAGACAACCTCACCTGTGTGCTCCATTCTAAATCCCTGTAAGAAGAGGACTGATAATGACTACAGGGTATACCATGAGCAGGGTATCTGTATTACTGACTGTGTTGAACATCATTATATGCAGTTGCATGAGGAGTGAGCTCTGTGCTTGTATAAACCATCTGTGGGTTAGGAGGAACAAAACAGGACTGTAACTAGAAATATCATAGCTGTGCTATCTACATGTCAAATAATGGATGACTATATATATATATATATATATATATATATATTCAGCAAAAATTTTGACACATATGAATATATGCTATATGTGTAAAACATTATTATTTTTGGCTTCAATAAAAGTAATAATTATTAATTGTTATTAAAATAATAATAATAACAATAATAATAATAATTATTATTATTATATTAAGATAATAAAAGCGATGTACTGTTGTACGACAAAAATCAGCTTGGAGTAAAGAAGAAAAGACTAATAATAGGTAAAAATGTCAAATGTATGAACTATTGTTTTATTGTTGTATTTACATTTAAAACTGTTTTATTCCTGGCTTTATGAATTCTTCCTTTTAGAATGAAAGCACCTCTTAGCCTAGTTTCTATCAAATTCAAAAATAAGTAATGTGATTTATGTTGCAACTGTTTGCGTTTGGTTTTGCGCTTTACAATCAGTTTGGCTAAAATTATAAATGCACAAACAAAGGTTGTGTTTAGAGGAAGAGAAACTAAATTAGAACCTCATCAGAAAAAATGTGAATATTCAACCTAAAGGGACAAAAACACTTAATTAATAAGTGAGATGAGGAAAAAGAAATGAAGTGATCACAAAATTGTTAAGAGCTTTTCAGACAGCAGATGACAACTGCTCGAGACATATTTCCAAAAAAAGGGGGAGGATTCCCCCTTGAGTTTTGGAGCACTGTAAAACGTGCTATACAAAAACATTTGAATTGAATTGAATTTGTTTTGCTTTTATTTATTTTCAATATACATGATTATATGGCAGTTCATGATGGACAAGTTTTATAAACTACGAATACCATGATTGTTGCCTGCTGTTTAAAAAGCCTTGTGCACCAGCAACTCTGCCCTTTACATGGGAAACCAAGAGTGGCAGGTTTGAGAGTAAGGGGATTGTTGCCTGCTGAATAGACAATGCACAGTTCTTTTGGAGGGCACTATATTTGTGATTTAAAAGGGTCAACACCTCACCTATTATTTTCTCTTCAGTGGTTGGGGGAAGTTTGCTGCCAAGTTCTTCTTTCAGGTCATCTATCAAATGGTAGATGACACGATGCATCTTTAAGGGTATTTGCTTCTTAGCAGCTATATCTTGAATTGATTTATTAGCTGCAACATTAAAACTGTATATTGTTCCTGGTCAATGGTAGAACAACAAAAAGAAAAGTCAGAAAACAAATTAGGCAAACATAAAAACATACATAATTTTGAAAACAGTGAAAAATGCATTAGTTGCCTTCAGCACATCTTAGTATTCAGTATTTACTACACCAATATTTCCAAGACAACTTAAAAAAAAAAACAATAGGAAAATTGGTTGTATTTGTTGAGATCACACCTGAGAATGCCTCTGCCAAGTTAATGTCATTTTCTGAGATGTCTCCAACGCCAAAATGCACTATGTTCAGCTGGCACTGTTCATCTGCATCGTAACTTTCAAGGATGTTCAAAATGGCCTCCACTGAGCCCTCAACATCACCTAAATTCATCAAGATATGGTTAGAAATTTAATTTTAATTATTATGTGCATTTTATGATACTAGTAAATGAACATTTAAAATCTCAAAACAAAAACAATCTATAAAACTGTATGAAGAAATTCACCCTTGACAATAAGAGATAGACTGAGCTCCTCAGTCTCGGCTCTCTCACTGGGTCTGCAGGCCATGCGATGCTTGTTGGCCCGGTATAGAACAGCTTTTCTCTGCTTCCAACTGAGATGGGCTAGTCTCTCCTTCTCTTTCTTATAGCTCTCTTGGTGCTGCTTCTGGTTAGCCACAATGGCTCTCTGGTCCTCCTTGAGCTTGTTCTGCTCCTCCATGTACGTACGCCACTCTACCACTTCCCGAGCCCTTTGCTAAAAATTCAAATAGGGGTTCTTATAAGCACAGTCCTATAACACCGTATTTGCTGCTGACTATATTATGGGTTGACGAATTATCAGCATGGGTTACTCTCGGATTAATAGATTGCTCAAAATGTGTCAAGTAAAACCAAATGCTCTTCATCACCTCTGTGTGTTTGTAGGAGACGTGGGTAAAAAGATTGTGTGTGAATTCATTTCTACACTGCGTGGAAAGGTAAGAACATGCCGAGGTTGTTCAGCACAGTCACACAAGTCATTCATTTTTGTGGCCACAGCTTGATATGACTGCTGTTGGTGATAGATTTTAGAGTCTAGTCTAGTTTAGAGCAAAACAACATGACTTGTGCACGCAGCTCAAAACCTGCCTGAAACACCATATTTATTTGGTTAGAGTAAGGTGTACATGGGAAAATACTGTACTCTTCTTTTTTCCTAGTTTGGTTGCATTCTGGCATCTGTAAATTAATTTTGGATATGCATGCCTTTTTAAGTAGCACTGTCTATGCTGGTTGACTGCTTGTGGAACAATGCTTTTGAAGGGCATTATATTTGTGACTAAACGGGAATCCAGACAAAAAAAAACTAGCTTGAGGAGCCACTGGCTCCTGAAAGAAAAAAAATATCAGGTGCCAATAGCTTTTAAGTGCCAAATAATAATATACAGGAAAATAAAGCTTCTCAACATACCTCAAGTCAGCTCTGTGATTTAAAGGGGAACTCCACCGATTTTTCAAATTTTCTGCATAATTAAATGGTTAACATGTCAACAAATTCATGCAGAGTGGTTTGGTATGAAGTGCTTTGTTCTAGAGAGACTTACAGAATCAGAATTGTTTACAATGATGATGATAGCAATCAGACATCTGAGCAGTTAAAGGTCTCTAAAAGCTTCCTTCCAGAAAGGTATTATGCACAATGGTTATGAATACACTGCCTTATATCAGAGACATTGTTTTACAGCAACTTTGTGATAAAGTTTTGGTTTAAATGTACTTAATAAATTCATGGTGGAGGGATAGATGAAGGGTATTCTAAGGCAAAATAGTCCTCAAAGAATTTTCAGATTTACCACTGTTTTACCATCATCAACATTACATAAAAACTCAGAAGACACATGTACGTTCACTGGTGGTTTTGAATAGTAAATAAAATGGCTACATTTGCATTGTAGACATCAGGAGTCCTGGTCACCATCACTGTAAAGACATGAGTATGTAAGTTCTCTGCAAATGAACCATTTCACATTAAAACAATTTGAATGTCTGTATCTCAACCACTGAATTGTACAGTAATTTTGAAAAATCGGTGGAATTCCACTTTAAGTATCTCTGCCCTCCACAGTGCCCAAGTCTCGAGGCATCCAATCTGAGGCCCTGCTAAAAGTTGTCAACTGCTCACCTATTACATTCTCTTTAGTGGTTGGTGGTAAGTTGCTCTTTGTTATTTTTAAAGGTACATGTTGATGGATTTCTACACTACCTTTAGAATGATAATCTGTGCTTTTGTTTTATAGCATTACCAACACAGGGGAACAGACTGAAGGCTTTTATACCATCTGGAAGGCTAATTTAAATACTTTGTTCATTTAATTTTCATGTTGTATAGGAACCGTGTTCCGACTTCTAATCAGTATCGGCCCTGAAAAAACATATGGATCAATCCCTACAGTATATGCTTTCTTGGTTTGGGTAAAAAGTATGTTTTAGATTATGTTCAATATTTACATTTCATATGTTTTACAGTGCTTGTCTGCAGTCTCTGGTAAAGTTTACTCAGCTGAATGTAGACAGACGTAGGACAGTTAATGTCCAAACAATACAAAGAATCTTATCTGACCTCTGACTCCACTTCAAGAATCTCCTCGCCAACAGAAGGTAGCTCTTTCCAACCAACAATCTCCACTGCAGTGCCTGGCCCCGCCTCTGCCACCGCTTTGTTGTTCACATCGAACAACAAGCGCACTTTAGCCCAGGCCTTCCCTGCCACCAGTATACAGCCCTTCTTCAGAGTACCCCGTTGAATTATCGCTGTGGTCACAGGTCTGCAAAAGCACCAAGATGCTTCTAGCATTATTGTGCTTGCATTATTTGCATAACAAGGCAAGAAAAGGCATTCCTGCTGACAGGCATATTGGCTTGCTACGCAACATTTTGTAACACCCTAAGTAAATTAGCCAATATAATTTTTCCTTAACAAGAAAGGCTTTTAATTTTATGCTGATAATACTCAGTTATACATGTCAGTCCAACCAAATTTAATGATGGAATTAGACATAATGGAAGACTGTATTAAAGATACCAAAGCCTGGATGACCAGGAACGTCCTCCTGCAGAACTTTGTTCGTTACTTCTGGGACCTAATACTAATAAGGTTTTACCTTAATGGTTTCTCAGTACAATGAAAAGCTACAGTTAAAGGCACTGGTATAACAATGGCTTTTATCATTTGAGTCTCAAATCAGTATCTCCAAGACATCATTTTACTACTTGAGAAACTTAAAATAAGGTATGTTATCCCTACAAGATACCAAAAGAATAGTCAATGCTTTCATAACTAACAGATTGTAGTCTACTGTAGTAGTCTACAGTAACATATTCCTATGTACTACTGTCATAGTCTATAGTAACATGTTCTTGGCTCATTGCCCTGCTGTCTCTCTAAACAGACTTCAACTAGTTCAGAATGCAATACACCGGCTTCCAGCTCTGTTTGCAGAAAGTGATTTTCTTATATAGCTGCTAAAATCAGGAAAAGTATTCCAGAAAATATTTTAGGGATGCAGGCTTGATATGTGTTTTGAAATCCAGATTAAAAATATATATTTTTAGGCTAGCATATGCTTAGAATATTGTGGCTCATTCTGTACTGTTTGTAATTATGCTGTAATTTTAATTTAGAGCTTAGTGCTTTTATCTTTTCAAAGTTATATATTTTTTTGTTAAGCACTCTGAGCATTTTAAAAAAACTAAAATGAAAATGAATAAAGTTTTATTATAATAACATATAAAGCAATGGTAAAATTTCTTATTAATGTGATTGTCTTATTTAATCAGAATAGGAATCAGAATTACTAAATCAGAATTACTAAAACAGCTGCTACATTTAGGAACACATTTGAATACGCACCCTTTGCCCTTGTCTGTACGGCTTTCTATGACGGTGCCCTCTGTGAGGCCTAAGGGGTCAGCCTTCAGCTCCAACACCTCGGCAAGTGCTACTATGGCTTCAGCCAGCTCCAAAAGATTCTCTCCCTATAGATATATAATGCTCACTTCACTATATGATTTTATTTGGCTATTGTAAGGACACACACACACACACACACACACACACACCTTCAAAGCAGATATATGGATAGCCTGAACATCTCCTCCTAACTCTTCACACACAACATCATGGGCCAGGAGATCACGTTTCACCTTCTTGGGGTCTGCCTGAGGCTTATCACATTTATTCACTGCTACAATGACTGGCACTAGAGAAAAATATATTGGCACAATTATTATTATGAGAACATGCTGAGATTGCATATTGCATTAACAGACTTTGAATGAAGTTGTTCAACGACACCATCCAATGAGAATTAACAACCAAATGTGTACTCTGTAAGGTTTAAGAAGTGCTTCTTACCTTTGGCTTTCTTGGCATGCTGTATGGATTCAATGGTTTGGTTCATCACTCCATCATCAGCTGCAACCATCAAAATGATTATGTCTGTAATCAGGGCTCCACGGGCCCGCATGGCAGAAAATGCTGCATGTCCAGGGGTGTCCAGAAATGTGATCATCTCACCAGAGGGCAGCTGGACTGGACAAGAACCAAATTGAAATCTTGCTTTACTTAAACTTGCATCTTAAAGTAATTTTAAAATGTTCTTTGTTGTAAAAAAGATAAATGTTACATGTGTGCTGCTGAGGACTACAATGTTTTAAAGACCTATAATCCTGCAAGGCTGCTACCTAGAAAGGCTCCAATGTGTTGTGTGATGCCTCCAGCCTCTTGTGCAGCAATCTGGCTCTTCCTAAGGCTGTCCAGCAGTGTGGTCTTCCCATGATCCACATGCCCCATAATGGTTACTACTGGAGGTCGATTCACTAAATGAGCAAGATCTGGAGGAGGTCTGCCAAGAAAAACAGTATGCTCAAAAAATTTCCATTCATTATATATGTGTATATATGTATGTGTGTATATATATATATATATATATATATATATATATATATATATATATATACACACACACACATACATACATATATATATATATATATATATATATATATATATATATATATATATATATATATATATATATATGTGTGTGTGTGTGTGTGTGTGATATATATATATATATATATATATATATATATATACACACATACATACATACATACACTCAAAATCCATCCACACTTAATTGCTTAGTAACAGTCATACGTTAATAATAAATTAAGGATGAAAAACTATTAAAGCAACTATCTGTTTTACGACAGAACACACTAGACACTTACTAGACACATACGCACTGAAAGTGGTAAATTTATAATCCTGAATCCAATAACTTCTTACTGTCTCTGGATGTCCTTGTTTTCTCTGATTTTGGTTTCCACTACCTTGGCCCATTTGTACTTCATTCCACATCTCTTTATTGCCTCCTTTATCCACTTCTCCCCCAACATAGTGTTTGGCTCCAGATCATCTAGGTCTACTGACGTGTTGAGTAGGGCTTCATATACATGATCTGCAGAGGTGTAACAATGTTGAAAAAGGTTCTAAAAATATCTAAACTTAATAGAATATGTATTGATTTGCTTGTTGAGAAATGGGAGTCTTGCATTTACAAAATTATGAAATTATCATTGAAAACTAAACATAGTTGAACCATCTACACTGACCTATATTTTTGTTCATTGCCTGTGCAAGTTCCGACACAGTCATAAACTGTTTGATCTCCACCTCCTGCTTCTCTTGTTTCTCCACTTTCAATGATTTCACACTTGTCTTCTGACCACTGTTATGCTCTCCTCCCTAGACCACAAAACAACAGATTCAAATTATCATTCAACTCGTTAAAAATATGGGTTATATCCATATTTCTCAATCATGGTCTGGGTTAATCTTTCTCTGAGGCCTTTCAGATACCACAAAGCAAAATTCATGGGTTTTTGAGTTAACTTTCAGATTAAGGCTTTCAGACTCAGGCATAAAGGTATTACGATGGCAGCTCTACATCCACCTAGCTCAATCACTACAGCAAATTATTCGCACCAGCTAAAATGCTAACTATTCCAATAGGCGTTATATATATATAGGTGTTACCCTCGAAATAAACTTGACTGGTGAGGTAACTCAATATGGATCACTCCGATTAGAGAATGAATGATACTTGGGATTCACTGAGATAACAGAAGAAATTTGAGCAAGATACCGAAGAAATACAGAAGAAATTTGAGCAAGGTACCGAAAAACGATGACAATCAGTAATAGAGCTGACACAGACATAAAGTGTAGAGCACAGGAATAATGGTAGTAGTTGAGTGAGCAGTTGTAAACGCCACCTTATACGCTATATGCAGCTACACTATACTGCCAAAAGTATTTGCTTGTCTGCCTTCACACGCATATGAACTTGAGTGACATCCCATTCTTAATCCATATGGTTTAATATGATGTTGGCCCACCCTTTGCAACTATAACAGCTTCAACTCTTCTGGGAAGGCTTTCCACAAGGTTTAGGAGTGTGTTTATGGGAATTTTTGACCATTCTTCCAGAAGCGCATTTGTGAGGTCAGACACTGATGTTGGATGAGAAGGCCTGGCTTCTGGTTGAGGTCAGGACTCTGTGCAGGCCAGTGAAGTTCTTCCACACCAAACTCGCTCATCCATGTCTTTATGGACCTTGCTTTGTTCACTGGTGCGCAGTCATGTTGGAACAGGAAGGGGCCATCCCCAAACTGTTCCCACAAAGTTGGGAGATGAAATTGTCCAAAATCTCTTGGTATGCTGAAGCATTAAGAGTTCCTTTCACTGGAACTAAGGGGCCAAGCCCAACTCCTGATAATCCCCCCTACACCAAACTTTACACTTGGCACAATGCAGTCAGACAAGTACCGTTCTCCTGGCAATTGCTGACCACGCTCTGTCATTTTACGTGGCCTACCACTTCGTGGCTGAGTTGCTGTCGTTCCCAATCACTTCCACTTTGTTATAGTACCACTGACAGTTGACTGTGGAATATTTAGTAGCGAGGAAATTTCACGACTCGACTTGTTGCACAGGTGGCATACTATCACGGTACCATGCTGGAATTCACTGAGCTCCTGAGAGTGACCCATTCTTTCACAAATGTTTGTAGAAGCTAGTCTGCATGCCTAGGTGCTTGGTTTTATACACCTGTGGCCATGGAAATGATTGGAACACCTGAATTCAATGATTTGGATGGGTGAGTGAAGACTTTTGGCAATATAGTGTACATGTACGTGTGCTACATCACAGCATTATTGGGGAAATTGAAATTAACACAACAATCCCAGGATACGTGAGGCAAATTACTGATAATCTGTGATCTAAAGCTCAGGATAACATGCATACATGTATATAACCAGCAAAATTCAGGGGGGAATGAGTACTCAGCAGAATAGCTTACTCAACAGTCTCTCTCTGGCATGCAGCGGTGATTAATTACATGCCTACGCCCAGTGCAACTCCGGGTCACATCAGCATGCGGAGCTAGTGAGCTTTCTTATAGTCAAATTGACATAATGCTAATATGACTTAGCTTGGCAAGCCACGCTGGTTGAACAAAAAATCTTTTCTCATTTACATACTAACAGATCATCACTGTAGGCTTCTAACGGTAGTCATTGACGGTGATTTTTTTTTCACTGTAGTATGCTCCTTAACAGTAGACATTTGCATTTACTGGTAACAGTGATTGATACTCAGACTGGCCTCTAACAGCAGTTACCGGTTTTTACTGTTTAATCTAAATAATTCTGTCCGATAACAGGCTGGTTCGTTTTTCTCTATATGCAATATTTTAATTAATATAACTAGTGAATATTATTAGTTGTGAAATCTTATCCTCTGTTTATTTTGCTCTTGTGTTTTGTTTCGCTATCTGGTGTTGACCAGAGGAGGATGGGTTCCCCTTTTGAGTCTTGGTACCTCTCAAGGTTCCTTCCTCTTGCGTTTAGGGAGTTTTTCTTTGTTTTCTGGTTCAGCAACTAAGCCCATCTCTCACTCCGAAAGGTTTATCTACAGAGATACATCTGCTTGCTACTAGCATTTGGCTTGATAAGCAATCATTTGTTTACCATGGATATGCAGATGCAAGGATAGTTAGAGCCAGTTTAAATTCTCTGTGAGTGGTGAGATTCTGAGAGCTGTGGTGAATTTAGTATGCAGTTTACAACCAACAGTCTGTGTACTGCTGTGGACAGTGTGCCTAAGGCTGAAAATTCCTAAAAATACTTTTCAAAGACCTCCAAAACACTCGTGTTTTTTATTATATACGATAACGACAACTAGTCGACTACTTTTTAAAATGACCAGTCGACTAATAAAAACTACTAGTCGTGCAACCTTTACTTAATTTAAGCCTAGTGATTAAATGGGCCTTTATTTGTCTCATTCTTAATGTCCTGGTGGATGGCAAGATTCTTCTGATGAATTTCCTTGTGCATGGCTCCATTCATCTTACCTTAGATAATTTGCACTTTGCCGTTAGCATAAAAACAGAAACAGTCCCATACTTTGATGCTTTTACCTCTGAACGTTACTGTAGTTATGGCATTTTTCCTCCAAACATGGCATGTATTGTTTCTGAAAAGTTTGTCTGACCACAGTACATTCTTCTATTAATTTATAGGCTTCTCCAAATGTTCTGTAGCAAACTTCAAAAGAGCTTAAATGTGCCTTTTATTCAGGAGTGGAGTATTCCAGGATGGAAGACCCTGGAATACCGAATGGAGAACATGATAACAGTATCCACCGACAGTGACAGGGTGTTGGGGGCCCAAGATGCACTAGAGCAACGAAGGCTATCCTGTCTGGTCCTAACCAAGAGAAGTGTTACTGTGGCACAAGTCAGAGAAATTTTTATTGATGGTTACAGAAAAGATTTTGCAACACACTTGCATTGCATCCTGCTGTGTATGGGGCTGCATAGCCTCAGACCGGTCAGAGTGCCCATGCTAAGCCCTGTCCACTGTCGAATGGGCAGATCAGTGTCAGAACAGAACAAAGGAGCAATAGAAGAAGGTCACCGGGTCTGATGAGTCCTGTTTACGTTTATCCCAAGTAAACAGCCTGGTAAGTGTGCGCTGTTTACCTGGGAAAGTGATCTTAGTTAATGAATTTGAAATGGCCTGAATTATTCTTCTTCTTTTTTATTATTGTTATTATTATTATTATTATTATTATCTAGTTCCTAGGACCTTAAACTTGTTGATAACATTGGCGACATTGGTCACATGTATTTCAAGCTTTTTGGAGATGGTCTTATCGTATTTACATTGACCATGCTTAGCCATTAATTTTTTTTCCTAATCTTCTCTTTGCCATGTTTGTTGTGATAAACACAGTGACACAAAGCAGCAGAGGTAGTATCATATTCCATTTAAGCTGGCTGAATGAAACTATCTATCTACCTATAAATAATATCAGTCCAAAATGGTGTATGTCCATTTGTCACAATTTTGGATGTGGTAATGACAGCTGATGTAATGGAACACACGTTTAATTCTTCGATAAACATGGTATTAATCATAATATAGCACTGATATTTCCTGTATATGTCTACTCCCAACAACATATATTATGAAAAAAAGAACATTTCTATCCTAAGAGGAATGGTCTCTTGCAGGCTGTCAAGATGACAATCCACAGGGAACAGGGGTCACCGAATGATTTAATGACCACGGAAATTATATCGTAAGCCATGACTTACAGGAAATTTTGAACTGACATGTTAAATAGTGTGCTCCACCACCATCATCAAAAAATGGGAAAGAAAGGGAAATGAGGAAATTAGGCAAATAATCGCTACAGCACTATAAAGATTCTTATGTGAAAAAATCCACCTATGAAGAGTCATACACTCAAGTGCCTGGCAAAGAACTGTGGTAATTCTCTAATGTGAAGTTGTAATAAATTCCAGTCTTGTAAAGCCTTAACAGAAAATGGGTAACAAATGGGAAGTATTGACAAATGGGGAAAAAAAAAACATATATTCACCTACTGAAGAGCCATATGTTCATCTGTCTGGTAAAGAACTATAAGTGTTAGATTCTCTTATATGAAATGGTACTGAATTTCAGTCTTGTGACTAAAAGCACTTCTTCTGAAGAGAACAGTACAGTCTCCAAGCATTGTACTTCTGTTTGCCACACGTTTGTTTTCTGTAATAAACGTTTTAGGAGGAGGAGCAGTATTATGCGAAATTCTGTAAACAAGACGTTTTCAATTTTTAATGTAAGAGTGTTTAAAAAAATAGTTCTGCATTTATGCCATCCTAAGACCCAGTGCTTCCAGTACTGTTATCGTATATTTGCCATAGTAACAGCCTTCCAGTGGCACAATTTATATGTCCTACAGTTCCTTGAGAAGTGCTAGTGATGAGTGAGAGCGCAGAAATGACTAGCCTACAAAAACCAGATAACATGCACCAAAACGACTTTACCTAAGACATGTATTGTCCAATTAAATATTAATGATTTTTTATCATTCCACATTTACTAAGTATGTAAAAGTGTAGGTCTATGTCTGTTTCATTCTTTGGTCATGATATACTACTGCATCTGTTGGAAAAAAGGAACATTACATTGGGTAAAAGTGGACTGTAGGTTTCAGGCCTTTACGAATGAAACTTTTTGATGAGTTTGTCTTATTTCACTTGGTGGCTCTTGGGACAGACAGTACCTCTACATGTGGGTCCTAGCATAAAAAAATGGGAACGCTTCCTCTAGCTTTTCATTAATGGTCAGATTCTGTGCACAAGACTACTCGTGTGGATATTTTGATTTACAGATTACCGAGTGACACTGAGGTTTTTAGAATCACAACAAAGATCAAGGCTTATTTCAAAATCTAGACACAACCATACAGTTGCATACAGTTGCAACCATACAGCAAGTATACCCCATGAAATGTTTTTTTAAACATTTGTGGGCATTTCTTTATTAGTTAAATAGCATGTATAGATACACCTTTATCTACCAGCATAGTTTAAATAAATATCAGATATCAGTATGTCCAAATGTGCTGAAAAAGCCTAAACTTTTCACAGGGTGTACTTACGTCTTCATTTGACTGCATATTGTAGACAGGGTTGGGAGGGTTACTTTAAAAATGTATTCCATTCCAAATTTGTATAACAGTATGATCTGTTTGAGTTAAGACATAATGCAAAATAGTTAAAAACTATACTGCTGTCCTGAGACTTTTCCTTATTTGACTTATTTATTTATTGTCATGCCGAACTCAAAAGATAAAACTAGTAGAAATCTTCTTTTGAGACCTCTGATCAAGAATAATCATTATTATGTGTTATATCTACTAAAAGGCTGTAGTGGCTCATAAGATCTCATGTTGGTGCATCTGCTCGGACTTTGATGATCGGAATTTTTAGACGCTCCCTAATCAGCGCTAATCGTCAGTACACAGTAATCCACTGCGATAAAGTAAGTTTAATATTCGACATTTGTTTGAGATTCAGAATTCCGCCCTTTCTCACCAGTTAGCAAAACACAAATTAATCGGTGCAGTTGCAGTTTTGTGGTGAAATGAAAAAAGAAAACAAACTACAACCACAACATCTACTAAACTACACTTTCTTATGATTATATTTGACAAAGATTAAGACACAACGCAGCTGCTTATCACTGTTCTTGCACACGCGTCAAGCTGCAGCGCTAGGGCCATCGCAAAATTACCGAAAACATGGTTAAGCCTCAAAGTTTCAATGATCTGTAACCACTGACACATGCTAAATTAAACGCACATAAAAACGTTAACGTTTATTATGTATTAAAATGTGAATGTTTTATTATGTATATTACTCACAACAAATACAGTAAAAAAAAACAATCTTATGAAAAGTGATTATATCTATAAAACTTTTTTCAGGCAAATATTATATTAATAATAAAATAAAATAATTATAAATATTAGTTTTCCTCAAACTGTGTCCATATGATTTCAGAATTTTCAGAAATATATTTCGGCATATTACAAGGCAAATTTAAAAAAAATATTAAAGTAATTTATTTGATAGTAATTTCATTATTCTATGACATAAATCTAATAATCTCTGTCAAATTGTGACCTCATAATGTCAAACCTAATCTGAAATATGCCAAATGATAATTCCATACATATTACAAGGTTTTTTTTGGTAAATAGTAAAGTAATTAATTTCATAATAATTTGATAAACCAAATAAATCTATTAATCTCTCTCAAATTGTGGCCTACTGATGCCAGATGAAACCAACTCTGAAATATACAAACATTTACTGCTTGCATACTACAAGGCTTATTTTGGTAAACATTAAAGTAATCTATTAGACAACAATTTTATTTCTCACATAAATCTTTTAATCTCTCTCAAATTGTGAACTCATGAAACCAACAAGGAAATGTAGAAAGGTTTATTACTTACATACTACATGACTTATTTTAGTGAAAAAAAGTAATTTATTTGATCATTATATTACTTAAAAAAAAAACTATTATTCTCTCACAAATTGTTACTTACTTGATAATTTTCTTAGTCAAATGAATCTATTAATCTCTTTTAAACTCTTCCACCTCATGATGTCAAACCAACTCTGAAAAATACAAGTATTTATCCCTTACATACTACAAGGCTTATTTGGGTAAATATTAATAATTTATTTGATAATAGTTTTATTACTCACACAAATATATTAATCTCTCACAAATTGTGACCTCCTAATATCAAACTAACTCTGAAGTAAAGATATTTATTCTTCACATGATACAAGGCTTTTTGGTAAATAAATTAAATAATTAATCTCAATAGTCAAATAAATCTTTTGACTGTGGCCTTATAATGTCAAACCAACTTGAAATATACAGGTCTTTATTCCTTACATACTACATGGCTTATTTTGGTAAAACATAAGTAAACTATTTGATTTTCTTTGATCATTTTATTACTCAAAACAAATCTATTAATCCCTCACAATTGTGACCTCATCATGTCAAACCCACTCTGAAATTCTTTACATACTACAAGGCTGACTTCCTTTAGCAGTAAAGTAATTTTTGATTATTTTATAAATCAAATAAATCGATTAATCTCCCATTTTTTGTGACCTTGTGATATCAAACTAATCCTGAAATATACAGCCATTTATTCCTTCTATTTTACAAGACTTATTTTTGTAAATAGTGAAGTAATGTATTGAATGTATGTAATTTTATTACTCACATTCTTTATAATGTTATTGCTAAATCTATAATATGCAGTTTATTTTCATATTAGGCTCTAGAGATAAGTTTAACAGTTTTGTAACTGTTGGCAAGCATGCTGAAACTGAGTGAGACGTGAAATCTCTGTAAAAAGGGTAAATCTGCTTCACCTTAATACAGTAATCATATAAACTTTAAATGTAAACCGGCTGTTTTAATATTTCAGGTTCACTGAGCCTGTAACAGTGATGTAAGGAAATGTACAGAGGAGTTTAAGAATGACATTGAAGAATCATCACTACAGCGGTTTCTTATTTTGTTTGTTTGTTTTTAATGGTTTAGTTCATAACACCCAATTAACAATGCTGAATCATGGCATGTTTTGTTGATGTGTAAATGTTTATGTCAAATTAAAAAAGTAACTGCACATTTTACACAGGTTAATCAAAAAATATTGGGTGGTGATCAGTATTCTACAGTGAACTGGGCTGAGCCCCAGATCTTTACATGCCCAGTCTGCGTATCTTCCCATCTGTACCACTATAGAGTGAAAGAAATAGTGTTTATCTGCTTGTAAATGTCCACCAGGTGCATGATGGGGAATTCTACCTTAAATTCTGTACCACTTTAAATGCAGTGCCACCTTAAATGCAATTCCACCTTATATTCAGGGCTACCTTAAATGCAATTCCACCTTAATTTCTGTGCCACCTTAATTTTAGAGCTATGTTAATTGCAGTTCCACCTTAGATTCAGTGCCAATTTAAATGCAGTTCCACCTTAAATTCACTGCTACCTTAAATACAATTTTACCTGAAATTCAGTTCCACCTTAATTTTAGTGCTACCTTAAATTCAGTGCCACCTTAGAGTTCCACTTTAAATTCTGTGCCACCTTAAATGTAGTTCCACCTTAAATTCAGTACTACCTCAAATGGAGTTCCACCTTAATTTCACTGCCAACTTAATTTTGGTGCTACCTTAAATGGAATTCCATTTTAAATTCTGTGCCACCTTAAATTTAGTGCTATGTTAGTTGAAGTTCTACCTTAAATTCTGCACCACCTTAAATGTAGTTCTACCTTAAATTCAGTGATACCTTAAATGGAGTTCCACCTTAAAATGAGTGACACCTTAAATTTACTGATTTGTTAAATTCACTGCCACCTCAAATTCAGTGCTGTCTCAAATGCAAATCCACCTTAGATTCAGTGCCACTTTAAATGCAGTTCCACCTTCAATTCACTGCCATCCTAAATGTAATTCCACTTGAAATTCAGTGCCACCATAAATTTAGTGCTACCTTAAATGCAGTCCTATCTTAAATTCATTGCATCTTTAAATTTAGTTCTGCCCTATATGGAGTTCCACCTTAAATTCACTGATATGTAAAACTCACGGCTACTTTAAATGCAATTCCCCTGAACTTCAGTGCCACCTTAAATGGAGTTCCATCTTAAATTTAGGGCTACCTCAAATTCAGTGATAACATAAATGGAGTTTCACCTTATATTTAGTGCCCCTTAAATAAAGTTACAGCTTAAACTCTGTGCCACCTTAAATTAGTGCTATCTTAAATGGAGTTCCACCTCAAATTCTGTGCCACTTTAAATTTAGTGCTACCTTAAATGTATTTCCACGTTATATTTAGTGCCCCTTAAATGAAGTTCCAGCTTAAATTCAGTGCCACCTTAAATTCAGTTCTACCTTAGAAGCAGTTCCACCTTAAATTCATTATTTGTGCTGTTATTGCTGTGCACTAAGATGTAAGCATGTGAGTCTGTGTGTACTGTGTATGAGTGTCTGCATGAGAGACGTTCATTGTGACATCACTTGTGGCAGTTAGTTTGAATGTCCCGAACATTCCACCATTCATTTCCTACAGGAAATAATATCATCTTTGAACGATTATTTCATGAAAACCATATGTCGGATCGCTTAGAAAAGCACAAGCCACCTAATTGGGTATAGACAAAGTTGTGTGGTTGTAGCTCGAAAACTGCGGGACAAGAAACATCTTATTTTTCGAGCACAGAATAATAATAATAATAATATTAATAATAATAATAATAATAATAAGGAGAAGAAGAAGAAGAAGAAGAAGAAAAAGACAAAGACGAAGAAAAAGATTATGAAGAACAGTACCTTAAATTCCTGCCACCTTAAGTTCAGTGCTACCTTGGACGCTGTGCCACCTAAGTGCAGTGTCACTTTAAATTCACTGCCACCTTAAATTTACTGATACATTAAATTCACTGCCACCTTAAATTCAGTGCCACCTTAAACGCAGTTCCACCGTAAAATCAGTGCCAGTTCAAATTCAGTGCCCCCTTAAATTTATTGACATGTTAAATTCAGTGCCACCTCAAGTGCAATGCCACCTTAAATTCACCGATACGTTAACTTCACTACCACCTTAAATTCTGTGCTGCTTTAAATACACTTCCACCCTAAATTCAGTGCCACCTTAAACACAGTTCAACCGTAAAATCAGTGCTGCCTTAAAAGCAGTGCCAGCTTAAATTCATTGCCACCTTAAAATAATTGATACGTTAAATTCAGTGCCACCTCAGGTGCAATGCCACCTTAAATTCACTGATACGTTAACTTCATTACAAGGGGTGGGAATCTCTAGGCACCTCACGAGTCAATTCGATTACGATTCAGAGGGCTGCAATGCGATTATAAAATGATTATCGATGCATCTTGGTGCATCTTCTTTTCTATACAGGATTTCTTTTTTTCTCACTGTGCGACAACTTGGAAATTTTGAAGCACAGTATTGGTAATGATCCATAATGAATTTACTTCAAATGTCTTTCATTAATAAATCAAACGGAAGCAATATGCAACTAGAAGGCTCTCATTCACTGCTCTTGTTTGGAGCACGAGACGCAGGCTGCCACTCATCTGCGATAAAATGCGCAGTTACAGTGAAATAAGATCCTGTGGCAATGGGTGATTCTTCTAACTTCGGTTTTGGTCTCATTGTAGAGAGTGGGGTTCGCTGTGTCAGTAAAATATCTTCGAGATGGGACGCTGTATCTCGGCTCCGAAGTGCGCAACATAGCGTGAAAGCCCTGGTTCTCAAAGACTGAGTACGGACAGAAATCCTTGGCAATAAAAGCTGCAATAGAGTTTGTAATTGGCTTCATCCTTTCCGAGTTGGGTGGAAGCTCTGACATCGCTTAATCGATGGTCCTCTGGTTGGCAGTGCTGCCATACACTAGCTCAAGGGTCAGCAACCTGTGGCTCTTTTTGGCCGCATGTGGCTCCACATCAGAATTAGATTTCTAGATACAAATAAAATAATCCTCCTTTGCAGTAAAATAAGCTCTGCTGATCACAGTTTTCACAATAAATGATCTTAAATGCTGGAATTAATGTAGCCTTTCATCAGCCTTTCATGCAGTCAGTTTCTTGTTTTCCAGCTTCTTGCTTGAATTTTCCTGTTCCGCCTTAAATGGTGCAGCAGTTACATTCTGGTGCCTCATACAACATTTAAGGTGGAACGGGAAAATTCAAACGAGAAGCTGGAGAACGAGAAACTGACTTCAGCCTCATAAAATGTAGAACATTGAGAGACATTTTACAAGAAACTATTCCAGCTAGTGATGCAAGAAAAGTGGATACAGCTGAGCTAAATCTTAAAGCAGAGCAAAGTAAGTCTGCGTTTTTGTTTGTATTATATTTTTAGCCTACACTAGGACATTAGCACGACATATGTACAGCCAAGATGGTAAAATGGATTTAAAATGTTGCGGCTCCCAAGGTGGTTTGATTTTCGTTGAAAAGACAAAATGACTTATGAACATTTTGGTTGTTGGCCACTGCACTAGCTTTTAATGTAGTGCGCACGCTACAGACTGTCCGGGCGCTGCACTTCTGCGCGTCAACATTACATTACCAATTAAAACGTAGAAAATCGCTTTTTGACATTTGTGAATCAATTCAGAATTGTCCACGTCCGCATCGTGATGCATCTAAAAATCAATTTTTCTCCCCCACCCCTATTCACTACAACCTTAAATTCAGTCCTGCTTTAAATGCACTTCCACCTTGAATTTAGTAACATAAATACAGTGCTACCTTAAATGCAGTTCCACCTTAAATTCAGTGCCATCTTAAATGCAGTGTCACCTTAAATTCAGTGCTACCATAAAAACAGTGCCACCTTAAATTCATTATTTCTGCTGATATTGCTGTGCATTAGGCTGTAAGCATGTGGGTCTGTGTGTACTGTGTATGAGTGTCTATGTGAGAGATGTGCATTGTAACATCACTTGTGGCAGTTAGACCGAATGTTCTGAACATTCTGCCCTTCATTTTCAATGGGAAAAATTTTGTCTTTGAATGATAATTTTACAAAATCTACGTCGGATCGGTCCAAAAACCACAACTGCACTATTCCCATATATGAGGAATGTTATGTGTATGGGGTGTGCATTTAGTTGTTCGTAGCATGTTGCGAAGTGTTAGTTATGTGTTGTCGAAAATTAATGGGAGTCTATGTGATGAACGAGGGATGAAAAAATGACAAACAGAGGAGTGCAGGGCAGTGTGGCTGTGGATTAGAGCTTGGGGTTCTACCCTGAGTGAGTACATGCATTTTGCTGGCTTTTGGGCAAAGGAAATAATAGGGCTTGGGTGAGGGTGAAAATGAATGGGAATCTATGGGAGGAACAAGGGATGAAAAACAACCCATAGAGGAGTATGGGTCAGTGTAGCTGTGTATTAGAGATTGAGGTCCTGCCCTGAGTGAGGACATGTAGTTTGGTGACTCTCAGGCAAAGTATTAATAGAGTTTGTGTTGTCATGCAATTTTTCACCCCATTCCCATGGGAAAAAAATTCTGCAACACTCCATTGCTACATGGAATCTGTGCATCCAAGCAAAAAACTGTATATAAGCACGCATCACACAATCAGACCGGACAATCTGTAGTTAAAACGGTGTTGATATCTAAAAAATTTTGGGACAAGTTAAGAAAAATAAAAAAGAAGAATAAAAAAAGAATTTGCTTTGCAATGCGCAACTACAATAAAAAGAAGAATAATATAAATCATAACAATATATTTAAGATCACGTGTGGGAACATAAACAAACAGACATTCTGTGATGTAAACAGGTGCTTGGTCATTCAGAGCATTAAAAAAACTAGTCGCAGAACTTTAAAATCTATCCTGAAAGATAGAGGTAACCAGTGCAGTTCTTTTAAAATGGGAGCGATATGATCTCTCTTTTTTGTTTTTGTTAAGATTTATGCTGCCACATTTTGTACGAGTTATAGAGTTTCACCTGTTTAACAGCCAGGTACCGTGCATGGTGAGCGTATGGAGGTGCACGGGCCCACGTAGTGGAAGGACAAATAGCAGAGGTATTTGGGACATCAAGCCTATGAGCTGACAAAACTTGTCTGATGAGTGCAGCCATTCGCTTCATCCTGGCACTGTTACAACACAAACATTGCATACAAATCACTAACAGAAAGTATATAAAACAAGTCTGAAGCTCAGAGGCTTGGACATAATTAGTACAATCACATCAATTCAGTCTACTAAACTAATAACAAGCTAATGACATTTAATTTATGTAGTGACATTAGCAAATTCATATTCAAAGCCTCCACACTTTCAGACCCGCACTTTCAGCTCCCTGTGTCTCTGTTTAGGAACTGCAGCCACACTTTTGGCTTGCACAAGTATAGGAATAAACGGTGCACATTTTTGGTTCCTTTTAGTACTCAAGTATATTTCAGTGCTGCTGGCTGCCGTTAAGTATGGAAACCCAGAGGGGACAGAGAAAAAAAATAAATGTTAATTCATGTGAACGTTATGCAGTTCATCCGCACGTTTTCATGGTCACGATTCCTTAATTGGTTTCCACGAGTAAGAATTCACCCTTTTTTTTCTTTTAATCGTGTGCACATTTTCTGTACTTCGTAGGTGCTTAAATGTGGTCACAATTTCTTAATTCGTTCTCTAATTTTCTTTAATAGTGCTTTAATAGTTTAAATCATTCTTAAACAAATTACTTCAGTGTTTCCCAAATAAGTCTTGGAATATATAGGAGAAAATATTTCTAAGTAAGTTTGACAACATGAGGTCTAACAGTCAGAGAGTTCAATAGATTGTCTATTATTTTTTTAATATAAATGTTATAAAAAAATGACAAGAAGGACAGATTAATACATAAATGTGTGTTTCAAAGGTGATTTGACACTTTGATGTCAAAGTTTAAATGAACATTATTATGTTCCGTTAACTATATTTGTTGTAAAGAACAGAGTATGATGTAAATGTATATAACGGAAACTGCAAATAAAACCATGAAAACTGGCTAAAATTACTAATGTGAGCCACATGAATGATTGTGTGCACGTTTAATTTGAGTTTGTTAAAACATTGATACTCAACATTTCTTCCTGTAACTGTGTGGAGCAACACAGCGGCCTGCGTCTATATCTCTGTCAAATATAATCATTAGAACATGCTGTATAGTGACGATTGTAGTTGTAGTTTATTGTCTTCCTTCATTTCATGACAAACCTGCAGCTGCACTGCTGAATCTATGGGCCGTTCGCTGTGGAGAGGTATGGAGTTAGTTTTGTGCCAAAATGTTTGTGAGAAGATCCTTAAGTTTGAGAGAGGAATGTTCCGGTTTGAGAGGACAGCGGTGCTCTGAGCACGCAGCTAATGAACTTGAACGCACTTGTCAGCAAGAAGTGCGCAGGTAAACGCCTCAGATTTGCTCAACAAAACACTTTGGTTTTATTCAAAACTTGAAAATCTGCACAACAATGCATTTCCCTCTCAGAACTCGTACGTGCAAAACACTCCGATTTTCATTCAAAACTGGAAAACCTGCTCAATCATGCTCTTCATGATTGTGCCAAAACTCCAGCCAATCAGAGCTGCCGAGGGGCGGTTCCTGTCAGCGCACCAATCATGGCGTCTTTTCTTAAGCAGCTTTATGCCAATTGGTCAAGGTACGTTCGTGGCTGTGGTATTGAGTCGGCTAGTGTGTTGTAGCCTCGACATTAGCTAGATGGTTTCTAGCTTTCTCGTAGCAAATGAATAGAATCGATTTATCAGTAATACTCTGTCATAGATAATAATAACGTACTAATATAACTAACAGCAGCTCGGCCATTTTGTTCCCTACCAGAGGCTTAACGGTAGCTAACTTCAAATAGCTTAACATTAATCAACTAAGCTGACATTAGCAAGATTTCTTTGACTGTAGCTAACAGTGTTCTACTGAACTCTCCTACAGTGCTTGTCTTCATAGGCTCATCTTGTCAATTCTGTATATTTATCTTGGATAATGGCGTCATCAAAAAAACAATACGGATGCTGTGCAGTTTTATATGGACGAAAAAAACTTTTCAGTGAGTACAGGGAGTAATATAGTTCATCCTATTTTGTTTACTGGACATAATACTGTTTTCTAAGGGCCATACATGTTTTTCCTCTGTTCGGTGTTCACACATCGGTTACTGTAAATCATTGATTAAAAATATCAAGCACAGAAACTATAAATGTAAGGGATATTTCTTCTCATTCTCAGCTCTTTGCTACCATCTCTGGATTTCCACCATTCCCTTTGAACAAGCAGTATACTCTAAAATGCAAACATAAAAAACCGGATGATTCTGAAACTCACTGTTAAAAGACTTAATTGACTGACTTATTATCTGTTGTCAGCATTTCACAGCGTTAATGCAGTTAATATCCTGGACACTAAGTTTAGGTTATCAAAACACACTGACGTTTGGCTTCAAACCAACCTACTGTTGATGGGTGCTAAACAACAACATGTATGGGCCTTAGAAAAGAAGTACAGTATTATGTCTAGTAAACAAAATAGGATGAACTTTATTACTCCCTGATTTTTTATTTTTTTTTGCACGGCATCAGTATTGTTTTTTGATGACGCCACTATAGAAGATAGATATACAGGATTAACAAGATGAGCCTATGAAGCACTATAGGAGAGTTCAGCAGAACACTCTTAGACACTGTTAGCTACAGTCAAAGAAGTCTTGCTAACGTTAGCTTAGTCGATTAATGTTAAGCTATTTGAAGTTAGCTACCGTTAAGCCTCTGGTAGGGAACAAATGGCCGAGCTACCAATGTTAGTTATATTAATACGTTATTATTTATGACAGAGTATTACTGATAAATCGTTTCTGTTCATTTGCTACGAGAAAGCTAGAAACCATCTAGCTAATGTCGAGGCTACAACACACTAGCCGACTCAATACCACAGCCACGAACGTACCTTGACCAATTGGCATAAAGCTGCTTAAGAAAAGATGCCATGATTGGTGCGCTGACAGGAACCGCCCCTCGGCAGCTCTGATTGGCTGGAGTTTTGGCACAAACATTCAGACATTTTAGAGCGAGCAGATATGAAAGTTGAGCGCGCGCTGCGGAGCTGAGAGCAGAAATGATTTGCGCGCACGTGGGAGTTTTGAAGGTGAAGAGCATGAGTGAGCAGGTTTTCCGTTTTGAATGAAAATCGGAGTGTTTTGCACGTGCGAGTTCTGCACTGTTGTGCAGATTTTCAAGTTTTGAATGAAACCAAAATGTTTTGTTGAGCAAATCCGAAGGCGTTTACCTGCGCACTTCGTGCTGACAAGTGCGTTCAAGTTCATTAGCTGCGTGCTCAGAGCACCGCTGTCCTCTCAAACCGGAACATTCCTCTCTCAAACATCAGGATCTTTTCTCAAACATTTTGGCACAAAACTAACTCCACAGAGAGGAGCTACGAATAATAGACGTAGTGCGGCCGTTTAGCCACGTTTCTGCTCGCGCGTAAAGCTACTGTGTTAGAGACACACCAAGTCAAAGTCAGACCTGATAACCATATCTGTCCATTATCACATCAATCCAACACATCAAACCCCGTCAGTGAGCTGTTAGCTACTTCGGCACAGGGTAAATATTGGCCTGTGTCTACTACCTACACTTTGTTTGTGCACGATTTAAAAAAAAAAAACGCCACAACACAGCCTTTATAATCGCTCATGATTCACGACGTTCGCACTCATTTGTCAAAACTCGAAAAGCTTTTTCACATCCGGTACAAAGTCCGTTCTGTAGGCCTACATCTCAAGTGTACTTATGATAGACGAGTTCTAGTTGAAAACGCTGAATGTTTTTAAACACTAGAATGCACTTATGACAGGTCAAAATAACCCACATAACTATGTTTTATCAACTAATTCCTGGAATTTCATAAGAGAGAGAAAATGTGCGTTATGTGCTTACTTTCACATTCGCACTTGATTACGTTTTAATTTAATCTGACGGGCAAGTATAGCGGGGCGGGGTGGAGTCTGATTTAGTTCAGACCAATTAAAACATGACATAGGAGGAGTTGGATCAGATCCAGCCGTTCCCCGTGGACTTTTGGTTCTACAGCGACGACAATCTCGCATTTTCAGAACGCTGTCTGCTCTCTTACAACGTTTCTAGAAAGTTGTCAAAGGGTGGTGCTGTTTACGTTGTCTGAACAAGGCAACCTCATTATTAAGTAACCTCGCCATACCGTATTATAACGACCTGTTGGCAATTTCATGCACGAAATAATGGAACTCAGGATTCTAGATGGTTGGTGAGGCACAAAGAACCTGTTCATGTCATTGTTTTTCCTCTAATTTCATATTAAATGAAATAAGCTTAATAGTCTATTCATGGGACCTTAACCTTATGTAGTATCTATTTATTTACAATAATGGTTATTACTTTGAGCTAGGCAAGTTATAGTATTCCTTAATCCGTGTAGATATTCATAATAGATTAACTTAACGTTAGCACCTTACACGAAGCTTAAGTTAGCTTCTTAATTGCCAGCTTCTTGTTCGAATTTCCACCTTAAATGATGCATCAGCCAGCGTCTTGCTCCAATTTTCCCATTCCACCTTAAATGATGCATCAGCCAGCATCTTGTTCCAATTTTCCCGTTCCACCTTAAATGATGCATCAGTCAGCGTCTTGTTCCAATTTTCCCGTTCCACCTTAAATGATGCATCAGCCAGCGTCTTGCTCCAGTTTTCCCGTTCCACCTTAAATGATGCATCAGCCAGCATCTTGTTCCAATTTTCCCGTTCCACCTTAAATGATGCATCAGTCAGCATCTTGTTCCAATTTTCCCGTTCCAGCTTAAATGGTGCATCAGCCAGCTTCTTGTTCCAATTTTCCCGTTCCACCTTAAATGGTGCAGTTTCAGGCACCAGAAAGAAGCTGGCGAATAGGAAGCCAATTTTAGCTTCGTCTTTCTTACTGTCTTTGGGGGTTTATTTTATTTGTATGTGTATTAAGATGAGAAACGATTCACACATTGATGGATTTGCTGATTGTGAGATTGTGTTTCTATCGGAGCTCGCGCTAAACTCGGTTTTTAACGTCAGGTGCAGACTGAATACTTTTCTGCTGGTCCGGACGGCTAATTAGCACGATCGGTTATTAAAGAAATAAAAGCTACCGAGAGCAGTCCGTGCAACCTAGATTAATCTATGTCTGAGGATTATAACAAAACAGATTTGGTGAAAATCGGTTGAGTAATAAGGAAGTTGTGGCCGATTTAATCCTGAGACTCATCATCTCTCAATACAAGTGAATTTGATCACAAGCGGATCTTGACCGCTCCAACATGGCGGACGCACAGACGTATCGCCTCAGATAAGCAACAACAGGCAACGCGGCATCGAGGTATGTATATCTATGGTTGTAACAATTTACTGACAACGATGTCTTGTCACAACTTCCTAGAATGCTGTCATGTTACGTTGTCACAACTTATTATATTTAATTATATTTTAACGCTGTGGCAACCTTGGAGCCACCAAAGCAACGTTGTCACAACGTAACCGTGTTTCCTGTTACGCTGTTTAAGGTTTTCTGAAAACCGCCTTCCGTGCTCTCCATGTAATAAAACGCAATATACGGTAACGTTAGCTATTAAGCCTCTCGACCATTAGCTATGCCACACCACATCCGCAGCTGAGAGTGCTGGTCTGAAAGTGCAGTACTGCGGCTCTGCAGCTAGAATTTTCGCCTGTTACTCAAGCTTCCCACTACTTAAATGAGCAAAACATGGATGTATTTACAGGTAATCCAGTACATGTGGTTATGCTGAATGGTTTTTCCTGAGGCCGAAGTTACCTACACCAAAAGTGCAATGATTTCTTTAATGTTACCATAACCCGAGAAAACGAGCTTACCGTCAGATCCACAAACTCGACAAAATTGTTTCAGTCCTCTCTAGCGGATAAAGAAGCAATCACAACTAATAAAAAATCGAAGCGCAAAGGAAGAAAAATACATCTACATATGTCAACGGTGTTCTTCCTTGTGTTGAGGGGACTGACATTCAACTAAAAGGTGATATTTCCGCCACCTACTGGACTGGAGTGTGGCTAAAGAAGGACCCAGCTTTTGCCCACAGAAAGTTGAAAGCTTAAGCATGAGAGGACCGTTGAAAAAAAGAACTGCATTCCATTCCACAGGGTCACTAATGCCGGTGTTACGGTAAATTCAGTTCCCCCTGTTCCCCCCTCATTGCGCATGTCGAAATCATGACGTCTTCAGTCGACGCTCCTCTGCGGGGTTTACATAGGCTTAATTCGTTTGTTTTTGTACCGTTATTTCGTCCTATTCCTCGCAGTAAGCGATTTATCACGTTGTTTGTAAAAGGACTTATAGTTAAACACGTTTTAAAGTATAAAATGTGTTGTTAGCAGATGTTTTAATGCTCAAACACTACGTGGGCTATCTTGCTAATGCTAGCTTTGGCTCCGTTTTCAACTACTCCGAGTAACAAGTTAGATTCATTGCGCCATTTCTGATTTAATTACCGTACATGCAGGCACATTTTGTTGTTCAGACTTAAGTGATTTTTAAGGTGTATTTATGTCCCATATCCTCATCAGTCTCGCTAAGTTCTATAAATAGATTTGAAACATTTGTTGCTGAAATAAATAAACTGCATTAAGTTACACAGCACAGTAATTAGTCGGTGTTATTATTGTTAGACTACGTATCTCAGTGCACCTAGGAAGTTGGTTTCCCTGTAGTCTTTGAGACTGAAGTCTTACTGTTATGGTACTAATGTAACTTGTCTTTACAGTAACTTTTATTCATATTTTATAATCTTTAGAACTGAGAATACAAGGGGAACATCTTTAACCAGAGCCTGAGAAAAGTGTTTTCCCCTTGTATATTACAGCTGGAGTGGATTTAATGTACAGCAATGATGCTGATAATCTATTTCTGTGCATGATCATTTCACTCAGTAACTTTTATTCATGTTATACCACCTTTACACTAAGAATACAAGGGGGAACATCTTTAATCAGAGCCTGAGAAAAGTGGTTTCCCCTTCTATATTGCAACTGGAGTGGATTTAATGTACAACAGTGATGCTGATAATCTATTTCTGTGCATGATCATTTCACTCACTAACTTTTATTCATCTTATATAATCTTTAGAACTGAGAATACAGGGGGAACATCTTTAACCAGAGCTTGAGAAAAGTTTCTCCTTGTATATTACAACTGGAGTGGATTTAAAGTAGAGTAATGATGCTAATAATCTATTTCTGTGCATGATCATTTCACTCAGTAACTTTTATTCATATTTTATAATCTTTAGAACTGAGAATACAGGGGAAACATCTTTAACCAGGGGCTGAGAAGAGTGGTTTCCCCTTGGATAGTACAGCTGGAGTGGATTTAAGCACAGCGGTGATGCTGATAATCTATATCTGTGCATGATCATTTCACTCAGTAGCTTTTATTCATATTATACAAACTTTACACAATAACACATTTATTATAGTACTTTTATAACCTGTTGTAATATAAGGAAATGATAGGATTATCATAGTACCTTTCTGCCCCATTGTAGTGTAGGGAAAGGAAACCATTTACCAGGAACACTGATCAAATCCCAGTTGTTTACTTCCATTAAACATGGTAACATAGTAACAGATAACATAGCTGTATCAAGAAACATTACAGTGTAGTACATCTGCATGTAGTAATCATTCAATTTGAGAAAAATGGTAAAACATATCTTTGTTTTTTTCATTTAATTAACTACAGTTTAAAATTTTTTGACCCATTGTAGTTACTGGGAGAACAAAAAAGCAAAGAAAACATTATAGTATATTAAACTGATCCTAATTGCCAGTTTTTACTGGAACTTACTTTTTTTTAGGGGCACTGGGTAAATCTGTTCTACCGTTTAGCCTCTGTATAAAACAATGTTAATGGAAGACGCTGTTGGAGTAAAATAAAAATAAAAACAAATTAATATAATAGTGCATTAAATCTTTAATAGCTGTAATCAACTAGTACACTGATAATGCTGTTCCATCTGTATTCTCAGTGTAAAGGTGGTATAATATGAATAAAATTTACTGAGTGAAATGATCATGCACAGAAATAGATTATCAGCATCATTGTTGTACATTAAATTCATTCTGTAATATACAAGGGGAAACCACTTTTCTCAGGCCCTGGTTAAAGATGTTCCCCCTGTATTCTCCCTGTGCAGTTTGAAGTTCCATTCTAATGGAACTTTTTCACTCTCTCTGGTTTGGAATTGCTGTTAAAATGTCTGAATGCCCTGTGCATACACTTTGCAGGGAACTACAAGAGCAATTAGAATGCACACTATAAAACCTGATGAGTTAAGTCAACTCAAATGATTTGAGGAAACTGATTACCTCAGATGTTTAAGTTCAATAACTCATTTGTACTTAAGTAAATTGAGTACATTGTATTAACTACATTTGTTTTGTTGATAATACAATTATTGAGTATTTGTGACTTATGTTTAAGCTGTACAAACTCAATATAATTAAGTAATTGTAAATCAAATTGACCGTTAGTATAAACTAGGATTTTTTCACTACAGACCACCATGCCAAATGCTGACAGGCCAGTACAGAGTGCAGATGTAGTCTCTATAGCATTTAGCCACAACAGAATCACACTCAACAACAAAAACAAAAAATCATTTTTCTCCACACTGTTTTTTTTTCCAGTTTTTAATCAGTAGTGATTAATATGAATCACAAAAGTTTATAAAATCTAGTCAACACAAGGAAAGGTAGGCTGGGGAGACTGACAACACACAGACAGTGAAGAGACACCCAATATGCAAATACATGGTACTAAGAGGCAATATGAATGATGTGAGTTTTACTCAAGGTTGCACTGACCAAACATTCATCAAGTAAAGGTGAGAAGTCTAAACTGAATTGTAATAAGTCTACTCAAATCAAAGATCCCGTTTGATAGGATCTTTGAGCCTGAAATCATCAAAATAAAGTTATGTAAAAAGCACGAAAGTCCAAATCATTTAAATGCAAACATTTATGCTGTCTATCACATTAAGCCACACAAAATTTTCAAGTCTTGATGATTATTATTATTGTTATTTTTTAAAATTATTTTTAATTTATTTATGTAACTATGACAATTACAGTAATTTACATTATTTAAATTTATTATTTATTTATTTATTTTATAATGTCCATTATTCTAATACATTTTGGTTAAGGCTGTTTGTTTTTAGTGTGTTGTCGTGTTCTTTTCATCTCTTAACTCTACAGTATATCTTACAACTAATAATGAAGGAATCATAACTAAAATTCATTATGTGTGGAAAATGTACTGCCGTACTGAATGGTTATGATGATTTACGTTCCCTTCAGTGCTTTCACAGAAATTTGCTCTGCATCTCCTGAAGTTTGGTAATTTGCAACGCACACTGGAGATTTGCACCATTAGGGTACCTACGCAGTACTTTGGGTTCAGTCTGATATCCATCACATGGGAAGCTGACCAGGAACTTGCACAACTGACCTCACTGACAATCCTAGTTTAAAGCTGTGGGATGACCGGGTCCAGTTTATATTTACACTCAAAGGGATAAAGATGTCAATGAACTATTCATTAACTATTCTAAGCAGCATATCCATGTCATGTTAAAAAAAAAAAATACTGTGGCATTTGCCACTGCTCTGTGTTTCAAGAAGAGGCTTTAGGGGCATGGTATGCAATCTCTGCATCTCTGCCGACTCCACAATACAAAGTGCTGCACCACTGCTATGAGAATCCCAATTCTCAACATTGATCTCTCTCATTTTGGTATTGATTGCACTCTGGCAGCATATGTTACACCGTTTCCATGCCCCATGTCTGGACTCCCCATCAGGAGGCAGTTGGCCTTTTACAAACCCAATTCCAAGTTGGGACAGTAGGTAAAATGCATATAGAAATAGAAAGAGATGATTTATTGAACATAAGTAGCAAAAACACGTTTTACCCTTTTAACTTTATTTTGCTTTTTGTAAATATGTTTTATTCTGAAACTGATAGCCGCAATACGTTCCCAAAAGTTGGGATGGGGCAATTTAAGACTGCACTGTAAATTGTAATAGTCCTCATGACTTAAATAAATTAGTTAACTTTACTCAGATTATCAACAAAATGCATTTCTTACAAGTTTTTGTTTTTTTGTTGTTACCGTTAATTGCAGCGTGAAAAATACAATTTACTTAAGGTCTTGAGTGCAGACAACTTAAAACAATCAAGTAGTAACAAGACTGCGATGTGAGCATGCTCAGTAGTCAGCTTTCAGACTCCCACTCAAGACTGGTTTGATGGCCGTGTGGATCATTTCGTGAAGTCCCGTTTTTTGAAGTACAATAAGGTACGTTATCAAGCAAGCAATGAATTAAAATTTATTTATTAATTTTATTTAAACATATATACTTGTGTGAATACTGTCATAGCGCTAGTCGTGCATGTGTTAGAATAAATGGTTCCATTAAATCATTGCATTGTAAATTATTAAGCAAAATTGTGTGTCATAAAGTTAAATATAGTAGATTGCCTGTGAATAAGCAGATGCTAGAGTCTAGTCGGAGAAGAAATTTAGCCAAACTCAAAGAAAAACTTCCCTCAGACTGTACAAAGTTGGTCAGTTTTTTTTTTTTAATTAGGCTAAACTGCTTTACAGCCTAGACTTCAGCATCTGCTAATTCACATACTAGATTTAAGCAGACAAAAAAATATTGTACATTATAAAGCGAAACTATTTAAGCTCTCACATACGCAACTTGATGAGTTCACTAAACATTAGCTGACTATAACACACTGTGCATGGCCGGACTTGTTCAGGCATGTTTTGGCGATTTCCCTCCCTGTCCCCCACTGCATTCATTGTAGCTAACATTAATCATTTTTGGCCTCCAGTGGTTACAGCAAGTTCAGCTATTAATAGTTTTATATGGAGTTAATTTTGTGCTAAAATGTTTGAGAGAGGAATGTTACAGTTCAACATGATCACGCAAAGAAACAACCGTATAGGTTGATTATTCCAATAAAAAAAACAATCTTATCGAACGTCTGTTGTGTGCAGCGCCCCCTCTGGCCTGCAAAAGAATCGAACATTTCAGATAAGGAAGACGACCGATGCACCTCACATTATATATGGTAAGAAAGACGACCGATTGTTTGATTATTTGATTAAACACGGCAAATAACCAAACTCTATACTACTACAAAACTCCAGCGTTAGACTTACAGTAAACAGTCCCTCTTAGATTATGGCAAGCTTAAAAGTAAAAGCCTCAAATGCATTCATGTGCTGGTAATTGGATAATGTTAGCTGGTTAGCTACCTAGCACGAGGCTGAAGTTCCAAATTTCCATTTCACCTTAAATGGCACAGCAGTTACATGGCACCTGTATTGGAACAAAACAAAGAACTCACACATCATGAACCTGAGGCTCCCTGTCGGTTGACATTCATGCAGAATTTTGCACCATGTTTGTGTATACGTATATTATTCATTATCAAAGGGTTTGGGACAGTTTTGTGCCTTTGTTGAGATGCGTACATATAACTGGTGAGAATAACAAAATCGTCCCATTAACCTATGACAAGCCGCACTACATACCTTTGAGTAAGAGTCTAACAATAACATGGTCATGTCTTTTGTCAAAAAAATGTACCCTAGAGTAAATAAAATGCATGCCATGAACTGCATTCAAAGTGCTAACCCTGGTGATAAATTTAGATTGTACTTGTAATACATTTTAAAATAACGACTCTTAACATCTACAAAAGTCATTGTAATAACATTTTATTTCAATAAAAAATAACATTACAAGATTAAGCATTACAATGTGTTATCATTTATTAATTAATATATCATCAATCTTAATTAAAATTTTAACCAGTTTGAAGGGTCAAAGGTAGGAGATTTAAAAACAGGTTCAAAAGTATCAAGACTAGAGAAGTAAGAGATGCTACTTTTAGGGGAGGATGTTAGGGGAGTCAAAGTGGCGGGAGAATACAAAGTTTTAGACTTTTTAAGGTCAGATATTTTACATCAAACCCTGACGTTAGGAATGGTTGAAAAGGGAATGTTTAAGTTAGCTACAGTTCGTAACATTTCAGACCATCCTAGGGGTCTCCAGTTATCAGATACTTTTGGAGGAGCTGTGAGATTTTTAACGAAGTCCAACGCTCAGGTTTCTACGGTAAGTATATTTTGTAAAGGCTTTTTCTACTTCCTCGTTCTTGCTGGCCGTTTTCCAAATCATCAATCACCAATAAGTTTGTTTTGAGTCGGGTATACCTTGAACAAAGCAGATATTTATTTTGTTCAACTGCTCATCGTAGAGAGGCTGCCAGCACATATAACACCATACAATTTCTCCTGGGATTTTTGACATGGAATACACACAATTTTCCAGTAACAATTTGATAAAAAAAAAAAAAGATTTTCCACTATTGCTAGGTCCACATACAATACAAGGAAATGGCATTTAAAACCTAGTATCAAACCCTTTAGGCATAACCATTTTAAAAATGAATTAAATCAATCAATAACCGTAAGGTAAAGTTGTAAAATCTGGTAATATAACACGTTTATCGAGCACAACTCTGAATCTTTTCATCTGTGCTTTATTTTTCAAGTGAAAGCCTCTTTTATCTCTCACAATTTGGTTGTGGGCAGTCATTATTTCTCTGGTATGATGAGGGTATTTCATACATTCATCAACCCGTTCTTAATCATAGTCTAACTTTTGAGATTTTTATGTATTACCTAAAAATGAAATGTTGTATTACTTAAAAGTGTCAAGCAGCTTTTAAGTTGGTCAGTTGAGTAATATGTACTCGGCAATTAAAAGTAATTAACTAGACTGATTATTTTTATGTATTACCCAAAATAAAATGTAAGATTTTACTTAAAAATGTTATGTCAAGTAGCTTTTAAGTTGGTCGGATGAGTAATATTTACTCAGTGAACTCAAGTAAATCACACACAAGTGAGTTCTAATTAACTAAACTGATTATTTTATAAGTATTATATAAGACTCCAACATTAAACTTTTTTTTATGTTCTACCAATTATAGTAGAAATACACCAAGTTAATAGGTTTAAGTTTGATCTACATAGTTTTATTACGTTGTTACTGTGTTACATAGCTGTTGTAGAGTTATGCTAAGCAGTACATTACATGGTACTTGCATTTACAAACAACAACTATATGTGTAATTGAAGTATGAAAAAAGATGCATATACAATGAAAGGTAGGCCGGACAACACAAAGAGTGTGAGTAAAACAATATGCAAATAGATCAGAGCCAATGGCAAAGATGTTGAGTTTTACTTAATTGATCAAACAAATGTTTCTGAAGTAAATATGACAACTTACTGAATTTAATTCAAAGAACACAACTACCTCAGTTTACTGACTTACGTGCATTTGTAAAGCAATATCATCGAGAAAAAAAGATTAAAATGATGCTGTCAGTCTCTGTGTACAAACACAGAGACTGTAGTTTTGCTGCAGTTTTTTATTATTAAAGGAGTATTGTTAGGCTTCTTAACATCATTATTTGTAAGATCTCTGTCAGGGCGTTTCTGAGCCATTTGAATCATACAGACTATTACAATGATTAATTAACAGATTTACGTATTCTTTAAATGTGGAAAAAGCAGAACAAGCATCTTGCCTTGATCCATGTGCAGTCACGTGTTTTCATTTCTGTAGTGACAGATACCGGAAGTCGTAGACATCATCAGTTTCTTCCTACCAGAATGGTTCCTGGTGGGAGGCGTGACTGAAATCTAAAAAGAACAAACATAGAATTAGGACAGTGCAAAAAGATGTAGAAAATATAAAAATGCTTCTAATTTTACTTACTCAAAGGTCTTGGATCGGTGTAGAAATTTGCATCATCGCCTTGATCTATCTCGTGTCTTAATAAATGAATAAATATAAATAAACTATAAAATAAATAAAAAACATGACAATACTTATCCTGAATTAAAGACACTTGCGTTGAGAAGACGGTTGATACAGCTGATAAGAACTGTGACTGAAATCGAAAGAGGAACAAAAATAGAATTAGGACTTTGTAGATAGAAGTAGAAAAGTATAGAAAACATTTTATTTTACTTAGTCAAAGGACTTCTTGCTATAGTTTTGAAACTGACCTCGTCATTGATCAGTTCATATCCTTTAAAAAGAAAAAAAATTGAATATATATATATATATATATATATATATATATATATATATATATATATATATATATAAAATATGTAATGTCTGTGCAACACATAAAATCATAGGACATATTTTATAGAAAAACACTTACTCGATTGTTGTGTTTCATGGTAGTCAAAACAGCATGAGGATCTATTAGGAACTGAAAAAAATCATAAAACAACCTATCAACTTGAGAGTTTGAAGAATTTCCTGCTTCTGATTAGTCGAAGGTGCGGGACTTACGGCAAATGCATGCTTCTGATTGGTTGGTTGGGGGAGGGTTTGTTGCGTGCGTGGGGTGTGGTTTGATGAAGTGGCATGTCTGGTTGGTCGAGGGGCGTGGCTTCAGGACAGGAAAATTTGACATGCAAAAAGCGCCTCATAATTCTCTCTCTATCATGACTCAACTAACTAACTTAACTGTTTTAATCAAAACTTCAAGTACTTAATCTTACTTAAATGTATTGATTTATTCTCATAAGTTCATCTTACTCTGAAGTGCTGCTTTTTGAAGAGCATTAGAACATATATTTGTACATTTTGTTTCACTTAGTCAGACAGTCAAAATAGGATTCAAGTTGTTAGTTGGTTAGGCCATGTAAGCACCTTGATATTTTCTTAAAAACTGTTCTTGGGGTATTGTTTTATATTTGGGGTCATTTCTAGTTTAAAGGTTTGGCTTCTGTCCAGATTCAGTTTCATGTCTGGTAAGATGTAGTTTTCCTTTAGTATGTCCTGGTACATTGCTTAATTTTTGTTTGCATTTGTTTTAATCCACCAGTACCACACCTGGTGTAATTTAATAAAACATTGATTACCATCAGCTCCACAGCCTCTATAGCTTCAGCCTCCTGAACCATCAGCCCTACAGCCTCTAGAGCTTCAGCCTCCTGCACAATCAGCCCTACAGCCTCTAGAGCCTTAGCCTCTTGCATCTTCAGCCTCCTGCACCATCAGCCCTATAGCCTCTAGTGCTTCAGCCTCCTGCATCTTCAGCCCTATAGTCTCCTGCACTGCAGCCTGCAGCATCTGCACTACGGTTTCCAGCACCTGCACTGCAGCCTCTAGAACCTGCACCACAGCGTCATACATTAGTATGACCATTTCCAGATCCTCTGACTGTCTGTACAAAGACCTTGGAACCTGTCCTGATTCCAGTAGAGAGTAAAGACAACAAAAGATGGAAAGAGAACAAAAGGAAGAAGAAGACAGGTAATGTGTTTCAAATAATATATGCAGTTAGTGGCATTTTTAAAAGTGGTAGATGTTAATTATCTGCTATTACTACTAGTAAATGTAATACATTCAGTTTAATTTGTGCACAATTATTACTCTCTACTCCATTTTGCATATAAAAACAACTAAATGTAAATTTTTGTTTTTAAATAATGTTTCTGCCCCAAGATAGTAAAATGTGTTTGTCTCATGAGTGCATAACTAAAGGACACTATACTCTTGTCATGTTTCTCTTTGATTTCCTTTACCCTTCTCCAGACAAGATGATGAGGTTAATGAAAACACATCCTGACTGAATGAACAAAATGCAGAATTTATGCCACATTAACATGTCTGTGGTTGTAGTAATGCCTTCCTTTACTTTCTTCAGGGGCAATATGGAGGTACTGGTTGATAATTAAATTTATAAGCTTCTTGAGACAATCGTCTAAATTTATAAGCTATTAAGTTGAGTGAATTTGTGAAATCAGCTGAGTCATGCTAAATTATGGGAGGATTTTTTCTTTTGAGTCATTTCTTGTCAGTTCAGGTAGGGTTCGTGCTGCATGTTTCAAATATTGATGATAGGATTACACATACATACTGTAAATCACATCAGTGTTTATGCTTGACTACAACTGTTTTTGACTTTGCCTATAACTTTATTTTTTAGTTTATTTTTAATGAAAGATTGTCCTGTAATTATTAGGGCATTGTTAACCAATATAACATAGTGATGGTTATGATTCAGTTAAATGTATATATATGTAATCATCAATGTTTTCTTGATTCTTGTGTCTATGCATTACCGAGTGCTAAGTGAAACCGCAACTCAAGTCTTTTGCTTGAGATGATGCTGAGGAAAAGGCCTTCTAAGTAAGTAATACTGTAACTCTGTAATAATCGATATTAAGTGGAGAACAGAAAATAGAAAAGAAGGGGTTAGCAGAACAGTTCGTACGGTGAAATAAAGTTGTGAACGTTGCATTAATTTGTATTATGGAAGAAAATAAATTTTATTTTTTTTTTTACTTCCTTAATCTCTGCCTGTTGATCATAGATCCACCTTGCTGGTGTACAGTTAGAAACTGTAACCAATCGATGCACAGTTTTTTTTAGTCATCCTCTAGCCCAGCGGTTCTCAATCCCAGTCCTGGTGACCCAAGATTATACAAATTTTTGTACTTAGTCTCATTACACAAACCTGATTCAACTCATTAACTAATTGCATATGATTGTCTGGTGTGTAGTGTGTAGAGAAGGGAAAAAGAAACAAAAATGTCCATATCAGAGGGTCACCAGGACTGGGATTGGGAACCCCTGCTCTAGCCCTTCATCAGTGGTCAGTTTCTGACTACAAAGCTGCTCTTGACTGGATATTTTTGGGTGGTGTGTGTGAAAAGCATTGCTGATGTGTATAAAAGCCCAAACTTCAAACTCATACCAGCACTTCACACACACTACTATGCTTCTAAAATGTCTGTCTCACTGCTGTGCCACCAGTGGTGGACAGTAACTAAGTAAATGTAATTCGTTACTGTACTTAAGTAGTTTTTTGTGTAGCTGTACTTTGCTGAAGTATTTCCATTTTGGGCGACTTTTTACTTTCACTCCACTACATTTCAAAGTGAAATATCTTTTTACTCCACTACATTATGCAAAATCTGTCGTTGGCTTATGTGTGCATAAAAACGTAACGTCAAAACGAAAGAAGCGTGAAGCAAGAACACCAATCAGGGTACAGAGCACACTTTGTTTTGAGCTTATTTTGACCTGTTGGACGCTACCCAGTGCAAGCATACGGCTCAAAGTGAGTGCAGCGTCATAAAATTTTGGGAGTGCCTATGCCAACATAAATGATGGAACTAACCTAACTTTGTGTACATAGACCACACTATAGAAATATGTACACATATGCAGTTGTAACTGGCATGTGTCTTTTTTGACTATTTCATTTTTGTAGTGAATTTGTTTTTGTTGGTTTATGTTTATGAACAGAAACCTACAGATGCAATATAGTAAAGGAAAACACATTTGTGAGCCTGTGTTTAAAGCAAGTTTTTATTAAACTTAAACTTAACTAAGTTAACTAAGTTGCAAATAAATCTTAAACTGAAACGTTGCTTGTTTGCAAAAAGTTATTTCATAGACACTTAGTTCTACCTAATGGAAATTGTTTGCCCTTAGTGGTTTGTACATACATACATACATCATCTAAACCGCTTATCCTTCTGGGTCGCGGTGGGGTGCTGGAGCCTATCCCAGCTGTCATTGGGCGAAGGCAGGATACACCCTGGACAGGTCGCCAGTCCATCGCAGGGCAGACAGACAAACATACACAATCACACACACACACTCACACTGAGGGGCAATTCAGCATGTCCAATCAGCCTGACTGCATGTTTTTGGACTGTGGGAGGAAACCGGAGTACCCGGAGGAAACCCACGCAGACACGGGGAGAACAGGCAAACTCCACACAGAAATGACCCCGGTCACCCGGCCGGGAATCGAACCTAGGCCATTCTTGCTGTGAGGCGACAGCGCTACCCACTGCACCACCGTGCCGCCCCCTTAGTGGTTTGTGCTTATGAGAATTTTAATAGACATCAGTGACAGACTAATTAATTACATTCTATTAAAAGATTGGTTTACCAAGAGTGACACTAGAGTATTTTCACTGAAAATGAGTAATGAAGCAAGATTCTTGTTACAAAAATGGTAATAGGACTTTAGAGTCATAATTGATCTTTTAGTACTTTTACTCTCGATACTTAAGTACATTTGAAGGCAAATACTTTTGTACTTTTACTCAAGTGGAGGGAGGACTTCTACTTTTACTGGAGTAATATTTTACCTTTTAACTCAAGTACATGATTTGTGTACTTCTTCCACCACTGTGTGCCACCCATAATTTTTTTGTTATCTTTACTTTGTGGGTCGTATTTGTGTTCCACAATTTCTTAATTTACTCTCTCATTTTCTTTTGATCATGCTCATGTTTTCTGTTTAACTGAATGCACATTGTTTTTTTTAAAAGGCCTACAGGCCTTCATCAGTGTGGCGGAGAAATTAAGGAAGACTATAAACTACAATCACAGTCTTCACTAAACTGCACTTTCTAATGATTATATTTAACAGAGATATAGACGCAGTGTGGCCGCTAAGTCCTGTTTCTGCTCGCGAGTCAAGCTGTTAGAGACCATCACACAATTACAGGAAGAAATGTTCAGCGTCAACGTTTCAACGAACTCAAATTGAACACAGAAATATTTATGTGGCATGAGGTCAAATGGCGAGAGAGTTTAATGGATCTACAGATTAGATGTAGATATATTAATGTGACGATGTTCAAACGTCATTCTTCTTGTAATTTTGTGATGGCTTCTAACACTGCAGCTTGACGTGGGAGCAGAAACACTGTGGGCCGTTTACTGTGAAGAGGAGCTGCCGTATCCTCATAACACACCCAAATCAAATCAGAATCTCTGCCTGTTATCTCATCAATCAAACATATCAAAACCTGTCAGACAGTCTCAGGGAGCTGTTAGCTACTCCTGCACAGGACAAATAACACAGACTGTATCTACTACATTCATTTTGTTTTCACACTAATAAAAAAACAAACAACTTGCATTCAGTTAAAAAGAAAAAATGAGCACGCTTAAAAGAAAAGGAGAGAATGAATTGTTAATTGTGGGATCGAATTAAGAAATTGTGACCATAAATAAAAGAAAACGAACTGCAAACGTGCACATGTGTATGAAGAAACCTCAGAGTGGTCTTTTGCAACAGTACAAAATTCGTGCCATTATAAGGACATACAGTAGTACAAAAACATGCCAAAATAGAACTAATGGAGGACAATGGGAAAGTTTGCTTTTACATGTCAAACATAATTGTTTAATGTATTTAACTGTTTGTTGCTTCTTTTTTCTTTATAGTGGTAGTAGATGGAGAGACAGCTGGGAGGCCTACAAAGAATTCTGTAGCATCACTGCCTGATATGGAAACTGCTCTGTGTCAAGTGTGAAAGCACTGCAGCAGATGGTGAAAACTGCCCACTCAATTACTAGTTTAAGCTTTCCTGCCTTCAAGACGATCTATAATGAATGGTATATAAAGAATGCTGAACAGGAGGATTTTTAAACAATAATTTCTACATCTAGTCGCTTTACAAGAAAGACAGTTTTTTATCTTGCATGGACAAAACACTGTGTATACATACACACTGTCTAACTAAGTTTACAGTGTATACTGTTGAATAACACATCTGCAGTGGTCATTTCTGCAATAGTCAGGGACTGCACATTTATCTTGTTATCTATGATTCTTCCTGTTGTCTGATGTCCTGTCTTTATTGTTTGCATAGTTTTTTGTATAGTGTAGTCTATAGTGTTATGTTGTGTGTGTGTGTGTGTGTGTGTGTGTGTGTGTGTGTGTGTTTTGGCCCCTGCCTCACAGATCTTTAATATATGTGTATAAATTATTGTCAAAGAAGAATAATAAACATCTAAACAGTGACTTTACTGTTGACAGGTATTTATTTTGGTTAGTATGCTCAACATATTCATTGTAAATAAAGTTTAAGTGCACTTTACCTTATAGTGATGAATACTGGCATTATTTGACACTGTCTGGTGAGTTTTATCATTTTTTCAAACAGTTTTTATCAAACAGTTATGCACATGTATAATATTCGCATAATCCATTTTTGGTGTTGTGCTGTTTGTGTTGTTCCCAGTCACCCATATATTTTCATATCCTTTCCTATGCTATGCATTTCCTAAGCTTGATCAACAAAATTTGTTCTACTATTAAGAGAAGAGTGAGCCTAGTTGATTTCTATTGTTTGTCAGTAAAGTGGCCAGTAGACTGTTTCCATCATACAGCCAGGTATTTTAACAGTGCCATATTTTTTTTTTTACTTTTGCCTCTGTATCCCATCACAATGGATTTGAAATTAAGAAATCAAGATGTGATTGAAGACTTTAAATTAAATTAAAACTTTCACAAAAATATTACATTAACCACTTAGGAATTACAGCCATTTTTACACACTCCCTCCATTTTCACAAGCTTAAAAGTAGTTGGACAAACTAACAATTATAAATAAAATGATTATTTTTAACACTTGGATGAACATCTATGCAGTCAATGACTGCTTGAAGTCTGGAACCCATGGACAGAGCCGCTGCCAGGGATTTTGGGCCCCACAAAAAAGGTATCACACTGGGCCTTGCCAACATGGTGGCAACAGCAGCATAAAAAATTTAAGCTTGCTTGGCTACTTAGTTGATAGCCATTGCACTTTACCTGAGGCTTCAAAATTAGCTAATGTTAGCATGCTAATCCCTCAATATAGCAAAAGCTGCAAAAGGGACACTCACTAACCTAAATCGCAATAATGACATTTGTGTATCTTTATTACAACACACACAACACACAAGAGATTGTAAAACATTTAGCTAAATGAAAATGAACTGTGGAAAAATAATTAGGCTACAGTATTTGAATTCTCATAATTGAAAATGATTTGATCATTTTTCTTTTTTTCATAATAATGAAAAAGAAATTCCCACAGATCCCCTGCAATTATGTCAATTAACAACATAATGCTTCTCACCTCCTTCTTTAGTTGGCTGTAGGGCTGGTTTATTGGTAGGGGTATGAAGATGAAGAGATAGATGAGGATGAGGAGACAGGGCTTGTTTATTGGTAGGTATATGGGGACGGAGAGTACGTGACGGAAAGACAGGGCTGGTTCATTGGTAGGGATATGGGGATGGGAAGTTGGGGATGGAAAGACAGGGCTGGTTTATTGGTAGGTATATGGGGACGGAGAGTAGGGGATGGAAGGACAGTGCTGGTTCATTGGTAGGGGTATGGTGATGAGGAGTAGGGTTGGTTCATTGGTATAGGTATGGGGATGGGGAGATGGGGTTGGTTCATTGGTAGAGGTATGGGGAGACAGGGCTGGTTCATTGGTAGGGATATGGGGAGACAGGGCTGTGTCATTGGACATCGCCAAATGCTGAGTTTTCTCCCTTGACTCTGACGCTTTGCCAGGCCTTTACTACAGCCACCTTCAGTTGCTACTTGTTTGTGGGTCTTTCTGCCTTCTGTCTTGTTATCAGTAAGTAAAAAGCATGCTCCATTGGGCTGAGGTCACGTGACTGACTCTATCATTTAGAACATTCCATTTCTTAAGAAACTCTTGGTTGGCTTTTGCAGTATATTTTGGGTTATTATCCATCTGTACTGTAAAGCACCATCCTATCGATTTGCAACATTGGCTGAATCTGAGCAGAAAGCAAAGCTCTATATTTTCAGAATTCATCCTACTACTTCTATTAGCAGTTACATTATCAATAAACACCAGTGACCCAGATCAATTGGCAGCCATACATGCCAATGCCATAAAACTGCCTCCATCATGTTTGACAGATGAAGTGGTATGCTTCAGATCCTGAGCAGTTCCTCTCTTTCTCCATACTGTTCTTGTAGTGTTCTCGTGCAGTGTGACTAAACTGACTAAACACCAAGCTAAACCATATCCAATGAAGACAGAGTCATAGTAAGGTTGACCATTTACTGTCACTCTTTCTCATTAGCATGCAGGTGAAAACTGTAAATAAATAATACAAAACTTGTTCAGCATCTGTGTTCTTAATTATACATTGTACATGGTTGTAAACATTGCCATATACATTGCTGTTCTGAACGGTAGGTAGAAGTTACCATGGCTGCTAATATATCTATTAGCTTATACACAACTGTAAACAAACAAACAAGTTTTTTCTCTTTTCTTAACTAACTTAACAAACATCGCCATCACCATTGCTAATATATGAACTGTAATATGTTTAATGCTAGATGAACTTACGCTATTGCCTCTTCGATGCTTCACACTGATGCAAGGAGACTACTTTCAGAACATGTACTCATGTCTGCCTCGTTTTTTACCTCATTTTTCTGTCATCAGGCCTTTGGTGTTGCTGAGCTTGACAATGCATTCCTTCTTTTTCAAGAACATACCAAATTGTTGATTTGGCAACCCCTACCGTATTATCTCTCTAAAAGGGTTTATTTTGTATTTCAGTCTAATGATGACTCCCTTCACTTGCATTGACACTTCCTTCAACATTCCCATGAACAGCTATCAAATGCATATTGAACACTTGGAATCAATTCCAGACCTTTTGTTTCTTTGGTTTATCATGAAAACACCTGGCCATGAAACTGCTTATCAGCCGACTGTCCAATTACTTTTGAAGGGACTTGGTAAAAATGGCTGTTATTTCTAAATGGTTGATGCAACATTTTTGTTAAACCCCCTGAAAGTTTAAACTTCAATCACATCTTGATTGCTTCATTTCAAATCCATTGTGGTGGTGTACAGAAAGACCAAAATTGTGTCACTGTCCAAAAACTCATGGATCTGATTGTATGTTTGCTTCCTTAAGATGCTAGTGCCTGGTGCATCGTCAGTCTTTCTGCCCAGTTCACTTCTTATTTCAACATGTTGTAAAGCATAATTGTCACACCCAGACAGGCATTTGGTGCCCAATAGAATGGTATGCACCTTATAAAGCCTTGGAAAAAATGGCTATAATATAATTAAAAAAAAAACCTTAAATAATGTAAGGTTATGATTAGGTTATCATTAATATGACCAAGATACATTAGACTAAAACTGTAAGTCTTTTAAACATCACAGACCTAAGCAACCTAGTGGTTAAATGTTTCTTTAATAAATATTTTGTGACAAATAGAACATCTTTTAACATCACATTTGTAAGTTTCATTGTAGGCCCACTGTACACGCACCCTCTACAGTCATACTTGAATTAGCCTATATAAAAAAGTAGCTTATATAAAGAAATAAAAAAACATTGAACAACGCATGTAAACCAACTATTAATGTTTCTTTATTGAACCATTGTAACAAATTCACGAAATTCAAATTAGAAATTATGCATCTAAAACGAATATATATATATATACATTTAAATATATGTGTACACACACACACATTGTATATATTCTATTTTTCTATACCTCTTACAGTTATTCAGGTAATATCATTCATGCATATTTTAGCCACAATAACCTGTCACTGCTTCATTTGCATTTTTGAATTTGAACAAATATTAATAAATGTGCATTTTCTTTAAAAGTAAGTGTAATAGTCATCTGTCTAAACAGCCAGTTTACTGCCTACTGCCTAAACTGCCTAAAATTATTCAAATATTAATAAGGAATTGTAAATTAAATAAGGATTTGAATTATATATCATTGAACATGAATCTACACTGAATAACTTTTGGTCTATTTTAATAAGCTGTACCATGATTTTTAGCATTTCCAGATTTGTAATCAAACATCTGTAAGACTGGAGAGCTACTAGTGTCTTGAACAGGAACCTACAGCTGTGCCCCACGTTAACACAGCACCAACCATCCGTGCCTTCACCAACTGCTGAATGGATACACAGTGGCTGATCTGTGTTGCAGTTTTATGTGGTAAATAACGTGAGGAAGGTAAGTGCACTTGTGCTGTATTTGTATGCTGCTGCTACAACTGTGTAAGAATTTTGTAAGAATTTAGTTTCTCTGTCCCCTTTTCTGATCCCACCTTGACGTCACTCTGTCTGCTTGTTCTCCTTCGGAGCTCAGAGTGTGTAAGAAGCAAAGACACACCCACACACACACACACACGTGCATCAAAAGTCCGAGACACACTTGTTTATTTTTAGGCTAACAGGGCCTCTTTATACAGAGAGACGCATACACGATTGGCAATCTGCCAGTACAGAGATGAACAAAGTTTAACTAAGCTAGGGAGATACAAAACAGGAACCCTCAAATGAACCAGACGTGGCTGTACATGTACATGTGTATTTTAAAACTTGACAGGTCAAGACGTTGATAAAGACGTATAAAAGGGATAAAAATGACTATATAATAATGAGATAGTGTGCTTACAGGACAGCTCATTGTACAGAAAAGGTTCTCCTTTCATTCCCCTCTTCATTCTATAGGAAAAACTCATTTATTCTATAGGAATGAAAACATTTTCTTTAAAAGGAGAGCCCACCACCAGGGCTGGGTGAAAAACCTGCAACAAGGGCCAATTAGTTCAAGAAAAGTCCCAGCCTACCCAAATTTCATTCTGGCGTAGGATATTCACTCTCAAGTGGATTTAAATATGCCCAGGCATTTACTCCATAAGTTAACTAACTAATGACCAGTGAAATCCTCATCAGAATGCAACACACAAGAGTAAAAATATAATATTGTAAAAATAATATTGTAAAAAAAAAACACACACACACAAATATATATATATATATATATATATATATATATACACACACTGAAGCCCGATACAGTGAAGCCCGAAATTATTCATACCCCTGGCAAATTTTGACAAAGTTATTTTTATTCAACCAGCAATTTTTCTTTTGACCGGAAATGACACAGGCATCTCCCAGAAGATAATAAGACGAAGTACAAGAGGCATCATTGTGGAAAAAAAATATTCCTCAGCTTTTATTTACATTTGAACAAAAAGTGGCATGTCCAAAATTATTCATACCCTTCTCAATAATCAATAGAAAAGCCTTTATTGGCTATTACAGCAATCAAATGCTTACTATAATTGCTGACCAGCTTTTTGCATGTCTCCACTGGTATTTTTGCCCATTCATCTTTAGCGATGAGCTCCAACTCTTTCAGATTGGAGGGTCTCCTTGCCATCACCCTGATCTTTAGCTCCCTCCACAGATTCTCAATTGGATTCAAGTCAGGACTCTGGCTGGGCCACTGCAAAATGTTAATGTTTTTGTCCGCTAACCATTTCTTCACCACTTTTGCTGTGTGTTTTGGGTCGTTGTCGTGCTGAAATGTCCGCTGGTGCCCAAGGCCAAGTTTCTCTGCAGACTGCCTGATGTTGTTGTTGAGAATCTTGATGTATTGCTCTTTTTTCATGGTGCCGCTTACTGTGATTAGGTTCCCTGGTCCACTGGCTGAAAAACACCCCCAAATCATTAGGTTCCCACCCCCATGTTTGACAGTGGGGATGGTGTTTTTAGGGTTGAAGTATTCTCCTTTTTTACACCAAATGAAGGATACATCATTGTGGCCAAACAATTCAATTTTTGTTTCATCTGACCATAAAACAGAAGACCAGAAGTCTTCTTCTTTGTCCAGATGAGCATTCGCAAAGGCCAAGCGGGCTTTTGTGTGCCTTTTCTGGAGAAGTGGTGTCCTCCTTGGACTGTGTCCGTGGAACCCAGCAGTGTGCAGTGTCCGTTGGACTGTCTGCCTTGAGACGTTGCCACCAGCAGAGCCCAGATTCCCCAGGATGGGCTTGGTGGTGATCCTTGGATTTTTTTTCACCTCTCTCACTATCCTCCTGGCCAGCACAGGTGTCACTTTTGGCTTCCGACCATGTCCTCTGAAAACATTTAGATATGGCCTTATAGCCCTTTCTTCACTGTATATATATATATATTATATATATATATATATATATATATATATATATATATATACACACAGTATACACACACACACTATTTTGCAAAAAGTATTCACTCACCCATCCAAATCATGGAATTCAGGTGTTCCAATCACTTCCATGGCCACAGGTGTATAAAACCAAGCACCTAGGCATGCAGACTGCTTCTACAAACATTTGTGAAAGAATGGGTCACTGTCAGGAGCTCAGTGAATTCCAGCGTGGTACCGTGATAGGATGCCACCTGTGCAACAAGTCCAGTCGTGAAATTTCCTCGCTACTAAATATTCCACAGTCAACGGTCAGTGGTATTATAACAAAGTGGAAGTGATTGGGCAACTCAGCCACGAAGTGGTAGGCCACGTAAAATGACAGAGCGGGGTCAGCGGATGCTGAGGCGCATAATGCGCAGAGGTTCCCGACTTTCTGCAGAATCAATCGCTACAGACCTCCAAACTTCAAGTGGCCTTCAGATTAGCTCAAGAACAGTGCATAGAAAGCTTCATGGAATGGGTTTCCATGGCCGAGCAGCTTACATCACCAAGCGCAATGCAAAGCGTCGAATGCAGTGGTGTAAAGCATGGCGCCACTGGACTCTAGAGCAGTGGAGACGTTTTCTCTGGAGTGATGAACCACGCTTCTCCATCTGTCAATCCGATGGTCTGGGTTTGGTGGTTGCCAGGAGAATGGTACTTGTCTGACTGCATTGTGCCAGGTGTAAAGTTTGGTGGAGGGGGGATTATGGTGTGGGGTTGTTTTTCAGGAGTACTTCCAGTGAAAAGAACTCTTAATACTTCAGCATACCAAGAGATTTTGGACATGTTCATCTCCAAACTTTGTGGGAACAGTTTGGGGGTGGCCCCTTCCTGTTCCAACATGACTGCGCACCAGTGCACAAAGCAAGGTCCATAAAGACATGGATGAGCGAATTTGGTGTGGAAGAACTTGACTGGCCTGCACAGAGCCAGACCTTCTTGTCCAACATCAGTTTCTGACCTAACAAATACGCTTCTGGAAGAATGGTCAAAAATTCCCATAAACACACTCCTAAACCTTGTGGAAAGCCTTCCCAAAAGACTTGAAGCTGTTATAGCTGCAAAGGGTGGGCTGACATCATATTAAACCCTATGGATTAAGAATGGGATGTCATTCAAGTTCATATGCGTGTGAAAGCAGACAAGCGAAAACTTTTGGCAATATAGTGTATATGATCAAAATTTAAACAAAAGAGCAATCAACAGACTTGTCACCATGGTCTTCACAATGTTGATCAAGAGCTGGTTCGGAATGTTTAGTCATGCAAAAATCTGCAGGCGGTCTTCTGGCCTGTTTGCAACTTTGCGCTGCGGGGACAGGCAGTGTAGGTCACTGGGAGAGAGGTTGCTAGCACATCATCCTGCAACATGTCATCAATAACTCATCTTGATCGCTCCTCCTTGAAGTCCATCTAGGATTGAGAGAGAAAGTCTGGAACCACAAATACTGAAGAGAAATCAGTTTAAAGGATAGCCACAATATAAAACTTCACACAGTATGTGATCTAGTTTTCTAGGGGTTAAATAGTAGCAATATACTGTCCAACGAAAATAAGGAAATCTATCAGGATCAGCTGTCTGGAATCGTGAACAGGACCAAGTCCAAAAACTGTGGTCACTTCCCTTCTTCTTTAGCAGGTTCACAATAGCTTCGGTCAGGCGGTGGGGTCTTCTAGGGCTCTGCTCCTCCTGGTGGTAGAGTGAGACTGCAGGTGGGAGCCCGGAAAAAGTTCTGGTTATTCACCAGAGATAGAGGCGATGATCTGTCTGGACTGCAGTCCTCATCAGCTGGGGTCCACCTAGAGCACTTCACCATTCTTAGTAACCGGAAAGGGTCCATGTCACCACTTTTCATCAGACCTGGTTCATCTTGCACCCACAATGTTGGGAACACTCATCCCATTAAAACCTCAAAAGGAGACAGTGGTTCTGTGCACATATTAGGCATGCATCTAAAATCAACTTTGTTGTTTTTGTCACTTCTGGAATACAGTATCTTCTGTTAATATTATCAATCGCCCGTCTTTGTGCGACATGTGAAATACCATGAAAGTTTCGCACAAGGAAAGGCAAACAAGATTTTCGCAGTGCTATACGACCCTGAGGGCAGGTCAAAATGCCATCAGAACGGTCACTACAATTGTGTGAGGACCAATAGTTCTTATCTACTTGTAAGGCATTTTCTTGTATTATGACAATGTCAGTAAGACCAGGATCAGTAGATAATGGATGAGAGAAAACTGAGAAAGAACAATTTTGTTGACTAATATATGGACATGGTGGGCCATTTTTCATGACATGTTTCGCATCAACATCTGCTAGAAAATTACCAGCTGCTTCCTCTCCCGAATTAGGGGATTCATGGACTTTAACTTTGACAATAGTCAGTCTCCTGGCTAAAGTACAAGCATACAAGCAGGAGTGAGATATTGGTTTCCCATCAGCTGTGAGAAACCCGCACTGGGCCCAGATTTGGCCGTAATTATGAGCCATGCCCCAGCTATACCTGTTATCAGTCAGGATGCTGACGTCTTGATCTTTGATTAGAGTACATGCCCTAATGAGGGCCACAAGTTCTGCTGCCTGTGCTGACTGATAAGGAAGTAAGTGTGCTTAAATTACTAAATTAGGAAGTTGACATACAACATAACCACATGGAAAAACACCATCACAGGGCACAGAGCATAAACCATTTTCAAAAACCTTTTCACCATGCTCTAATTGACGATGACGAAAAATCAACACGACAGGCAGACTCTTCTATGATGTCAGAACAACAGTCGTGAGCCTCAGGCAAAAAATCAGAATCAGGGAGAGACAACATTTGATGCAAATGAAATGCTGGAGATTGTGGTGAAGAAGTTTTAATAGACAAATTGCTAGTCCATGTCAAAAATGTTCTCGTAACCACTGCGCCTCATGTGGCTTCCATGCTGCTGAGCCAGCGCACCAGCGGCGGCCCCATAGTGTTCATGTGTGTACAGGTGAAAAGGCTGTGTGTAGTCCGGCAGGCCCAGAGCTGGAGCAAAGCACAGAGACCATTTCAGGAATGATAAGGCATCTGTCATTTCTGTGGTCCATTCGATCATGTTGGGGGTGTCGGATCTGCAACACTGTCTCAAGATTTTGTCATAGTAAGAGCAGTCAGGAATCCATGCACGACAGTAATTGATCAGCCCAGAAAAGGCATCATACCCCTTAATGACTTGTATTCTGTCCCTTGAAAGTCTTCAGTTTCCATTTGACAAAATGAAACCGAGATATGAAACTGTAGTTTGACAGTACTGCAGTTTGTCACGAGCAGCTTTGAAGCCGCACACAGCCAAATGCTGAAGCAGACACACAGAGCCAGCCTTGCATGTGACCTCATCTGTTTTTATCATTTTAGGGGACTTTAACAGAGCACAACTCACCAGCGAACTGCCTAAATACAGACAGCATGTTACCTGCCCCACCAGGGAGCGTAATATTTTAGATCATTGCTTCACTGTGTTAAAGGGGGCCTATCGCTCTGTTCCCCGTGCTGCTCTAGGCCTGTCTGATTACTCGCTAAGCCACCTACTTCCAACCTATAGGCAGAACCTCAAGTGTGCCAAACCTGTAGTCAGCACTGTGAGGAAATGGACCACCGAGGCTAAAGAAAGCCTTCAGGACTGCATGGAATTAACAGATTGGAGTGTGTTTAAGAACACTACTAGCAGCCTGGATGAATATACAGATACTATGACATCCTAAATCAACTTTTGTGAAGACACTTGTGTTCCCACGAGGACTGGCATTAAATATAATAATGACAAGGCCTGGTTTAATGCCAAACTGAACCAGTTGTGCCGGTCTTAAGAAGCAGCGTATAAGAGTGGAGATCAGGCTCTGTACAATCAGGCAAGGAACAGACACAGCAAAGAAATCAGAGCTGCAAAAAAGAGCTACTCAAACAAGCTGAGTACTATGATGTCCACAAACAAGCCATCAACCATCTGGAAGTGCCTGCAGAACATCACCAGCTACAAAAGGACACCCCCACCCAGACGATGGTTGATTGTCGGCTGGCTGATGAGCTTAACACCTTTTACTGCAGGTTTGAAAAGGCCAGCTCCACACACCCATTCAGCACAGATTCACACCGTCCTGTCATTCAGCCACCTATTCAGCCTGCCCTGAAGATCTGTGAGAAGGACATGCATCGACTCTATAGGAAAGAAAAAGTGAGGAAAGCACCAGAACCAGATGGTGTATCACCTTCCTGTCTGAGGGCCTGCGCCGACCAGCTTGCACCAGTGTTTACAGCGCTGTTCAACAAATCACTGGAGCTGTGTGTTGTACCTTCCTGCTTCAAATGCTCCACCATAATACTAGTTCCCAAGAAAGCAACCATCACAGGATTGAACGAGTACAGACCCGTTGCTTTGACCTCTGTAGTCATGATATCCTTTGAGAGACTGGTGCTTACCCATCTGAAGAACATCACAGATCCTCTGCTAGACCCCCTGAAGTTTGCATACCGGGCAAACAGGTCAGTGGACAACGCAGTGAACCATGGGACTCCATCTTATTCTCCAACAGCTTGAACACCCAGGAACTTCAGCTCAGCCTTTAATACGATCATCCCAGGACAGCTACACAACAAACTGCTCCAACTCAGCATGCCATCCCCCACCTGCCAGTGGATCACCAACTTCCTCACTGGCAGAGAGCAGCAGATGAGGTTGGGAAAGTTCACCTCAAATCCCAGATCATCAGTACGGGTGCTCCACAGGGTTGGGTACACTCACCATTGCTCTTCTCACTGTACACTAATGACTGTACTTCCACAGACCCCTCAGTCAAAATCCTGAAGTACACAGATGACACCACAATCATTGGTCTCATCTGAGACGGTGATGAGTCTGCTTACAGACGGGTGATTGATTGAATACAATGAAAACAGTGGAGATGACAGTGGACTTTAGGAGGAGCCCTCCAACCCTGCCAGCACTCACCATCCTGGACAGAACTGTGATGGCAGTAGAGTCCTGCAAGTTCCTGGGCACAACAATGACCAGGGATCTGAAGTGGGACAACAACATCAGCTCCATCATCGAGAGAGCCCAGCAGAGGATGTACATCCTGCATCAGCTGAGGAAGTTCAACCTGCCCCAGGAGCTGATGGTGTGGTTCTACACAGCCATCATAGAGTCTGTCATCACCACGTCTATCACAGTGTGGGGTAGCTCAGCCACCAAGCATGACCTCCACAGACTGCAGCGTATTCATCAGGTCTGCAGAGAGGACAATTGGGGTTAAGCTGCCCACATTGCTGGAACTGCATGCTTCGAGAACAAGGAAGCGTGCAGAGAAGATCTCCGCTGACTTGTCACACCCCGGACACCACCTGTTCCAGCTCCTTCCCTCAGGCCGGCGCTTCAGCCAGATGAGGATCAGGACTTCCAGGCTACAGAGAAGCTTCTTCCCACAAGCCATCACTCTCTTGAACAGTTAAAATATTACACATAAACAATATTCCAGCTTCTAAACTGCACTTTTAAATATATTGGTACATAGTATCACATTCAACATGCCACTGTCTCAGACCAGTGTTTTGTCTAGCATCTTACTTACTGGCCTTATTACCCTACTTATCTGACTGTTACCTGACTTATCCCTTTCTTTGCCACTATATGCCCTTTAATTGCTGCTGCACTCAGCACATATTGTGGCTATCCTTTAAACTGATTTCTCTTCAGTATTTGTGGTTCCAGACTTTCTCTCTCGATCCTAGATGGACTTCAAGGAGGTGCGATCAAGATGAGTTATTGATGACATGTTGCAGAATGATGTGCTAGCAACCTCTCTCCCAGTGACCTACGCTGCCTGTCCCTGCAGTGCAAAGTTGCAAACAGGCCAGAAGACCACCTGCACATTTTTGCATGACTAAACATTCCGAACCAGCTCTTGATGAGCATTGTGAAGACCATGGTGACAAGTCTGCTGATTGCTCTTTTGTTTAAATTTTGATCACATATACACTATATTGCCAAAAGTATTCGCTTGTCTGCCTTTACATGCATATAAACTTGAGTGACATCCCATTCTTAATCCACAGGGTTTAATATGATGTTGGCCCACCCTTTGCAGCTATAACAGCTTCAAGTCTTTTGGGAAAGCTTTCCACAAGGTTTAGGAGTGTGTTTATGGGAATTTTTGACCATTCTTCCAGAATCGCATTTGTGAGGTCAGAAACTGATGTTGGACATCAGCATACTGAAGCACTGTGCAGCCTACTGGCAAAGTGAGGGAGGCCAAGGAATCGTGCATGGTGGTGGCAAAAACAGCAGGAGAATCCACAAATCCCTGTGGCAAATGACACCACATGTATTGTTTTTCTCTGAAACTGAGTGCAAAGAGAGATTCAGTGTCCTCATGGACTGGGATGCAGAAAAAAGCCAAACACAGGTCTACAACAGTGAAATGTGTGTGTGTTACTGGAATTCTATTAACAACAGCAGACACATCTGGCACAATTGGCGCACGTGGGACAACAACTTCATTTATCTGCCATAAATATTGTGTAAACCTCCAACGCCTACCCCCTGCCTTACGCACAGGATTAATTGGTGTGTTGTAGGGAGAGACTGTTTCTGTGATCACACCCTGTGTTAGCAGAGACTGTATTACTCCCTCAATTCCCTCTTCCTTTTCTCTAGACAAACAGTACTACAGTGGCTACTTTTCAAAAAGTAGTGCACTACTTTTCAAAAAGTAGTGCACTACTTTTCAAAAAGTAGCCACTACTTTTTCTGGAAAAGTACTTTTTAGCTACTTTCAAAGCGCGATTATCAGAATGTTTTTGAATCTCCACCTGACACACCAAACAAGCCCCACTGATAGCGTGAACAAGACACTGCATTTAATCATGTGCCAGAAAGAAACATACATGTGAGCCTTGGTTCCTCCCAAGATTTCTTCCTCAGCTCTGAGGGAGTTTTTCCTTGCCACTGTCGCCCCTGGCTTGCTCACTCGGAGGATTTACATTTCATGTTAAAACTTTGTCTTTAATGGATTTCTGTGAAGCTGCTTTGTGACAGCATCAGTTGTAAAAAGCGCTATACAAATAAATTTGACTTGACTTGACTTGACAATTGATAAGCTGCAAATATACAAAAAGATCACCAAAAAGTAAGTTTAAGTGTAACCAACAATCAAACTTACACAACCAAAGGCGCGATATCCAACAGAAATTTAGACTAAGTAAAAGCAAAGTCAATCATTCCAGGTTTTTCCTAACAAAATCAACACATTAGACTGTATACAAGCATTGTCAATTGTTGAAATACAACTGCTCTAGTTTAAACATTTCAGCAAGATATGTACAGACATGGCATTCAGAGTCCTTGGTTAAACTTCAGCAACACTTTAGCCTCAAAATTCTCATCAGTGACCCTAGCTGTGCGCAGTATCATTAGTAACTAGGGGTGTAACAATACATGGTGACACAATACATCGCGATGCAAAATGTGACGATGTGCATCGTGAAGATAACAAGTACATTCTGTTTATTATGCCATCTAATGCAATCGCATTTTTGAACACTAGAGGGTGCATTTGATTTTACCCACACCAGCCCATCATATGTCATGCTCCCATATGCCACAGCCTTTAGCCGCAGTTGGTGTTTTTATTGCAAATGACATGAGGCCGTTTTTTATAGTCGATAATGACAGATTTCAGCTTCTAGTCAACACGCTGGAGCCCAAGTACAGCATTCCATCATGTCTGCACTTTAGTCGCTCTGTTTGATTGGCCCTGTACTATGAAACAAAAGCAAACGTGATGCAAACTTTCAAAGATGCAGACAGCGTAGCAATAACAACAGTAGTGTGGACAGTAATGAGGGCTACCCAGAACTAAGTCACTATAACGGCACATGCAATCACCGGAGAGAGGAGAACAGTGAGCTTCTATTCCACACTCCCTCTATTTTCAAGTCGCACAATGGACTAAACATAGCCGAGGTGCTGGGGGCGAAAATCGGTTTGATGTAATCAATAATCCTGTAATCCTCATTATAAATAATTGCAGTATACTTTGTTGGGGATCACACATCAGGAATGTACTGTTCACTCAGGTATTTAGGCATCTAGTGCAGTGAGAGGGTCCTGTACAATCAAGTGCATTGTAAGAGCCATGTGTACAGCCATGTTTCAGAGCTGACGAAATGTGCATTGTTTGTGCTTTCAGCTTGTGAAGATCGCAAGTAAACTCTTTTAAAATTCATGCGCGTATGGAGGCTCCTCATTTCCCACCGCATGTGTAACAATAACACACTTTGAATCTTCCCAAGCACTTTAAAGCACTTTAAATCTTGCTTCCCAAGCAGGCCTAGGTGCAAACCGTGTCACTCATTTACTGGGTCGAGTGAGACGCACAACGTTAGCCACCTTCTGTTACACAGAAACTGCTACAGATCCCGCTGCATAAACTCATCATAGATGTCTTCACACAAATGGAATAGCTTGGTGTCTTGAACAACAAGCAAGGGCAGCTCTTGTGCATACAGAGATATGCGAACTGCCCGTGAAATCTATACTCTGGACAGGTTTGACATCAGTGATGCCGAGGATATTGTGAAACTTCTGAAACCTCTGAAAACAGCCACCACCTTCTTTTCGTTCGACGAAAAGAACTCCACAGTGTCACTCAGTGCCACAATTTTTGCCTTTCCTTCTAATTTCTTTTAATTGCAGCAGAGAAAACATTCTTTTTGTTTAAATCAAATGCAAATTTGTTACATTTTGTACAAGTACACAGTCTTTGAATGGTTAATCTTCAGAAATAAAAAAGGAATGTTTACACTTGGATATTTAGTATATGGTGAGGCTTACAATAGAATGTTTTGTTTACAGTTTTAAAGCTCTCTTCCTCGTAATTTCCTTCAACTGCAGGGGACTGAAGTTTTTTTATTTAAAAACGTATACAAGCAAATGCACTGTTTTGCATTGTTTACACTTCAGAAATAAAAAAGGAATGTCATTCATAATTTTTGTTCATTCAAATTTTGTTTAAAATATTGTAAGAGAATCGAATCGAATTAGTAACAGTCTATTATTATGAAAATGATTTTTTCTGCTTTAGCAGTGGTCGGCAACACACGGCTCTTTTACTGCCCTGTTGCGGCTTCACAGCAGAATTGGATTTTAGGTAACAACAATTAGGTAATAACAATTCTTCTTTCCTGTAAAATAAGCTCTGCTGATTGTTATAACACACAGTTCTAACACAGTTTTTTACAATAAATGGTCTTAAACGCTGGAGTTAATGTATAACTGCTAATTCACCGAACTTTAATGCTGAAGATTGACGTGCAGACTGCTGGTCACACAGCCATGCACACAACCTCGCCTAGCTAGTAGCTAACAAAAAGGGAAAGAGAAAGATTTAAGATGAACGAAACAATAATTTGGAGACAAATGGACTTATTTACATTTATAATCACTCCACCTGTTTCCTGATACGTTTAATTTACAATGAGAAACTGTCAAACACTAAGTCGTGAAGTCAGTTTCTCATTCTCTCACCGATGTGGGAGAAAGTGGCTATAGCTGAGCTAAAGCTTAAAGCAGAGCAAAGTAAGTCTGTGTTTTCGTTTATATTTTTATCCTATACTAGCACATCAGCACATACTGAGACATATTCACAGCAATGATAGTGAGGCGTATTTAAAGGAACATTTTTATAGAAGAAGGTAAAAACACTCTTAACTGCTAGTATAAGTTGAGGTCTGAAGTTCTATGCGTCCTGTGTTTGCAGAGTTTGGAATGTTTAAATTAAGGGGGCCCCCTGGTCCAAAGCCCCATAGGGAGTAGGCCTCTCACTTTCTCCCTTCTTCTCTTAGTTCCAAATAGATGAGTTCATTTTAATAAGGACCATATGTTCTGTCTCCTTTTTCAACAATAAGCAGCCTATATAAGCCACTGGCTCTAGCGGTCTGGGGGGGGGCACTTTAGAATTGGCACAGATCCTCTCTCAGGTACTTTATAGTGCTTGATATGATACTGTTTTACTATGTAATAAACATCTTATACAAGGAAGACAGTGTCAGCGGAGTCTCTTTCATCATCTTCACATCATCGCTACTTAATAAACAACAAGAATTTGGCGTCACGAACTTCGGACGTGTTGTGGCTGGCTGCGTCGCCGACAGCTTTAGCGCACTTACTCCCACACCTAGCCGGCAATTCAGGTGAGCGCTGGTTTGTTCGTTAAGGCTGTTGGATGTTTGCTGTCTAGTCGCACTGTAAAGAATCATGTGTGTGCAATGCTGTGTTGATGTTTGGAGTGCTTCTCCATTCTAAATTGGGGTTTATTGCGTTGTAAACGCCGCAATAAAAAGGGTGAGTATAAAAGAGAAAAGGAAAGCTGATGTAAAAGTCTAGAATAGCCTAATTAGTAACGAAAAGGTGAGCTAAATAACACCATGCGAGATTAATGAAGGTTGGGCCCTTATCTTCTTAACGGTAAGATGTGTATATTAGTCACTGCATGAAAGTTGGCTTAGAGAAATAGTCAGATTAGGTTAAAAAAGGAAAAAATTGAAAAGTAACAACCCAGGGCCATGGGGAAATTAGATTAATGGGAAAAAAAGAGGCGAGAAAAAGAGAATAGAGATGATATGAGTTAAAAGAGAAAAGGAGCCACAGATTTGGACCAAAGCCCTCTGGGTGGCAGTTTTAGACGGGCCTTAAATCCTGGAAAATCACTAGGTGAATTTCGGGTCAGTTCAAAGGAACTGGAGGTGTGGAATGGAAAATTCAATTGTAAAGTTCCCACTCGAACACTAGTTGACGAACAGTGTCTGAAGCAGCTTTTTATTGAATATTCATACCTGATAAAGGCAGCATAAATTTAGAAGGAAAAGAGAAAAAGAAGCAGCAGGAAAAAGCATGCTATAGGATTGAATGTTATTTTGTGTCTTCTGTGTTTTCTGAGCTCGCTGTGTGCTCCTGTGTGAGGGGGATTGCCCCCCCCTTACTGTGTGCGTGTTCAGAGCTGGTCTCTCTGTGTGTGTGTGTGTCGTTTGTCTTGGCCTGTGTTCCAGCTGTGTGACTGCACTGTAAACCCAAGTTAAGTTTACTCAAATCATTTGAGGTAATTCGTTGCCTCAAATGAATTAAGTTTTCGAAACTCAGTTTTTTTAGTAATTTGTAATACTGTATTGAGTTGAACAAACGCATGTCTTTAAGTTCAACAGACAAACGCTAAGTACTTGACACTCAAAATGTACTGCACCTGTAACTTAACTTTTTAAGTCAAAGTAACTATTGCACAACTGATCTAACTTGCTTGTTTAGGTTTATTGCAATGATTATAAGAAGTTGTTGTCACTCACCAAAATATGCACACCATACTGGTTTTATACCCAAACTATTGTAAATTAAGGTGGCACTAATATTACAACTGCAAAAAATCCAAATGACATCAAATCAATGGTATCAAATCTTATTTATTGGAAAAGAGCAGCAGTTTCACAAAACTGTGAAAAAAGTGACAACACTTTGACAGCAACTCACAAAGCTCCAAGTTGTGCAAATATAAACCTTAAAAACATCTGGTTGATTGCACACTTCACTTAAAATTCAAACTTCAAAGTGAAGAACATGGAAAACGAATAAATTCTGGTGCAAACACAGCGTAACCCACAGGATAAGTAGTGTTGCATACTTGGTACAGATATTTAATATACTGAGCCTTTTATCTGTCATTCCAGCAACTGTGCATACAATCTTTAAAATAAGACAGTGTTGATATAGAGCCACATTTATTCGTACCAGTACTTTTTTTTTTAAAAAAAAAGGACATCACTCAGACAAAAACTTTCAAAATTGAGGAAGTGTTTGCAATGAATATACGAACTATGATCTTACATGAATTATTCCCTGCGTTAATCTGTTGAACACTGCACCAAGAAATTAAAGTGGCTGATGTACATATTTTCTTTCTTTTATTAGTTAACAAGAAGCTTTCTGTTCTAGTGCAGGGAGAAGTAGACATGAAGCATAAACAGTAATTCTGAACATGAACTAAACATAAACATTCAAGAAAAAAAATTGACAATATAAATTGTCACTGCCCAATGAAAAAATGCATCTCAAAAATTCCAAAATCCTAACTTTGAATGTAAATTAAAGTAAAAATGTTTTATTCCAAGTAATTTTTGAGCATTTCTATTGGTCCGTTCATCCTAAATTATTTATGTAGTATAAAGACCAACTACTTTGTGATGCAAAAAATACAAAAGACAAAAATGAAAAACACGTTTTTCATTGTTCAACAGTGCTATATTAGAACATATTTACTGTTTTCCACAGATCAAAGATCAGCTGTTTCCTAACATTCAAAAAAACAGAAGATTATCAGTGATGATCAGTTTGCTGGCCCAAAAACTAGCAACTGTTACGTAATCAACAGTTTTACAGAAGAAGCTTGTTTAACAGGGACTGCAATTTTGGTTTTAGTTTATTCTGGCCTAAATTTAGTATTACCCGCTGGATGAATTCAAATGTGTAGCTCATACACTTTGGGTAGTCAAGGTGTAATGCGTAAGTGAGCCCAAACAAAAGGCACATAGCTTGTGGGAGGTCGTGAAGATTGTCCATGACAACTTTACCCTCGAGGATGATCCCCACAGACAATGGATTCAAGCACAGGGAGTTCAGATGGTGCCCTCCTTCATCACGCTCCACAATGAGGATCCCAGTAGCAGTACAGCTGAACGTCTGCTCTTCATCAGCATCCTAAAAAATGTCAAAACATTACACTTCAGTCATTCAAACACAATTGATTAAGTTACAACCCCAAATCTGTAAAAGCTGGGGCGGTATGGAAAATGCAAATAAAAAAGAAAGCTTTCTAAAATTTACTTTGACTTCTATTATTGCAAACAGAATGAAATTTTATGTTTTCTCTGGCCAACATAATTTTATTCATAAATATACATCCATTTCTGACATTCAGGCCTGCAGCATATTCCAAGTTGACACAGGGCCATTTAGGGCTAGAAAAAAGGTAAAAATTTAATAATGAGGTGATTTGAAAGAGGTGACTAATCATGATTTGGTACAAAAGCAACATCCAGGAAAGGTCTAGTCCTTCACAAAGCAAAGACAGGCAGATAATTGCCAGTTTTCCAACAAATGCATGAGAAAATCATTGAAATGTTTAAAAACAATATTCCTCAAAGAAAGATAGGAGGGGATTTTGGTAATTTCACCCTCTACGGTGCATAACATAATTAAAAGATTCCAAATTATGATTACAGTCACCTGTTCGCATCACCCGTTTCAAATCACATCATTATTTATTTTACCTCATTACTAGCCCTAAATGGCCCCCATCCCAACTTTTTTGAAATGTGTTACAGTCCTAAATGGCAGGAATGGATGTATATGTATAAATTAAATGAAGTTGACCAGAGAAAAAGCTTGACATATCTACTGTCTGCAATGAAATACAAGTCAAAGTAAATTTCACAAATCACCGCATTCTTTTCTATTTGTATTTTGATTTGTGGTTGTATTACAAATAATTTTATTGCTATTAATCCCATACAACATGCCAATTAAAATCACTAAAAATGCCATCAATCCTGTAGAAAAGTTTTCCCTGAGGTCCAAATTAACCTTTATATCTCTTTAAGTTCAAATGATTTTACAAAAACTAAACGAAATGGCTGTCAAATTGTAGTAATCACACATGAAAGCTAGAATGAAACAAAAGTGAAGATTTTACACTGCTATTTAAACCATTAACATTCCAGGCTTATTACATACAAAGGCTTATTATTTACTAACTACAGGGACTTCAATGCAAGCTAATAGAACTTTTCTTAGGTTAATGAAGTGTGTAATAACACTTGGCTAGTCCCATACTGCACAGAAGTACACTAGACATACAAGCATATGAATCATGTGTTAAAAACAGAGCTCCAATGTCAGAAGTGCACACATTAGTGTAGTAAGTAAAGTACATTGATGTGTAGTTTGAGACACAGATTAGATGAGCCAATCAGAAGTGCGTGAAGGGAACTACTGCACCATTTAAGTTGCAATGAAAAATTTAAATACAGAGCGGGCGAATAAGAAATAAACTTTAATTCCACATCAACGTAAGTTTTTAATATCTAACAGCTTTAGCGATGTGGGTAGCCATTTTATCCAATTTTTGTAAAATCTCAACTTTTTAAACTTGACAGATATCAAGCTTAATCTGAGTCTTTGGGGAAACACTTTTCCACAGGACTGATGGCATGTTTAGCAAGGCAGTTTGTATGGGACTAATAACCTACAACATACCCAAATGTTCTGCCCATTGCTCGTAACTCTATTAATTGTGAAATTATAAACTGATCCTTGATTATTATAAGGACACTTCTGTTGACAGAATAGTGTGGGTTAGCAGCAGGATGCCTGACAGAATGGAACTATTTTACCTCGCGGAATGTTAGTAAACAAACAAACAAACAAAAAAAATCAACCTTACAGCACTTCCTCTCGTGCACTATTGCTTAAACGTTCACAGAATTTTACAGCGACAAAAACAAAAATATGAAGCTTAACTTACAAAGCATGTCTTGAAGAAATCTTCTGGATTATCCCCAAGGATGACAGGGAGTCCTCTTAATACTAGGGTTCGTAGGACAGTTGGCTCTGAGGTCTTGAGGGAAAATAAAACAATGATAGACATCAGTATATATCCCACTTGCAAAATCAGTTTTGGTACACATTTTGCAGTTCATCAATGGTCAATTTCTGACTGCAGGACCATTATTGGTTTGCTATTTTTGAATAGAGCATATCAATGCTGTCCAAAGAAAATCATGTATCTCCATTTAGGTTTCTTTTTTTTTTGCACAATTTGAACAAAGCAGATGGTCATTTCACTGTGTAAATAGTTTAGAATAAACAGACTACTTGAAAAGCTCAAAAAGTACTTGGAATGACTTTTTACATTAATTTTCATTCAAATTCAAGACCTTTTTTGCCTTCTTCTGTAGAACTGCCATTTTGGAAATTACTTTGGACATCAGCGTTATGCATGGTGTGGTAAGAGACTTGACCAGTGGTCAACAGTGAGAATAATGGTTGACGTATTGTGCATGGCAGCCAATTGATTTGTCTGTAATTATACACTTACAAAATGCATCTCTTAGATACTGAGGGTATCTACTAATGCAGACAGTAACTGTAAGCTATGTGTTCTTAAAAGTGGCTAATAAGTGTATAACAAACTATAGAATAGAAAAAAAATATCTAAGTGTGAATAATATATACACAAACCTTGGCTTCTGAAAACCTCAACGAGTCGAGAGTTGTGTTGATCAAGGCCTTCATAAAAGTACTGCTTTAAATCAATCCCAACAATTCTAATGAATTCCATGTAAACCTTATAGAGAGAAGAGAAAAAAATAAAAAATGTGTCCAAAAGACATCATCTCCTTTCAGATAACATTCAGTCACCAAAGCATACCTGATTTTCTAGGAAAAGAGCAGGCCATCGTTCCACCAGTTGGCAGATTGCAGGTTTTTTCTCCACCACTTCTTTTCGTCGAAGGGCAAAGGAGAGATTTTTGCCTTTTTTATATTCTTTCTTGGCGGTTCTCCATCAGGCGAATTCATTCCACGTTTTCCACCATTGACTGCAACATCATGACTTCCCGATTTCCACCGTTTGGTTCTGTAGTTTCCCATCTTAAATTTGAGGCTGTTTTTCCACCCACTCCAACCATTTCGTGAACCCCTCTCTGTGAGACATGGGTGTTTCTTTACAAGTGCAGCAGCAACCTCATCGTATTCTGCATCATCTGGATATGCTCTGAATGTGTACATTCTTTCTGCTAGTCTCTCCAGGATTTCATGTTTGAGCTCTTTAGTGACTTTCAGAAGAGTTCCATCTTTGAGATGAGCCAGGTTTCCTTGTCGAAGCCTATATTCTACATCAACACTGAAAAGCAGGATGTCAAAATCTTCTGGCCATTGTCCTACTCTTTCAAGAGATGAAGAATTAGAAAGTATCTCAGTGTCAGCCTTGCTGGGTGTATCACTCAGTTGCTCACTGAGTGCATCTACAGGTATCATCTGTAGTGTAGGGATAAGTTTCAGTGTAGTTTTTTCAGGAAGTTCTGATATGTCGGTTAAGTTGCACAAAGAGTTATTGAAATCTGGATCCTCATATTGTACTGTGAAATTAAAATTAAATCCCAGAGTTTCTTGAAGTTGACATATTAAATCTTCAACTGAGGCTGGTTTTGCAGGCAGAACAACTTTCCTTATGTCAGCTTCTGAAACAATGACTCTCATGAGCATCCTTGAGTTTGTAGCCATCTAGAAACAATAACAGAAAAGCAATAGTAAATTAGGTAAATTACACTTTCAGCAAAAAATAAACCGCTTTGGTGTCACCATCAATTTTCCTTTTATTCTGTAAGCTGACAGCGGAAAGACATCGTTTAACTCTGATGTCCGAATCACACACAGAGGTGGGAAACTATCGTGGCAGAGTTCATACGATCGGTAATGTTCACTGTACCATGCTGTCATTGCTTTGCATACAAAAAGGATCTCTGTGTTGATGGCAACAACCTGCGTTACCTGTTTGAATTCAGGGAGACCTGAACATGAACCAGCAGAGAGTATCATATCTGCACTGTATTTAATTCCATCAATAAAGACAGAATTTGCAACAAGAACTGAAGGTGTCTGTGGAGCTATCTCATCAAATATGTTCTGTATATTCTCAGGGTATGATGAGACCAGCGCAGATCTAACCCTGTCCATCTCAACACAGGGTCAGAAAAATGAGCTGGAATCCAAATGGAATGCCAACATTTTTTGGTGTTTGATGGCCAGTGTAAGAGCTACATTTCTGTAATTTTGAGAGTCACGAATGATCTTTTTGAATACCTTATGCTTACCCTCAAAACGCATTGTCCAAACATCTGAAAGAGGACCAAACACTCTAATCAACTCAGGATAATGTTCCACAAAATGGTGTTTTGGCCGCAAGTGAAAATTAGGGAAAGTAGCTTGTAGCACCTCTCTGTGCTCTGAAAATTTACTTTCCAAGAAATGAACTAACTCCTCAGTGTGTCTTGGTGCTACAGACAATTCCACAATATCTTTGAGTAGCATTAGAATTTCCCAGGCATTGTCTCCTTCTGGGACACTGTGACCAATGAGAAGTGGTAGTAGCCTAAGCAGGGTCCAATTTTCATGGCCATTTCCACCAATTGTCCCTTTGCTAGAAAAGTTTTTGGCAATTTGCTGAGGTTGGCCAGTTTTGTCAGTGAATGAATATGCAAATGACTTTATTGCCTGGTTAAGGAAGTCTAAAGTGAAATACTTCTTGGCAATGAAGTCTGAAATGGACAGACAAAGCTCAGTGGGAACAATCCCTTCCAAAAGATCATGTAATATGTCAGGAGGGTAGCCAGTGACACAGTGAAAATGTTCCAAATTTTCTGTCAATGGGCATCCACCTTTCACACCATAGTGTGGACTCAAAGCAGGGTCTAGCCTCAACTCCTGCACATGTTTATTGTGATTTTCTATAGTGCGAGGTTCAAAGTCTCTGGTACTCACCTCTCTGTTCTGGGCTTCACTTCTTGTTGCCATACAGAACCTGCAGAATCGCTGTACTGTGAAGCTCTCTTGAAATCCTGCAAGAGAGTGAGCTCCTAAGTTATCAGCAGAAACATACAAAACTGTGCCCCTGACACTTTTCCCCAAAGGCTCAACATATACACCATGCTGCTCTAATGAAAGGTCTTTGATAAGCGGTTGCAAAACTTTTGCATAGCCGTGTTCTTTCACGCTAATTGTATTGCACAGGAGTGCGAGCTGGATTGTATGAAGTGTGGACCTGTACTTTGATGGAAGGTTTGCAATCACCCAGTACACAGCACACATTTTGTGCTTTTTCTTTGAAGTTCCTAGGGGGTTTGAAACTTCAAAATCATCAATGTAAAGACCAAGAGCAATTCTTAATTCGTCAGTTTTGAAAAAGTCCCTTGAAAATTTCCCTTGAAATTAGAACCATCCTTGTAAGATTGGTATTCATATTGGGAATTAGTCTGAGTTGATAGGACATTGTCCAGAACATCTTGCTTGTTTAACAACTTCTGCAGCATTGACTGAACTGGTACAAACACAACAGATTTCTTGCCCTTATCAACCACATATTCCACTGGCATTACTAACGGAAACTCTCTCAACACATATAATGCTCGTCTTTTTGAGGTAGATAAAGGACCATTTGTGCCACAGAATTTCAAAAGGACATTGTTTTCCGATACTGTGTTTACCACAGCTTTTATGACTGAATCATTTATACTGTCACAGTACTTTGTGAGAATACCCTTAATTGAGTCATGTACTAAGGGCTGAGACAACTGATGTATTTGATTAAGCTGTTGAATTATTTCCTGCACAGATTTCTCTGGTACATGAAGAATCGTTTGCATCTTTAAAAAAAGAGATGCTAAATTATGCTCCAACTGACTTGTTAGATCCTGAAGGTCTGTGACTGTGCATTCTTCAGTGTCCTCTAGCTCAAGGGTGTCTACATCTGGCATGCTCTCTTGTGCAATATCACATACACGATCGTGACAAATTTATTTCTGACTTAAACATTCTCCAAGTGTGTGTCCTGTGTTGTTTACTTTGATGAGCATTGAATGTTGAGTACACACTAGTTTGGAAGCTGCAGTCTGCATAAGGGCACTGTACTCTTTGATTAACTCTTAGATGAATACTGCGAAGGTGAGAAAAAAAATCTGCCACAGTGCAAGGTTCAGTAAATTCACATAGCTGACAGCTGAAAGTTAACTTGATATTTTCAGTTTGTCCATCATGAGTGTTTGAGTGGACTCTGGATAAATGAGCCCTAAGTGCATTCACAGATTTAAATGTGCACAAGCATTTATCATGCAGACATGGAAAGGGGACAGTTCTTGTGTAGCCTCCATGTTTTAAGCGATAATGCCTTAGTAGTTGTGCTCTTTTTTCAGTGTTGAATGGACAGCATTTACATTTCCACAACATGCCTTCTCATAAACTACAAGATAGACAAACATGCATTAGCTAGTTGTTTAAACTGCCTTGCTATAAATCCACATGGGAATCCCGTAATAATATAAAGCAAACTACACAAGAATAGTTGAGAAATTGGTTGAAGGCACCCGAATATAACTGCTGTACCAATTAAAATGGAACTTAGCTCCAAAATGTAACTGCAACACCAGTTGAGATGGAACGGGTCGTCGAGTTTCTAACCCGCTGGCTAGAATGCGTTTTTGCATGAGACACGTCTTGTTCGTCGTTAAAATTGGATTAAAATGACTGGACCAACGCATTTCTACAGTCAATGTCTAGCAGCCATGCTAGCTAAATAAATACAACGGTGAAGCTTACTTTTCTCTGTGCGTCGTGAAACTTCAACTTGGCAGCGCGCCTAAACTTGGGAGTGAGGCGACGTATGAATCAGTTGGATGAATCGGTTGAATTCGACGGAACAGAGCACACAGTTTCTGAAACGGACAACACGAACAACCCGACTCAGAAAAATGAATTAAATTTCTCAAGTAATTGCGAGCGCTGTAGATTTAATTAACTACATGTAAAATTATATGTTTCCAAAACACATCCATTCAAGCTAACCAGATAGCTAGCTAAATATTGGCCAGTCAAAATAAGTTAATAGCTAACCGAGCTAGCAAATAAAGCAATACGTAAAAGAAATGTGGTTGAGAAACCTTAACCATTTCAGTCAAACCTCAGCAAAATACAGAAAACTAACGCTAACTAACCTAGGTTAGCTATTTTAACACTTCAGCTAATTCAGCTCCAACAGCTAAGTTCTCTATTTGAAAATGTTCTAGAACTGTGTGTTCACGTGACAGACAGGAAAGCTAAAACTTGGATTATTGAGTTAATTTCTCTTAAAACACCAAGTACTCATGATCATTCAAAGAGATAGTACAAACTACTTATCAAGATTAAGTGATGTCTACTACATGTAAGAAATTAAGTAATTTCAACTTAATTTTTTAAATACATACAATGTTAGGGTTTACAGTGTGGCTTTAGGAATGTATAAATGATAATATGTAAAAGCATATGAACCTCTACGAGATGGCATTTCTTTGATTTTGTTAAAATTCATGAGCTTTCTTGGGGGACATTTTTGGATTAGTTAAGATTTATGAGCCTCAGAAAAAGAGGACTTTTATAAACGTACATAATATTCATGAGCCTCATTCAGGGGACTTTGATAAGCTTTATGAGTCCCCAAGAATGACGTTATGATTTTGGAGAGAAGTGGAGAGACCAGTGAGGATGTTTGTGTGCATGGGTAAAGAAAAATTTAATAAGTATTTAAGGTGTTATTAGAGTGAACTAAACTGAAATTTCTTTATTGATGATAATTTAGTGTTTAAAGGAGGAAAACATTTGGTATAGATAAAAATGACCTAAGTGTTGGCAGATAATGTGTGTGAATCATATTGGATTGCTTATTGTGTTATTAAAAATACCTAGTGGGTTCATTTGATACTTAATTTTGATTTGTTTTTTCCTTCATCCACCTCTGGTGTGTGAGAATTGGAGGGGAGAGAGAGAAAGAGAAGAGGGGGGAGGCCAGCTCCAGTGCTGACACCGCATGCCCATCTGACTCCAATCTGATTAAGGCCAGTGTGTTTTATCCACAAAACTCTTTTTTGACAAAAACCTGCATTCTAAATATACGTATGCATACTTATCTATAGTCATTATTGTTGATACATATATAATCCGCCTTTACTTATAGGCTATTATAAGAATATTTCTCAATATTGGGGTTAATAGAGTATATCCATTTGTTTATTATGATACTATATGTTGTAGTTTTAAAAGAAAAAAAAAGGTTTGGCAACAGACTGATCAATGCATTTAATTAATTAATGGAATATACTTATTTGGTTTAAACTCTGTTAAGAATTGCAAATGTGAGTTTTATTGTTTGTGCATGGTTTATTCTGATTTGAGCTATGCTGGGGATTCAATATTGAGACTATTTGATGATTTGAGGTGCATGGGTGTGAACATTGGGTGATAAATAGGTGATTGTCTTGCTAGCGAATAGGAACACATCTGATGATAGTGGTCCCTTGTGGGAGCGTGATTACTTTGAGCTTTATATAGGATTGGATTTTCTTTTATTTGCAGGATATTTGAAGAAATTTTACTTAGAATTAGGCAGATTATTTGTGTGTTTAGACCATTTATAGGTGGATTTACTGTTGTGAATTGTTATTACATTAATATGTTTCCGATTTCTTTGAAGTTGGCAAATTTCTTTCATTTTTACTGATGTGGTAAATTAGTGGTTTGAGAAAAAAAAGAGAAAGGGAGAAGTAATTTAAATAGTTTTAAGTAGTTTAATTTTAGTAATTAGTCATAATTCACAATAAGGGAACATAAGGGAGCTGTTATAATGTCGATAAAGGACATTAAAATTTTGAAAGTAATTACCCCTGTTGATGTAGTGCAGAAGAATAATCCTTTGGTTAAAGGCATTGCAAAGATATCGGAGAAATGGCATAAGCGTTGGTCTGAAATTGACCAACCATGGCCAGTGTAGGGGGACCCTTAACCCAGATGTAATTAAAACAATGCAGGTGCTTGTGTCCACGTATAAGGCAGATCAAAAGAAGGGTAAAAAGGGGGGAAAACGTAAAGAAAAGAGAGAAGTAGAGGTTGGTATTCTCCAGTTGTTTGAAAACGAGGGACAGAAACGGATAAAAGCGGCAAAAGATAAGAGAGATAGAGGTGCAGAAGAAATAGGAGAAAATGCAAAGGAAAGAGAAAAATTAGTGGCAGAAATTAAAGTACCATTCTCACATATGGATCCAGTAAAGAGACCCCCACCTTATGAGAAGGAGGTGAAGTTTAAGGAAATCAATCCCCAGCTCCCAGTGATCAGCCAGGAAGGTGAATATTGCATCAGAGATGAGGATGACTGGATAATTGAAACGGGTCAAGTGGAAACAACTATAAAGATGTATCCAAGTTCCAAAGTAAGGAGAAAATGGCACGTTTGGAAACTAAGGGTGAACTGAGGATCAGGAGGATGGAATCTGGAGATGATGGCGATCAGTGACCTGGAAGGGATCATGGGTTAATACGACCCTGCAGTCAGGCGAATATTGGTGAGAGCGGAACAGAGGGGAGATAAAACATGGAGGAAAGAGGACTCAGGAGATGATAGTTCTAACAAGAGCGAGAATGGAGACAGTGATGGAGATTCGGAGAGTGAGGGTCTTTTGTCTTCGAAAGGGTTTTTTCCAGCGGCATCCAGTCCCAGAATAGAAGAGGATAAAAAGAGAGCTTTAAGAGAGGTTGAGAGAAGTATAGATCAATGTCTTTCAGACTTGGATAAATCCATTAAACCAGAAAGCTGAAAAGCACTGGAGAATCAATTAAAGGAGCTGCAAATACAGAAGAAAGAGTTGAGGAAAGGAGGCTCCCAAAAATTGGATGTGAAAAATGCATTACGCACAAGAAAAGGGAAGACACACGAGAAGATGTGTCCAGTGGTCATCCGAGGACAGAGCTTGGAGTACAAGCCTTGGCAGAACACAGATATGTCCGATATACTTGAGAAGTTACCTACTCTTCAGGATGGAGCACATCCGTGGATTTCAAAGTTGGAAGAGATCATGGTGGGAACACAGCCCGCAATAGGAGATATTAAGAGACTTTTGGCTAACCTCCTTGGAGTCCCATGGAAGAGATTCTACAGAACCTGGACTTAATCGATATGTGGGAACTGCTGTGAATGATCCAGAGCTGTTTTCTGCAAATAGAGGACGATTGTGGAGAGCGTTGAGAGATACATTTCCGACAAATGTACATCCTGGTAATATCCTTATTGAGTCACTGGGACCGGAAGAAAACCCGAGGGCCTATGTGTCACGAGCCCATCAAGTGTGGAGAAATGTTACAGGAAATGACACAGATTTGAATCAAATGGAGCAGTCAATTTTGCGAGCCAAGATACAGAAGGGGCTGCCTCTATCAGTGAGGAGTAAACTGGCAGAAGTGGTTGGTCTTGGAAGCATGGCAAAGGGTGTTTATACGGATCACATAGCCCATCAAGTGGAGCTATATAGGAAAAAGGAACATGACCAGAAAGAACAGGACCAAGAAACCCTCAGAAAACTTAATCAAATACAACTGGTGGATAACAAGAAGAAGGAGAAGAAGCAGGCCTTAGTTATACAGAGTCAGTCTCCGCAAAATCAACCATTACCACAACCGCAGTCGAATCAGGTTCAGCCCCAGTCGTTTCAGCCATCGTCGGTGGTTCCAGTTGCTGCCTGCCCACAGCCAACTTTTGGTCAAGCACAGACCTGGAGAGGAAGAGGTTGAGGAAATTTAGGAAGAGGAAGAGGAGGAAGGTTTAATCCAAATTTTCAACAGTCCTTAGAAGTGTATTATAATTGTGGACAGTTTGGCCACTTTGCTCATGAGTGCAACAGACCAGGAGGAAATTTCAGAGGAAATTTCAGAGGAGGCTTCAGGGGCCAACCAAGGCCATTCGGGGGACCGGTGAATCCTTACAGGCGTCCGGAACCAGGATTCTAGAGGTGCCCAGAGGACCCGAGAGGGGGGTGTCAGCTGGTAGCATCAGGGCCGGAGAGAGATCCAACAATAAAGGTGAAGGTAAATAATCGACCATTGGAAGTGATGGCGGATAGCGGAGCTGCTTTCACCTGTATGCTACCTGTATGAAGATGCTATACATCTCCCCATGTCTGGCCAATGGATTCGGACAATTGGGTTTGAGGGAGTGAAACAGCTGATTCCTCTCATGGAATCAATTGAGCTCTGCTATAAAAATATGAAGACTATATTACCTATATTGGTATCAGAACATACACCTATTGCACTTTTGGGAAGAGATGCTTTGTGTAGATTGAACTGTACAATAAAGTGTACACCAGACGGCTGTCTGGTGGAAGTGCCAAATGATATTGTTCACCAATTATTGTTGACAACGGAGACTGAAGCTTCTTCAGTCTTTTGGATTGGAGTGCAGATTAGTGCAGATTTTTTGGAGCCAGCTAAGTTGTGGGAGAAGTTTTTTGTAGCAAACATGCCTGATGCGAAGCTTCCGGAGTATCCATTTCAGTGCACGCTCAAGTATTTCAAGGATGCTACTCAATCAAACTCAGAGGAATGGTTGAATCGTCAACCAAAGCAAGTTCAACTTCGGTTGTGCTGTATAATTTTGGGACCACAAAGAGCAGCTATGAACATAGATTGAGATGATTATTTGGATAAAGAGTTTGACATTGAGAAGAGTGTGCCACATGTGACTTTGTTGGTGGCTGAAGAATATGAGCAGAACCACATAAGAGTAATGATGGCAGAAGCAGAGGAAGCTGTTTTTGAACCGGTGAAAGAGAATCTTGCCATCTGGAGGAGTAAGGATCAGCGATTTATTAAGATTATGATTTCTGCTCAAGGACAGGGACAGCTACAAACTGTGCGGATGACACATGAGTCAATTTGCAGTGTTAAGATGGATTCAGACTCTTTGAAAGAAGAGATGTTGCGACAAGTTCCAGAATGTTTGTGGTCTCGGCATAGTACTGATATTGGACTTGTGAAGTCAGCCCAACCAGTGACAGTTGAACTTCGACCAGGTGTCAAACCTCCTTGGAAGAACCAGTATCCACTGAAAGAAGAGGCAATCCGAGGGATTGAACCAAGATTGAAGGACTTTTGAAAGCAGATGTTTTGAAGATAACACAGAATCCTCAGAGTAACACGTCTTTGTTGCCTGTGAAGAAGCCAGATGATTCTTATCGCCTGGTACATGATTTGAGAGTAGTGAATGAAGTGGTAGCTGATTTTCCAGCAGAATACTTTGTTAGCCCAAATTCCTCCAGATGCGACACATTTCACAGTGTTAGATTTATGTGGTGCATTTTTCAGTGTTCCACTTAGCATAGAAAGTCAGGGTTTATTTGGGTTCACATATAATGGACAGTTCTATGTGTATAAAAGATTACCACAAGGATTTAAACATAGTCCTCATATTTTCAATAAAGTATTGAAGGATGATTTGGCAGGGATAGATCAGCTATTAAAAAGCACTGTAGTACAGTATGTGGATGACATTATTATTTGTTCACCAGATGAGGAAACATGTCATAAGGATTCAATTAAATTGTTACAGATACTGGCAGAAAAGGGACATAAGGTCTCTCTGAAGAAGTTGCAGTACTGTCAGGAGAAGGTAGTTTATTTGGGTCAGACAATAACACAAGGACACAGAAGCATTTCTGATAGTCAGTTAGAAGCTATTCGCAAGGCTCCTAAGCCCAGAACAGTCAGAGAGATGGTATGATATTGCTGGTTATTCTTCAGCATGGGTAGAGGATTATGCTAGTTTAACAGGGCCTTTGAGAGCTATGATTAAAGACACTGGGAATGCTCAACTTCACTGTAACCTTTCCTGGACACAGGATGGCCTTTTGGCATTTGAGACGATTAAACAGAGGTTACAAGAGGCTCCAAGCCAGCGCTTACGAACTACTCTAAGAATTTTTTGTTATATGTGTCCACTTCCACTGGGGGTAAATATGCATGTGCAGTTCTTTGTCAGACAACAGGTACGGGGACAAATCCTCAACCTATTTCTTACTATTCTACTGCTTATTCAGAAGTAGAGCTGGGGCTACCGCTGTGCTACAGAGCACTGGTGGGAGTTTTTTTAATGTATGAGAAGGCATCATCTGTCACAATGGGTTATCCAGTGACAATTCTTACCCATCATAGTCTTAGAAATCTCTTGAATTATGGCAAATACACATTGACTATGCCTAGGCTTAGAGACTATCATAGGCTCTTGGAGCAGGAAGATGTTACCCTAGAAAGGTGTGTCACAGTGAATCCAGCTGAGAATTTGCCAACTCCAGAGGATGGTGAACCACATGATTGTGTTCAAGAAGCAGAGAAATACTCAAGGCTTAGATCAGATTTGCAAGCCCTCCCACTGCGTGAGGTAGACTTGGAGTATTGGACTGATGGGTCCTGTTATCGTGTGGGAGATAAATTGAGTGCTGGTTATGCAGTAGTAAAAGCCCAAGGAACTGAATTTGTCGTTGAGAAGGCTGGAGTAGTACCACAGCCTGCATCTGCACAGCTTGCTGAACTTGTGGGACTAACTGAAGCATGTTTGTTAGCGGAAGGCAAACGAGTGGCAATATATACTGACTCCGCCTATGCTTATAATGTGTATCACTTGTTTGGATCGGTGTGGAAGAACCGAGGGTTTAAGAAAACAGATGGTTCTCCAATACAGCATCACCATCAGATAATGAAATTGTTGCATGCTATGATGAAGCCTAAAGAAATAGCGATAGCTAAGTGCGCAGCACATAAAATGGATGTGTCGAAGGTCACACAAGGGAATAAAGCAGCTGATGAAGCTGCTAAAGTAGTTACAGGAGCCAATAAATTGGGCAAAGTGTTTTTGGTCACTCATAAAGTAAACTTGGAAGACAAAATCACACTTAGGAATGTGATTTTAATGCAGGAAGCTGCTCCTGCAATGGACAAACAGTTGTGGCTAGACCGAGGTGCCACTCGAGATTCTACTGGTCTTTGGAGAAATCATGAGGGGCTGATAGTAGCACCTCCAGACCTGTTAGGTCTGATGATTCAGGAGGCACATGGGTTAGCTCATGTTGCAAAGGGGGAAGTTAGGTGAAAGATTACGAAGGAGTATGGTTTTTGGGCATCATGCTTGCTTGAACAGATTGATTATGTTATCTGCTTGAAAAATAATGTTCGAAGGGGTGTGATGGTTCCTCCTGGTCACATTCCAACTCCGAGGGGTCCTATGCGTGAGTTAGTTGTGGACTTTGTTGACATGATAAAACCAGTTGAAGAGATACGTTAGTTGTTGTGGACAGATTTTCGCGTTGGCATGAGGCTTGTGCGACCAAGCGAAAGGACGCTCAGTCAGTTGCCAAGTTTCTGTGTAGAGAGGTCATAAGCAGGTGGGGACTTCCAGATCGGATATCCTCAGATAATGGGAAAGAGTTTGTGGGTAAGACGATGAAATTGATGTTGCAAAAATTGGGAATTAAACAGCGTCTTCGTGCAGTCTATCATCTGCAAAGTCAAGGGATTTGTGAAAAAATTAATGGTGTTTTGAAAAATCGCATTGTTAAAATCTGTCAGCACACAGGTTTAAATTGGATAGCAGCACTTCCGCTGGCACTAATGGTGTGTCGCTCAAGTGAGCTGTGTGATTTGCATATGACACCTCATGAGTTGGTCACAGGAAGACGAATGCCAACGCCTTGTTTGCGTACAAGTGGAAAGGGTCCAAGTTTAGCCCTTTTGGAAGATGAAATGCGAGCGTACGTTAAATATATGGCTAATTTGCATAAAAGAAAATATACATACGTTTCTGACAGGCAAAGAAAAGAGGAAGTTCAGGAGAGGCTCGATGAGCAAAAGAGGAGCAACGTGCAACCTGGAGACAAGGTGTTCGTGAAGGTGAAAAGAAGGAAGTGGTATAACGAACGCTGTGAAGGACCATTTGAAGTTGTTCGCAGTACTGGAACTGCGGTCCAGGTTAAAGGGTCTCCAACGTGGTATCATTTATCGCACTGTGTTAAAGCGCCGAGGGAAGAGGCACCACGCTTACAGTTTTGTTTAATGACCGGAGGTGGTTGAAAGTTAGGGATGATTGTTCAGTTTTTGTGCGTAATGTTACATGGGAAGATCAAGGGGAATACACATGTACTTATTTTGAGCCTGAGTTTAAATTTGTTCCATTTCAAAATGTGTGGAGAGAGGGTTATATAACTCGTAAGGTAGCAGTTGTGATAGAAGATTTGAGTTCTTCTGGAGTTTTCATGGTTGCTACAAGAGTTCAGGAACGAGTCACCACAGCTGGAGTCCTATCATTGGAGGATAAGTCTAGAAGAGAAGTGGGGTATAGGATTATTTCCATGGTATGGGGTGACATTTTTGGCAGATCACATTGATAATATTACTTACACCGTACAGGGTTTGCAAATGAGACTGTAAGAGGTTTTGAATACTTGTCAAATACTCAAAAGAGTCATAGACTGACATTGCTGAAACATGACATGGCTCTTGATTATCTTTTGGTCAAACAAGGTGGCCTATGTGTGGCTTTGAATTTAACTGGTGATGCCTGTTATACTTTGATTCCTGATAGTTCTGACAATATGACTAGTGTCATAGATGCATTGAAGCATATAAGGGATGCGTTTGGCCCATCGGAAGGAGCTGGATGGTCGGCGAATGCTTGGTTGCAGGAAAAATTAGGACCATTGGGAGCAGTGTTGGTTCAGATTATGGTAGCAGTTCTTATATCATTGAGTGTGATGTTCTGTTGCTGTACATTGGTGTTAACTTTTGCGAAGGCTATGATATTGAGAGGGGTTGGCGTTGTGATGCCTGGAGATCAAGTTCAGATGCCATTACTACTAGGACTGACACAGACGATGACGAGGAAGTGGTGATAGAAGGCGAACTGATGGACAAATATCCATCTATTCTTATTATAGTCTTAACATTTATTTCTGTTACTATTTTGGAATTTAGTAGCCTCTTACTATAGAGTGGGATGATAGCAGGGGGAAATGAAAAAGGTAATTTATAACTTGGAATAATGTGAAAGTATGATACTGTGAATTTCACATTTATTTATAAGGTGTTAATCTGTATTTGATGTTTCAATTTGCACCTGTTGTTTTTGCAAAAGATACTGGTTGGTGGTTTTCTTTTCTTTCCTTCAAGAACAATGTTGGGGGAAGACTGCTGTAAGGGTGGTTGGATCTTCGGGGACCCCAATTTGCATGGACAATAAGACTGGACTGAAGGACTTTGAATAAGGACACTGTGATACAATGCCCAGAGTCAACACATCATCAACACTACACTAAGAGTCGACGCTGCTGAGGAGCTGCAGTGTGATACATTTTTACATCTTCATATATATATTTGCATAGTTATGGATTTTGTATTATTATATCGTAATGTATGATACTGATAGAGGACATTTATAAGGTAGTGATAATCTTAGTAAGACATACTAGTTGGATTGAGTGTTTGAGTTGTTTATTGCATGAGTAGTACTTAAATTTATAACACTTTCTTTGGTTTAAATTGCTTGAAGACTGATGTTTTCTGTTATGGGGTAAGTACATTGGGACCTCAGATGTTTTTTCTTTTTTTGGTGCTTAGGGATATTGGTGTTAGGCAGGGAAAGGTCGACCAGCCTGAATGTGGACATTGTTTTGATTTTATTTTCTGAGGTTTCCATATGTATATCTCTATACAATTTGTCAAAATACCTCCTTTTTAAAGTGGTCTGGAGTACTTTATGTGGTTGCCTAAGGCAGAGGGACCGTGAGAGAATTTTTCCTGTCTAGATTGTTTGATGGATATTTCAGGAATGATAGCTGCCTGACAGGTTTTTTCGCTCTCACACTCCAAAAAGTGGTTGCATTGCTAAGGTTATGCTGTAGGAAGCATGTGTAGATGGAACTGTTATTATGTTAAAACCGCAAACATGTATGTGATACTTTTTTGTTTTTCAAGACTTTGCGGAAGTCTCGAAGGGGGGAAATGTGAGGTGTATTTAAAGGAACATTTTTATAGAAGAAGGTAAAAACACTCTTAACTGCTAGTATAAGTTGAGGTCTGAAGTTCTATGTTTCCTGTGTTTGCAGAGTTTGGAATGTTTAAATTAAGGGGGCCCCCTGATCCAAAGCCCCATAGGGAGTAGGCCTCTCACTTTCTCCCTTCTTCTCTTAGTTCCAAATAGATGAGATCATTTTAATAAGGACCATATGTTCTGTCTCCTTTTTCAACAATAAGCAGCCTATATAAGCCACTGGCTCTAGTGGTCTGGGGGGGACACTTTAGAATTGGCACAGATCCTCTCTCAGGTACTTTATAGTGCTTGATATGATACTGTTTTACTTTGTAATAAACATCTTATACAAGGAAGACAGTGTCAGCGGATTCTCTTTCATCATCTTCACATCATCACTACTTAATAAACAACAATGGTAAAATGGATATAACATGGTAGTGTCTCCCAAGGCAGTCTCATTTTTGTTGAAAGGACAAAATGGCTCTTTTGCTGACTCCTGAGCTAAGCCTACTAGTGAGGGGTGATAAGCGCGTGACCATTTGCTCAAACTGTCCGCGGCTCAGTCAGGATTGCACAATCGCCACTAGCCCAGTTAACAACCACGTTCTGTGGTTCAAATTTTGAGCAGATTGCCTGAAGCCTGTTGCCAAATTGTATTGAAAATGATTGCTATAGCTACACAAAAATTTGTAGGTGCTATAGCTATTAGCTACATTTCATAAAACTGAAGCAGTTACAGCTATTAGCTACAAAAATTTGTAGTTAGCTACAAAAAGTAGCACATTACTTAGCTACTCCCCATCCCTGCCTGATTTGCTGGAATTTTGACACAGACGTTTTACATCAAGCAGATTTGAAACCTGATTTGCGCACACGTACGAGTCTTGAAGGTCAAGAGTACCACTGAACAATTTTTTTTAAAGTTTTGAGTGAAGCCGGAGTGTTTTGCACGTACAAGTTCTGAAGGGGTAAGGCATTGTTGTGTGGATTTTCAAGTTCTGAATAACACCAGAGAGTTTTGTTGAGCAAGGCATTTACCTGCCAGCTTTGTATTGACAAGTGCATTCAAGTTTATTAGCTGTGCGCTCAGAGCACCGCTGTCCTCTCAAACCATAACTTTCCTCTCTCAAACATTTTGGCACAAAATTAACTTCATAGTTTTAAGCTCTGATTTAGCAGCACCTCTCAAACCTGACCTGTAAGGCTTAGCTAAACTAGGGCTGTAACAGAACGTGTATTCTCGCGGAAACCTCGCAGTTCGGTGCACGCAGTCCAATGGAGAATACACGGTATGCGGTAGCTTATAGGTGTGTGTGAAGACTGATGAATGTAATACGCAACTCAAGTTCAGAACCGCGAGTTCCACCTGGACACCATTTCGCCACACTTCCAAAGTGCTCCTGTTAGCTGTGACCTGCACGGTAAGCATGGTCACACGTGCCACGAACGCGTTAGAAGTTGCGCCAGTGCAGAGCAAATGGATCAGTGGTTGCTGGCACGGGAAATCTTATTGCACTGTACTGTGCTTGAAGCACGTATCTGTGTGAAAGTTTAAACACAGCATGTCTAAATATTACTGAACTGTATAAATGTGTTCATACTGAATACAGAATAAGAGTCATTATTATTTTATAATAATTTATTATTTTATAAAAGAACAGTATAGTGAGTAAAAGTGGATAAGCATCTTGTCATAAAAAAGATTGGGAACCCCTGCCTGTAGCCATAAGCTGTGAGCAACATGCCATGCTAAGCTTAGCTCAAGCTGATTAGTGTCTGAAATGGAAATAAAAAGGAACCCTTTTTTGTTGTTTTTTTCCCCCAGCAATACCAAAATCATACCGAACCTTGAGGTCCAAACCGTGGTGTATATTGAACTGTGACTTTAGCGTACCATTACACCCCTAAAATAAAATGTTTACTTTTATATTTTCTCCTGTAGTAATTGTGATTTCTGTTAGCATACTGCTGCTAAAATTGCTTTTATGACTGAAGCCTTAGATAGATATTTTAAAAAATGCATATACATTCATATCAAAAACAGTATTTTCCTCTCATGCCACTAAAACATGCACATATCAGAGAATATGTGGCTAATCTACAAATCACAATGCTACAAATGGGCAATGCATGCATGTGGCAACTGCTATTCATTGAAAAGCTCCTTTGAGGTTGGCCATATCACACTGAAGGTAAGATGCCATTAGCCTACAATGGAAAAATTATGAACCTTTTAGAATTTTAAATATTTCTGCATAAACATGACCTAAAACATAATCAGATATGCACAAGGGGGTCACACCACTGAAAACAAATGTTCACATACATTTGCCACTCACAAATATTCAGGGTGATTTAAAAAGGTCAGACGCCTAGGAACCAATCACATACCAATTGAAAAAGGGGGTCATAGAGTTTCTGATTGTCAGTATGGCAGTGAACCTCCAAAAGCTCAGAGCAAAATAATTTTGAAATCGGATGAATCTTTTTGAATCACCCGGTATAATACTGGATCATTTTCCTCAATAAATAAATGACCAAGTATACTTTTTCATTTGTTCATTGGGGTTCTCTTCATCTACTATAAGACTTGTTTGAAAATGCAGAAATATAGAAAAGTATAAAGAGTTTACAAACTTTGGCTCTGCTGTACACTGTAGGAGTGTTTCTGCACACCGCTCGAATGTTTGTCAACTCAGTTTGAGCTTTTGAACTTTTTTCTTTGAAATTCTACATGTGATGGAGACATGCCTGTTATTACGTGATAAAAGTTTTTGTTATTACTCAAAAAAATTCTGTCCAAATATTTAGCTTTTTTGTCTTGCTTATTGACATTGTGTTTGGTGTGTAATGCCCTTAACTCTGTTTGCAGTCCATGTCACTGTGTTGCACTGCTGAACTTAATGGTGCTAAGTCTGCTTGCCATGCCTTGGTTGTGAATTCTGCACAAGGGGTGGAACATATCTACCTCACATACACTAGCTGTACAAGTTAGCAAAGTCAGTAAAGGAAATTGGAACGTGATGAAGACTTCAGTACTTAATTTTTCTTTTATTACATTTGTAAACTTGTCTAAAATGTTTAAGGGCTACTAATGTTGACAAACCTGCTAAATACACGTGACTGGTGTAGGCAGGACATATGAAGTTGTGACAAACGGTTATGCCTATCAACATTTCCCTGTTCTAATGTTTTTTGTTTGGTTTTCATACAGGATTCTGACAGTGATGAGGCCTGAGCGCAAGTATCTGTTGGGATGCTGACTGTCATCAGTGAAGATGTGCCTTTCTCTCCAAATCATCTCCACCTTGACCCGGTGTCTACTGCCATCATTGTTGAGGGAGGTATTGTAATGGACAATTTACAGAACCTACCTCAAGCAATGTGCCTCTTCTTTGGGCTGGCTTTCAACTTCATTCAAAGAGTGGTGCTTGGCTTCGGAGAGAACAAACTTCCACCTAAACTGCAAACTCTTAAAAATCTCCTGTTGAGTTAGAATGTATAATCAAGATTGATGTTAAGATGGCTCAGTGGATTTATTTTCCGACAGTGTACGTTCATTTACTATATATATTTTTTATTTATTGTATTGCTTGCATATGTGTAAATGTATGAAAATAAGTACATGCACACACTCCAAGTTGTTGGTTTATTAGGTGAACTTACCTTGAACCCACACTCACTGGCCATTTTATCTGAAACACCTGCCATATATGTCCACTATATATGTGTAGCCCGTAGCTGGTGAAGAGATAGATGAAAGCAAAAGATGGGCTACGGTTAGTAATAGTACCTAAAAGTGCACCTGTATTGTAGATTTACCTTATAAAATAGGCAGCAAGTTTATGTACAAGGTAGGTGTTATTGATGGACTGGCAACTCAAAGCGTTTGCTTGTTTGTTTGTTTTTATTTATTCATTTATTTATTTATTGAACACATGGATCACAAAATCACTTTTTTCTTGTGTAAGATGTTGTAGATTTTAATAAAGGGTCATAAAATGAATATGTTTTTGAATTTTTAAAATACAAATTATATAAATATAGTTTCTGAATTATAAAGGGGTAGGCCCAAATACATATATGTGTGTGTGTGTGTAATATTTTAATAACAACTGAGTGAGTGAGGGCTACATATGGGCTAATTTTGATTATTCTGGCTAGGTTCTGGGTGCCAGAACCAAAGACTTGGCCCAGCTCTTGTCCGTCATTCATTTTAGAACTGGCCCGATTCCAGCTGCCAGAGCTGGGCAAGAGATTTCATATCCGGCTAGCCAGAACTGGGCTGGACATGGGCCAGAGGTTTGTGCTGGCTGGGATGGCTGCTCATCAGCAACACCAGCATATGCTGTTTTGGGTGCTGGTCAACCACACCCTGCTCAGGGACCAACTAGACCAGTACAGAAGTCATGCTGATCTGTGCAGTTTTTGTTATAACTGAAGTAGGGCAATTTGGATGCATTAGAAACAGTTACAAGAACAAAACAGGCTCTCGAATGGTGGTTAGAAGAAATTTTAAACATTTTAGTGAACAAGCTTTTCTATCTGACTTAGCAATGAGTGAAATCCACCTAACACTGGAAATTCCAGATGTTGACTTGGCACTAAACCACTTTAGCAAATCATTTCTAACGGTGGTAAACAAACATGCCCCCCACAAAAAGCAAAGAATAAGAGACAGATCAAGTCCCTGGTTCTCTAGTGAAATTTCCTCATTGTTTAAAGCCAGAAATAAAGCTTGGTCCACTGCTAGACGCACGGGAGAGAGAGGCCACTGGCTCACTTTCAGACAACTGAGAAACAGATGTATCTCTGCAGTTAGAAAGGCCAAATCAGATTATTATCTCAGCCTGATGACCAGCTCTACAAACACTCAGAACTTTTGGAAAACTGTTAAATCCCTTAAAAACAATTCCTCTACCCTTCCAAACAGCATTATAGTTGATGATCAGCTGATATCTGATCAGAAGGACATCTGTAGAGCTTTTGTTGTTTATTTAGTGGCGATGGTGTTTAGATGTTGTGAAGAAAAACTCCGCTGATACTGAGTTGCCAGTAAAAGGTTTATTACATAGTAAAACAGTATTATATCAAGCACTATAGAGTACCTGAGAGAGGATCTGTGCCAATTCTAAATGTCCCCTCCCGAACAGACTGACCAACAGCATATATATATGGTTCTTGTTGTTGAAACAGGAGACAGAGCATATGGTTCTTTTTAAAATGATCTCATCTATTTGGACCTAAGAGAAGAAGGGAGAAAGTGAGAGGCCTACTCCCAATGGGAGCAAAGGGCCCCCAACTCACATTCCTAGCCCCTGCACAAACAGAGCACACAGAGAACTTCAGGCCCCAAATTCATGCTGAAAGTGTTTTTACCTTCTTCTATCAAAATGTTCCTTTCTAAATATACTTCATTTTCCCCCCTTCAAGACTTCCTTAAAGTCTCGAAAAACAAAAAAGTAGCTTATACATATTTGTAGTTGTAACTAAATAACAATTCTTCCTATAGCATAACCTTAGCAATGCAACAGCTTTCTGGAGTGTGAGAGCGAAAAAACCTGTCCGGCAGCTATCATTCCTGAAATGTCCCTCAAACAATCTAGACAGGAAAAATTCTCTCACGGCCCCTCTGCCTTAGGCGACCACATAAAATACTCCAGACCACTTCAAAGGGAGGTATTCTGGCAAATTGTATATGGATATGACTTAAGCAAATACATATGGAAACCTCAGAAAATAAAATCAAAACAATGTCCACATTCAGGCTGGTCGACCCATCGGACCTTCCAATGGACCTTTCCCTGCCTAACACCCCTATCCCTAAGCATCCGAAAAAAGAAAAAAACATCTGAGGTCCCAATGTACTTACCCCATAACAGAAAACATCAGTCTTCAAACAATTAAACAAAGAGCATATTATAAATTTAAGTACTACTCATGCAATAAACCACTCAATCTAACTAGTATATCTTACTAAGATTATCACTTCCTTATAAATATCCTCTATCAATATCACCCCTTACCATATATATAACAAAATCCAATACTATGCAAATATATATGAAGACATAAAAATGTATCACACTGCATCTCCTCAGCAGCGTCGACTCCCAGTGTAATGTCGATGATGTGTTGACTCTGGGCATCGTATCACAGTGTCCTTATTCAAAGTCCTTCAGTCCAATCTTATTGTCCATGAACATCGGGGTCCCCAAAGATCCAGCCACTCTTGCAGTGGTCTTCCCCCAACATTGTTCTTGAAGAAAAGAAAGAAAACCACCAACCAATATCTTTTGCAAAAACAACAGATGCAAATTGAAACATCACATATGGGTTAACACCTTATAAATAAATGTGAAATTCACAGTATCATACTTTCACATTATTCTAAGTTATAAATCCCCTTTTTCCTTTCCCCCCGCTATCATCCCACTCTATAGTAAGAGACTACTAAATACCCTAAATAGTAAAAGAAATAAATGTTAAGATTATAATAAGAATAGATATTCAAAATGGATATTTCTCCATCAGTTCACCTTCTATTACCACTTCTTTGTCATCGTCTGTGTTAGTCCTATGTAATAATGGCATCTGAACCTGATCTCCAGGCATCACAACTCCAACCCATCTCAATATCATTGCCTTCGCAAAAGTTAACACCAATGTACAGCAACAGAACATCACACTCAATGATATAAGAACTACTACCATAATCTGAACCAACACTGCTCCCAATGGTCCTAATTTTTCCTGCAACCAAGCATTCGCCGACCATCCAGCTCCTAGTCATATTGTCAGAACTATCCGGAATCAAAGTATAACAAGCATCACCAGTTAAGTTTAGAGCCACACATAGGCCCCCTTGTTTGACCAAAAGATAATCAAGAGCCATGTCATGTTTCAGCAACGTCAGTCTGTGACTCTTTTAAGTATTTGACAAGTATTCAAAACCTCTTATAGTCTCATTTGCAAAACCCTGTAGGGTGTAGGTAATATTATCAATGTGATCTGCCAAAAATGTCACCCCATACCATGGAAATAATCCTATACCCCACTTCTCTCCTAGGCTTATCCTCCAATGATAGGACTCTAGATTATGAAATTGTGCTAGTTCCCTCTTCTTCCTACTTCCAGAAATAGCCTCAGATTGAACCTCATCAGAAACTTTTCCCTTCTGGACAGTAAAAACCTCATACGGCAGCTTCAACATTGCCATATAACAGCATCCTATCCACCCATACGGTAGAAATATATATGCCTTATCACCACAAACCCACCAAATATCCTTAAAATTCCCTATAGTTACATTTCCAGGCAACTTTTGGTTCCGCACCATCAAAATTCTACTCAGTTTGCGATGTGGTACCTGAAAAGTCACTTTATACAAGTCATTCATAGCCTCATATTTACGCTCACCCAAGTCCATAATATAGTTGTTACAGTCTGATATCCCCATAAACTTTCCAGGCCCCTTATGAGTATCATCTGAACAAAAACAGTCTTTAGCCCCCACAAATTTCACTTCCAACGGATCAGGGACCGCTGTTATCATATTTTCATGCTGATCAAGTAAATTCACATATGGTAACTCTCCCAACCAAGAACAATTATGTTTAGGTCTAAACAGATGCACTGACAGAGCCATCACCTTATCTTCTGCTGCTTGCTGCTGATATAACAGCCACGATAATGCATATGATTGACATTTAGCACTTAATGGTTCTGGTACTGTCTCTAAAATTGAAGGCCATGTGCCTGGTGTTGGAACTTTCACCACACATGGACAATTCAGCTTCCTAACCGATCTTACAGAATGAGTTAACTGCTGGAACCATAAGTTCCTACCTGCCCATGGGTCTGCGATTTGTAACACCGAAGAATCAAATCCATATGCCTTCCACTTAGTTTCTCTCTTCTGTAATACACGATAATGGTTAGTCATGTCCTCTGGTGTCCAGTCCCAGTCAAAAAACCCCTCTTCCTCGTCTAAAATAGTCCTCTGAGCTGTCACAGATGAATCTGCATCATGCTCTTCCACCTTCTGTTCTCTAGGTTCCAAAATCTCCTTACTACTATTCACACTAAGCTCTATTTTTAGCATAGGTTTCTGAGTTATATTTACTACTTCTTCAAAGTTCAAAGATGTCATACCAGGTGTCTGTGTTATATTTACAACTTTCCTAGGTGACAGAGATGTCGTCACTGTTTTATTAGCATAGGTTGCCCTTAGCCCAACCTCACTTGTAATATTTCCCCCAGTAACAAAAGTAGAAATTGGCATCTTCTCTGTAGTAGCATTCATCCCCTTCAAAATCGTAGCTAAAGTAATAGCCTGAATTGATGTATTAACATTCTTAGTTGTTTCCGGAGCTAAAGTAGTAAGCTTCCTCGACGTAATATTCACTCTTGGAGTGGTTGCTGTGGTGACTCTTCTAGCCACCCTGAAAATTCCAGAAGAACTCAAGTCTTCTATCACAACCACTACCTTACGTGTTATATACCCCTCTCTCCACACATTTTGAAATAGAACAAATTTCAACTCTGGCTCAAAATAAGTACATGTGTATTCCCCTTGATCTTCCCATGTTACATTACGCGCTAAAAGTGAACAATCATCCCTAACTTTTAACCACCTCCAGTCATTAAACAACAGATACTTCCTCTGATCATGAGGCACCATATCAACTTCAGGTCCTGTTAACAGCACATCTTCACCACGACTATTTTTCCACATAGGAGGATTATTACCACCAACATTAAATCTTCCACATCTACAGGGGAGAGAAACCGCTCTTCCTAACTTAGCTCTGACTACTGTCTTTAAAGGGGTTGATGTCGTCGCAATCATTTGAGGCGCCAACGTTATTAACTGTGACATATTTATACCTTCAGTAACCTTCAATGCTAAAAAAGTAGAATTCCCTAAGGTCTTTTAAGCCCTAGTCCTCGTAACGTTTTGGTCTGACCCTTTTCCGAACTGGTCTTGGACTTCGTCGTCTAACTGTATCTCTGATTTCTCCCGCAGCGGAATCACAGTCCTTTGAAACCTTTGGCGCTTCGCTCTCCACTGAAATAGGCTCTGCTGTTTCTGGGACATGTTGAAAATCAATGTCACCAAATCTTCTTTCCTGTCCATTAATTGCAGAGTCATTTCTGGCATCATCAGAAAAGTACATAGAATCATCAACGTTGTCAACAACCTGGACACCCTCCTCTTCTGGATTTTGACTCTGGAGATCTGTATGCATCTCTTCTTCTTCTGCATGTTCTTCCACATTTTCTCCTGGCTCTCTTGAGCCTTCAACATCTCTTCCCTGTAAGCGTGGCGCCTCTTCCCTTGGCGCTTTAGCACAATGCGATAAATGATACCACGTTGGAGACCCTTTAACCTGGACCGCCGTTCCCGTACTGCGAACAACTTCAAATGGTCCTTCACGGCGTTCATTATACCACTTCCTTCTAAACACCTTCACGAACACCTTGTCTCCAGGTTGCACTGTGCTTCTCTTTTGCTCATCAAGCCTCTTCTGAGCTTCCTCTTTTCTTTGCCTGTCAGAAACGTACGTATATATTCTTTTATGCAAATTAGCCATATATTTAACCTACGCTCGCATTTCATCTTCCAAAAGGGCTACGCTTGGACCCTTTCCACTTGTACGCAAACAAGGCGTTGGCATTCGTCTTCCTGTGACCAACTCATGAGGTGTCATATGCAAATCACGCAGCTCACTTGAGCGACACACCATTAGCGCCAGTGGAAGTGCCGCTACCCAATTTAAACCTGTGTGCTGGCAGATTTTAACAATGCGATTTTTCAGAACACCATTCATTTTTTCACAAATCCCTTGACTTTGCGGATGATAGACTGCACCAAGACGCTGTTTAATTCCCAATTTTTGCAAAATCAATTTCATCGTCTTATCCACAAACTCTTTCCCATTATCTGAGGATATCCGATCTGGAAGTCCCCACCTGCTTATGACCTCTCTACACAGAAACTTGGCAACTGACTGAGCGTCCTTTCACTTGGTCGGGCACGCCTCAGGCCAACGCGAAAATCTGTCCACAACAACTGGCATGTATCTCTTACCTTCAACTGGTTTTATCATGTCAACAAAGTCCACAACTAACTCACGCATAGGACCCCTCGGAGTTGGAATGTGACCAGGAGGAACCATCACACCCCTTCGAACATTATTTTTCAAGCAGATAGTGCATCTGCCTGTAACATAATCAATCTGTTCAAGCAAGCATGATGCCCAAAACCCATACTCCTTTGTAATCTTTCGTCTGACTTCCCCCCTTGCAACATGAGCTAGCCCATGCGCCTCCTGAATCATCAGACCTAACAGGTCTGGAGGTGCTACTATCAGCCCCTCATGATTTCTCCAAAGACCAGTAGAATCTTGAGTGGCACCTCGGTCTAGCCACAACTGTTTATCCATTGCAAGAGCAGCTTTCTGCATTAAAATCACATCCCTAAGTGTGATTTTGTCTTCCACGTCTACTTCATGAGTGACCAAAAACACTTTGCCCAATTTATCAGCTCCTGCAACTGCTTTGGCAGCTTCATCAGCTGCTTTATTCCCTTGTGTGACCTTCGACACATCCATTTTATGTGCTGCGCACTTAGCTATTGCTATTTCTTTAGGCTTCATCATAGCCTGCAACAATTTCATTATCTGATGGTGATGCTGTATTGGAGAACCATCCGTTTTCTTAAACCCTCGGTTCTTCCACACTGCTCCAAATAAATGACACACATTGTGAGCGTAGGCGGAGTCACAATATATGTTTACACGCTTACCTTCCGCTAACAAACATGCTTCAGTTAATCCCACAAGTTCAGCAAGCTGTGCGGATGCAGGCTGTGGTACTACTCCAGCCTTCTCAACGACAAATTCAGTCCCTTGGGCTTTTACTACTGCATAACCAGCACTCAATTTATCTCCCACACGATAACAGGACCCATCAGTCCAATACTCCAAGTCCGCCTCACGCAATGGGAGGGCTTGCAAATCTGATCTAAGCTTCGAGTATTTCTCTGCTTCTTGAACACAATCATGTGGTTCACCATCCTCTGGAGTTGGCAAATTCTCAGCTGGATTCACTGTGACACACCTTGCTAGGGTAACATCTTCCTGCTCCAAGAGCCTATGATAGTCTCTAAGTCTAGACATAGTCAATGTGTATTTGCCATAATTCAAGAGATTTCTAAGACTATGATGGGTAAGAATTGTCACTGGATAGCCCATTGTGACAGACGATGCCTTCTCATACATTAAAAAAACTCCAACCTCTGTTTGATCGTCTCAAATGCCAAAAGGCCATCCTGTGTCCAAGAAAGGTTACAATGAAGTTGAGCATTCCCAGTATCTTTAATCATAGCTCTCAACGTCCCTGTTAAACTAGCATAATCCTCTACCCATGCTGAAGAATAACCAGCAATACCAAGAAATGTCATCATCTCTCTGACTGTTCTGGGTTTAGGAGCCTTGCGAATAGCTTCCAACTGACTATCAGAAATGTTTCTGTGTCCCTGCATTATTGTCTGACCCAAATAAACTACTTTCTCCTGACAGTACTGCAACTTCTTCAGAGAGACCTTGTGTCCCTTTTCTGCCAATATCTGTAACAATTTAATTGAATCCTTATGACATGTTTCCTCATCTGGTGAACAAATAATAATGTCATCCACATACTGTACTGCTGTACTTTTTAATAGCTGATCTATCCCTACCAAATCATCCTTCAATACTTTATTGAAAATATGAGGACTATGTTTAAATCCCTGTGGTAATCTCTTATACTCATAGAACTGTCCATTGTATGTAAACCCAAATAAACTCTGACTTTCTATGCTAAGTGGAACACTAAAATATGCACCACATAAATCTAACACTGTGAAATGTGTCGCATCTGGAGGAATTTGGGCTAACAAAGTATGCGGAGCCAGCACTTCTGCTGGAAAATCAGCTACCACTTCATTAACTGCTCTCAAATCATGTACCAGGCGATACGAGTCATCCGGCTTCTTCACAGGCAGCAAAGGCGTGTTACTCTGAGGATTCTGTGTTATCTTTAAAACATCTGCTTTCACAAGTCCTTCAATCTGTGGTTCAATCCCTCGGATTGCCTCTTCTTTCAGTGGATACTGGTTCTTCCAAGGAGGTTTGACTCCTGGTCGAAGTTCAACTTTCACTGGTTGGGCTGACTTCACAAGTCCAATATCAGTACTATGCCGCGACCACAAACATTCTGGAACTTGTCGCAACATCTCTTCTTTCAAAGAGTCTGAATCCATCTTAACACTGCAAATTGACTCATGTGTCATCCGCACAGTTTGTGGCTGTCCCTGTCCTTGAGCAGTAATCATAATCTTAATAAACCGCTGATCCTTACTCCTCCAGATGGCAAGATTCTCTTTCACTGGTTCAAAAACAGCTTCCTCTGCTTCTACCATCATTTCTCCTATGTGGTTCTGCTCATATTCTTCAGCCACCAACAAAGTCACATGTGGCACACTCTTCTCAATGTCAAACTCTTTATCCAAATAATCATCTTTATCTATCTTCATAGCTGCTCCTTGTGGTCCCAAAATTATGCAGCACGACCGAAGTTGAACTTGCTTTGGTTGACGATTCAACCATTCCTCCGAGTTTGATTGAGCTGCATCCTTGAAATACTTGAGCGTGCAATAAAATGGATACTCTGGAAGCTTCGCATCAGGCATGTTCGCTACAAGAAACTTCCCCCACAACTTAGCTGGCTCCAAAAAATCTGCACTAAAATTTCCAATCCAAAATACTGAAGAAGCTTCAGTCGCCGTTGTCATCAATAATTGGTGAGCAATATCATTTGGCACTTCCACCAGACAGCCGTCAGGTGTACACTTTATTGTACAGTTCAATCTACACAAAGCATCTCTTCCCAAAAGTGCAATAGGTGTATGTTCTGATACCAGTATAGGTAAAGTTGTCTTCATATCTTTATAGCAGAGCTCAATTGGTTCTGTGAGAGGAATCAGCTGTTTCACTCCCTCAAACCCGATTGTCCGAATCCATTGGCCAGACATGGGGAGATGTATAGCTTCTTCAGGCCGAATACAGGTGAAAGCAGCTCCGCTATCCACCATCACTTCCAATGGTCGATTATTTACCTTCACCTTTATTGTTGGATCTCTCTCTGGCCCTGATGCTACCAGCTGACACCCCCCTCTCGGGTCCTCTGGGCACCTCTAGAATCCTGGTTCCGGACCCCTATAAGGGTTAACCGGTCCCCCAAATGGCCTTGGTTGGCCCCTGAAGCCTCCTCTGAAATTTCCTCTGAAATTTCCTCCTGGTCTGTTGCACTCACGAGCAAAATGGCCAAACTGTCCACAATTATAACACACTTCTAAGGACTGTTGAAAATTTGGATTAAACCTTCCTCCTCTTCCTCTTCCTAAATTTTCTCGACCTCTTCCTCTCCAGGTCTGCGCTTGACCCAAAGTTGGCTGTGGGCAGGCAGCCACTGGAACCACCAACGATGGCTGAAACGACTGGGGCTGAACCTGATTCGACTGCGGTTGTGGCAATGGTTGATTTTGCGGAGACTGACTCTGTATAACCAAGGCCTGCTTCTTCTCTTTCTTCTTGTTATCCACCAGTTGTATTTGATTAAGTTTTCTGAGGGTTTCTTGGTCCTGTTCTTTCTGGTCATGTTCCTTTTTCCTATATAGCTCCACTTGATGGGCTATGTGATCCGTATAAACACCCTTTGCCATACTTCCAAGACCAACCACCTCTGCCAGTTTACTCCTCACTGGTAGAGGCAGCCCCTTCTGTATTTTGGCTCGCAAAATTGACTGCTCCATTTGATTCAAATCTGGGTCATTTCCTGTAACATTTCTCCACACTTGATGGGCTCTTGACACATAGGCCCTCAGGTTTTCTTCCTGTCCCAGTGGCTCAATAAGAATATTATCAGGATGTACATTTGTCGGAAATGTGTCTCTCAGCGCTCTCCATACTCGACCTCTAATTGCAGAAAACAGCTCCGGATCATTCACAGCAGTTCCCACATATCGATTAAGTCCAGGTTCTGTAGAATCTCTTCCATGGGACTCCAAGGAGATTAGCCAAAAGTCTCTTAATATCTCCTATTGCGGGCTGTGTTCCCACCATGATCTCTTCCAACTTCGAAATCCAAGGATGTGCTCCATCCTGAAGAGTAGGTAACTTCTCAAGTATATCTGACATATCTGTGTTTTGCCAAGGCTTGTATTCCAAGCTCTGTCCTCGGATGACCACTGGATCTTCTCGTGTGTCTTCCCTTTTCTTGTGCGTAATGCATTTTTCACATCCAATTTTTGGGAGCCTCCTTTCCGCAACTCTTTCTTCTGAATTTGCAGCTCCTTTAATTGATTCTCCAGAGCTTTTCGGCTTTCTGGTTTAATGGATTTATCCAAGTACGAAAGGCATTGATCTATACTTCTCTCAACATCTCTTAAAGCTCTCTTTTTATCCTCTCCTATTCTGGTACTAGATGCCGCTGGAAAAAACCCTTTCGAAGACAAAAGACCCTCACTCTCTGAGTCTTCATCACTGTCTCCATTCTCGCTCTCGTTAGAACTATCATCTCCTAAGTCCTCTTTCCTCCATGTTTTATCTCCCCTCCGTTCCGCTCTCATCAATATTCGCCTGACTGCAGGATCATATCCACCCATGATCCCTTCCAGGTCACTTTGATCGCCATCATCTCCAGATTCCATCCTCCTGATCCTCAGTTCACCCTTAGTTTCCAACCATGCCATTTTCTTCTTACTTTTGGAACTTGGATACATCTTTATAGTTGTTTCCGCTTGACCTGTTTCAATTATCCGGTCATCCTCATCTCTGATGCGATATTCACCTTCCTGGCTGATCAATGGGAGCTGGGGATAGATTTCCTTAAACTTCACCTCCTTCTCATAAGGTGGGGGTCTCTTTACTGGATCCATATGTGAGAAAGGTGCTTTAATTTCTGCCATTAATTTTTCTCTTTCCTTTACATTTTCTCCTATTTCTTCTGCACCTCTATCTCTCTTATCTTTTGCTGCTTTTATCCTTTTCTGTCCCTCGTTTTCAAACAACTGGAGAATACCAAGCTCTACTTGTCTCTTTTCTTTACGTTTTTCCCCCTTTTTACCCTTCTTTTGATCTACCTTATACGTGGACACAGGCACCTGCATTGTTTTAATTACATCTGGGTTAAGGGTCCCCTCCACTGGCCATGGTTGGTAAATTTCAGACCAACGCTTATGCCATTTCTCCGATATCTTTGCAATGCCTTTAACTAAAGGATTATTCTTCTGCACTACATCAACAGGTGTGATTACTTTCGAAATTTTAATGTCCTTTGTTGACATTGTAACTACTCCCTTATGTTCCCTTATTGTGAATTACGACTATTTACTAAAATTAAAATTACTTCTCCCTTTCTCTCGGAAACATTAATGTAATTAGCAATTCACTTCAATAAATCCACCTATAATATGGACCAAACACACAAATAATCTGCCTAATTCTAAATAAAATCTCTTCAAATATCCAGCAAATTAAAAATCTAATCCTATATAAAGCTCAAAGTAATCACACACCCACAAGGGACCAGCTATCACCAGATGTGTTCCTATTTGCAACAAGACAATCACCTATTTATCACCCAATGTTCAAACCCCTGCACCTTAAATCATCAAATAGTCACAATATTGAATCCCCCATGCCGCTCAAATCAGAATAAACCATGCACAAACAATAAAACTCATATTTGCCATTCTTAACAGAGTTTGAACCAACTAAGTATGTTGCCTTAATTAATTAAATGCATTGAACAGTCAGTCTGTTGCCAAACCTCTCTTTTTCTCTTAAACTACAGCCCATAGTATCATGTAAACAAATAGTTATACTCTTTAACCCCCAAATAGAGAAATATTCTTGTAATAGCCTATAAATGAAGCAAATTGTATATATATCAACAATAATGACTATAAGTAAGTATACATACATATATTTAAAATGCAGGTATTTGTCAAAAAGAGTTTTGTGGATAAAACACACTGGCCTTAATCAGATTGGAGCCAGATGGGCATGAGGTCAATCCGTGTCAGCACTGGAGCTGCTGGGCTCCCCCCTCTTCTCTTTCTCTCTGTCCCCTCCAATCCTCACACACCATAGGTGGACAAAGGAAAAAACAGATCAGAATCAAGTATCAAATGAACCCACTAGGTATTATGGACCACACAAAAAAAATCCAATATGATTTACGTCCATTATCTGCCCGCTTTTAGGTCATTTTTATCTATAACAAATGTTTTCCTCCTTTAAACACCAAATTATCATCAAAAAAGACATTTCAGTTTATTTCACTCTAATAACACCTCACATACTCATTCAATTTTCTTCACCCACACACACAAACATCCTCACTGGTCTCTCCACTCATCTCCAAATTATAAACGTCCTTCTTGGGGGCTCATGAAGCTTATTATTATCAAGTCCCCTGAATGAGGCTCATGGATACTAATTTATAAAAGTCCTCTTATTCTTTATGAGGCTCATAATACTTAACTTTATCTTAAATCTTAAATCTAACAATGTCCCCCAGGAAAGCTCATGGTATTAACGATATCAGAGAAATGCCCTCTCATAGAGGTTCATATTTTTTTTTTTTTACAAATTATCATTTATATATCCTTAAAGCCAGTGACACAGCTGGAGCACCTCCAAGTCAAGCACCACGCACACACATACACACACACGCATACGGAGAAGCCAGCTCCGCACACACCCAGTAAGGGGGGGGGCAATCCCCCTCACACAGAAGCACACAGCTCTCTCACAGACACAGAAGACAAAGAACAACATTTATCCTATAGCATGCTTTTTCCTGCTGCTCCTTTTTCTCTTTTTCTTCTAAATTTATGCTACCTTTATGAAGTGTGAATATTCAATAAAAAGCTGCTTCAGACGCTGTTTGTCAACTAGTGTTCGAGTGGGAACTTTATAATTGAATTTTCCCTTCCACACCTCCAGTTCCTTAGAACTGACCCAGAAATTCACCTAGTGATTTTCCAGGATTTTAGGCCCGTGTAAAACCGCCTCCCAGAGGGCTTTGGTCCAAATCTGCGGCTCCTTTTCACTTTTAACTCTTATCATCTCTATTCTCTTCCCTTTTCTTATTTCTCTTTTCACTCATATCATCACTATGCTCTTTAACTTCTTTTATTCTCTTTAACTCTTATCCTTTATATTCTTTTTAACTCTTCACGTCTCTTCTCTATTTTCTTTAACTTCTTTTTTTCCAGTAAACTATTTTCCTCTTAATCTAATTCCCCAGGGCCCTGGGCTGTTACTTTTCACTTTTGTCCCTTTTTATTTTCTAACCTGATCCGACTATTTCTCTAAGCCAACTTTCACGCAGTGACTAATATACACATGTCTTACCGTTAAGAAGATAAGGGCCCAACCTTCATTAATCTTGCATGGTGTTAATTAGCTCACTTTATCGTTACTAATTAGGCTATTCTACACTTTTGCATCAGCTTTCCTTTTCACTATTATACTCCCCCCTTTTATTGCAGCGTGCACAACGCAATAAACCCCAATTTAGAACAAAGAAGCACTCCAAACATCAACACAGCATCGCTCCCACACACAGTCCTTACGGTGCAGCTAGACAGCAAACATCCAACAGCCTCAACGAAAAAACCAGCGCTCACCTGAATAGCCGGCCTGGAGCGGGAGTCAGTGCGCTAAGGCTGTCGGCGATGCAGCCAGCCACAACACCTCCGAAGTTTGTGACGCCAAATTCTTGTTGTTTATTTAGTGGCGATGGTGTTTAGATGTTGTGAAGAAAAACTCCGCCGATATTGAGTTGCCAGTAAAAGGTTTATTACATAGTAAAACAGTATCATATCAAGCACTATAGAGTACCTGAGAGAGGATCTGTGCCAATTCTAAATGTCCCCTCCCGAACAGACTGACCAACAGCATATATATATGGTTCTTGTTGTTGAAACAGGAGACAGAGCATATGGTTCTTTTTAAAATGATCTCATCTATTTGGACCTAAGAGAAGAAGGGAGAAAGTGAGAGGCCTACTCCCAATGGGAGCAAAGGGCCCCCAACTCACATTCCTAGCCCCTGCACAAACAGAGCACACAGAGAACTTCAGGCCCCAAATTCATGCTGAAAGTGTTTTTACCTTCTTCTATCAAAATGTTCCTTTCTAAATATACTTCACTTTTAACACATATTTTGCTTCAGCTGGCCACATTTTTGAAAATACAGACTCGAATCTGCAGTTAAATAAAATTGACAACAACTCTACTGCTACACAGAGCCATGGTCTCTTCACACTCCAGCCCTTCTCTCCAATCATAGTAGCTAAATTTCTTACTACTATTAATCCACGAAAAACTACAGGTGAAGATGAGCTGGACCCTTACCTCCTGTGTTTAGCAGCCCCAATTATTTTAGAATACATAACATATATTTTTAATCTCTCTCTTTTATCATGCAGAATTCCCAGGATCTGGAAAATAGCTCATGTAACTCCACTGCATAAAGGAGGTGAGGCAGCAGATGTAAATATCTACAGACCAATCTCAAAATTGTCCTGTTTAGCTAAAATTTTAGAACTTCTAATAAATAGTCAACTTAAATCATTTCTGCACGACAATTCTGTCCTGTTTAACTATCAGTCTGGCTTTAGAGAAAGACACAGCACGATCTCTGCTACCACACTTGTTTTAAATGATCTCTATATGGCCATAGACAGGAAAAAACATTGTGCTGCCATCTTTATTGATTTATCAAATGCGTTTGATACAGTTGATTACACTCTTCTTTTAAGGAACTTACAAAAGATTGGCTTTGATACAAATGCACTAAAATGGACCCAAAATTACCTTTCAGACAGACAACAATGTGTAGCACTGAGTAATTACAAACCAGATTTCTTGAGTATATCCAAAGGAGTACCACAAGGTTCAATTTTGGGTCCAGTTTTATTCAATATATATGTTAATGAACTTGCTGCCTCCGCCTCAGACTGCAAAGTACACCTGTATGCAGATGACACGGTTTTATACTGTTCAGCTGACTCTGTTTATGCTGCAATAAGAAAACTGCAATGCTCATTTAATACTCTACAGGTTGCTTTGTATAAACACAAACTAGTTTTAAATGCTAAAAAAACTAAGTTCATGCTATTTTCCAGATCTACTAATAGTGATTTTAATTCTGTAAATATCACTACCCTGACAGGATCCAACATCGAGAGAGTCACAGAATATAAATACCTTGGCATATGGCTGGATGATGAACTCACTTTTAAACCCCATATTAATAAATTGGTTAGCAAATGTAGGCAGAAGCTCGGTTTTCTATATAGAAATAAATCCTGTTTCCCCGTGTATGCTAGAAAAAGAATTGTTGAGGCAACCTTACTATCTGTCATGGACTACGGTGATGTAATTTACAAACACGCATCTGCCAGCTCCCTCAAACCACTGGACTCAGTCTATCACTCTGCACTGAGGTTCATCACTGCAGACTGTATGAAAAAGTTGGTTGGCCCTCACTAGCTACACGGTGGGAAACACACTGGTTTATTTTTATTCATAAAACACTCTCCGGCCATTTGCCAGAATATATTACTTCAGTGATATCTGTAAATAATGGTATTTATCAGACTCGCTCCCGTGGCTGGATCACATGCCAGGTACCAAGGGTTTTTACTGAACTGGGAAAATCTGCTTTTAGTTACAGTGCACCAGTGAGCTGGAACTCACTACAGGAAACACTAAAGCTCAGCTCGCTGGCATTTGTGATGTCAGACATTGATATTGGATCAGAGGATCTAGCTTGCACATAAGTGTAGGTTTTATAATGAAGTGGCCAGTCAGTATACATACATACATACATACTCACAAATACAAGCAAAATCCTAACATTTTACAATTCTGTTAAAACATAAAACTCATGTTTTAATGAATTGTCAATCTGTATACTTTCTCTGACTTCATGTGATGAAATGGAACAAATACCCCAATAGTTATCTCAGTATTTGGATACTGGCAGCTCTGATAGCTAACTGAGTACTTGACCACACACTATACAAATATGAGACAGATTTCTCTCCCCATACATTTTATTTTTGTTCAGTTACATCTAAGCATTCAGAATTTGGACCAACTTTCATAGCGTGGGTTGTGGGCCTAATATTTACAGAATCCATCATACAGTAGATTAATTATATATCATATCCATATAATCCATATTTACTTGGAGGCAGTTCTTCTGTTTAAGATGTAGCTTGCTGGTAAATGTTTTTATATAAAAATATATATAGGAAAACATTTGAGTCAAATGAAACACCCAAAAATACCAAATCATACATCCTGCAAAACATTTAAACCACTCCATCAATGTATGATGTCAAATTCTGCTACAGATATAAAGTACATTTTAAATTTGTTGTTGAAAAAAATGTTAACCCTATAAAAGTATTAAAGTGAACACAAAATTGTTTCAGTCTGGGAGAAAGTAAATGAAGGAAGACTGTTTTCACTATAATTAATAAATACCCCTTTCCACATTCATTATAGCACATTAACTATTTGGCGACTTATCATTTACACCAACCTTTACAACCTTTACCAACATTTACACACTCAACTATCACTCTTGCACTCGCACGTTAGGGAGCAGGAAGTTCTAAATGTGTATCAAACATACAAATCTGTTTTATCAGGTTACAGAGGCCATGTAAAAAAAAAACAAAACAAAAAAAAAAAGACAAAAACATATGTATCATGGGATGGATCTCTGAACAGCAACAAGTCTGAAACCAGTTGGCCTCTGTGTCTTTTCTAAACATTGAGTGATGAAGCACCAGCTCTCATGATGATGTTCAACTCATCCATGAGCCTCTTAAAAATACAGAGACTTCAGTGAAATGTAAAATTGCAGGACTAGTAAGTGTTTTGGCCAGTAAAGAAAGTTGTTAATGAGGTCTGAATGTAGTGGTAGGTTTGGCTCTGATGTCTCATGTGCGTCGTGTCTTCGGCCTCTTGGTCGGACGCTTGGCCTCATCCGTAGCGAGACTGTCCCCACTGGTCTGGGCCAGGCCGCGGACCCCCTGGATGCGACTGAGCAGCTGAAGGAAGAGTGGGATCACCTGAAGACCACCAAACACACACCATTACTATCCAAGTCATAATATGTAACTGTCTTTGAAGTGATTTATATAAATAATGAACCACTTAATTTTCCTTTTTATAAGCGTTTGTAAAGTTCACAAAAAGGCAGTTTTTACTTTCAAATATATTACAACTGAATACCAGTCCATAGGTACACCTACTTGTTACTAGTTATTATTTCAATATTACAACTCCAACTCAATATTTCATTACATGTATTCTGGTATTTAAGACAGTTACTACAGCAAAATGTGGGTTTTCTTAAGGAAAGATTCTTAAATCGCCTGGACACCGTTTTAATGCACTGATGCACTGATGTTTTTTGCATTTTCTATTGTGTTTTTCTGTAAATACGACGGGGGATAGTGTACATCTAAGCGTGAGTGGTACCATAAATCTAAACATTACAAAGAAACCCTGCCACTTCATTCGATGGTGATGCAAGCTATTCTAAAAAGATGTGGAATAGAAAACAGTACCCTTTCATGGTTATACACTGCCAGTAACAACAGCAAAGTTAAAGGCAGTGCTATGTAAGATCCTTGAGCAACCTCTTGATCAGGCAGTTTTCTCTGCGGAGGAGAAAAGAAAGGTCATTCACAACATACTCTGTACAGAAAGAGTCCAGCTTTTTGTCTGATTACATCTGGGCATCTCACATGTACTTACAACAGGGTTAAAAGAGAGCGTGACGTGTTTATGGTAGCCAGAAGATGTGAAGGAAACCTGAGGGAGTTTAAAGTCATACTGGGAGCGAGAGAGAGTGGTGTCCAGCATCAAAACGTAGCTCTGTGAGAAAAAGACAAATAATAAATGCATATAAAATAGAACAAACAAATTTGTTCCTGAACTGGTGATTAACTCTGAGGTTGGCCTTACCTCTCCATCACGTGGGAGTGGGGAGAAGTGGAAGAAAAGTGACTGGCCCAGAGACACACTTTGGAAAGGACTATCGAGGTTGTCACTTTTGTAGAGCTTGACCTATGGAGAGAGAGCTGTCCATAAAACTGTCCTCAATAGGAGACTGTATGTTACTGTTCTTAACAAGTAGGCTTACCCAGAGAGTTGGCAGATGCTCAGGTGAGGTAATGATGTTGCCACTCAGGTCAAACTGATTGATTTGTCTGAAGGCGATGATGTTGACTCCGTCTATATCACTGCTGCCCACCTAAAACACAAATAAACAAAAAAGATGTAGTCTTTAGTTAAAATAAAGGTTTGAAGGAATGCTATTTTAACGGTCCAAAGTAGCTCCATGATATTCACTGTCTTACACTGTAACCCTGATGTTAACCTCAACTCAAACCCAGTTGAATTTCTGGCTGCTGCTGACTCTTACCTCTATGGTTCTCTGCTGAGGCAGTGCTCTCTCTATGTGGTCATTGCCCTCTCCTCTCAGCTGAATGATGTAAGTACACCCAGGCTGTAGGGAGGGGGGGGAAAATGGACAAAAAAGACCAAATTAACACAATAACAGTGCATGTAATCATAGCTTATAATGTTTATGTGAGCAGGCCACCAACTGTGTCCATAACCAGTCTTACCAGCAAGCCTCGGAGTCTGAAGCGACCTCCCTCATCAGTGACCGTGTCCTCACTGTACATGCTGCACTCCCCCTGCCCCACTGCCTCTACAGCCACGCCTTGCTCAGCATCGCCACCAAGAGACTGCACTGTGCCATAGCAACTGCAAACACAATTTAGATTGAAGTGATACAATAAATGAATGCTGCAACGGTCAATGACCTTAACATTGAGATAGCAGTTAAATTACTTAATCTTTGGTGAGGCTTTTCTGGCATTCTGTACCTGTATGCGGTTTTAAACCCAGTGATGGCGATGCGGAGATTCTGGCCCTCCTCAACTGAGATCATTTGTGCTGAGGGCTCGAAGCGGAACTCCTTCATCATGGGTTTAAAGTAGTACTGACCAGGACTCTGTTGAGTGAGTTTTTAGGTTGTCATTGAGTGAATTAAATAGCAGGGGACATTAGTTTTGCAACCTTTATGTAAAATAGCAGGCAGTGAACAGTCTTTTTACTTTTCCGAAATTGAGGTGAGTGGTAGACACATAAAATATTGCATCACCCCTGGATCAAGTTGTGTGCCTCAGCCAAGGGATTCATGGCACAAGGAGGACATTGGTATTAGCCTAACATCCGTGTAGCTTTTCTGATCCACCAAACCATACAGACTTTCAGTTATTACTGTTACAGGCTAATTGTGTAACAGTGTAAATGTTGACTAATTGTGCCTAAACAAAGCTGAAAATGCTTATTATGGCTTATCGTTAACAGGATACTTCTGCATTACATTTCTAAATAGGCTTTACCAGGTTGTTGAATGTGAGGAGGCCAGTGTCCTGTGTGAGCAGATTGGAGCGGAAATTTCCTCCACTCAAAGACAGAAGCACTCCAGAGAGAGGTAGGCCATCCTCTGCTTTGATCTGAAAATAAAAAGAAAACCATTATGTTACACAAGCACAAGCATTTCTTATTACTGCCATGCAAATATCTTCTTTTCTCCAGGTATTAGTTTAACACTTAAGTAAAGTAACAAAGATAAGATAAAGTGTAACTAGAACTGAGCAAGTACATTACGCCAGTCTGAATATGTTGTTATGTAGACTATACTGCCAAAGTTATTTGCTCATCTGCGTTCACACGCATATGAATTTGAGTGACATCCCATTCTTAATCCATAGGGTTTAATATGATGTCGGCCCCTTTGCAACTATAACAGTTTCAACTCTTCTGGGAAGGCTTTCCACAAAGTTTAGGAGTGTGTTTATGGGAACTTTTGACCATTCTTCCAGAAGCGCATTTGTGAGGTCAGACGCTGATGTTGGATGAGAAGGCCTGGCTCGTAGTCTCCCCTCTAATTAATCCCAAAGGTATTCTATCAGGTTGAGGTCAGGACTCTGTGCAGGCCAGTCAAGTACTTCCACACCAAACTCGCTCATCTATGTCTTTATGGACCTTGCTTTGTGCACTGGTGTGCAGTCATCTTGGAACAGGAAGGTGCTATCCACAAACTGTTCCCACAAAGGGAGCATGAAAATGTCCAAAATTTCTTGGTATGCTGAAGCATTAAGAGTTCCTTTCACTGGAACTAAGGGGCTGAGCCCAACTCCTGAAAAACAACCCCACACCACAATCCCCCCTCCACCAAACTTTACACTTGGCACAATGCAGTCAGACAAGTATCGTTCTCCTGGCAACCGCCAAACGCAGACTCATCCATCGGATTGCCAGACAGAGAAGCATGATTCGTCACTCCAGAGAACGCGTTTCCACTGCTCTAGGGTCCAGTGGCAGTGTGCATTACACCACTGCATTCAATGCTATGCATTGTGCTTGGTGATGTAAGGCTTGGATGCAGCTGCTCGGCCATGGAAACCCATTCCATGAAGCTCTCTACACAGTGTTCTTGAGCTAATCTGAAGGACATACGAAGTTTGGAGGTCTGTAGCAATTGACTCCGCAGAAAGTTGGCGACCTCTGCGCACTATGCGCCTCAGCATCCGCTGACCCCGCTCTGTCATTTTACGTGGCCTACCACTTCGTGGCTGAGTTGCTGTCGTTCCCAATTGCTTCCACTTTGTTATAATACCACTGACAGTTGACTGTGGAATATTTAGTAGCGAGGAAATTTCACGACTGGACTTGTTGCGCAGGTGGCATCCTATCACGGTACCACGCTGGAATTCACTGAGTTCCTGAGAGCGACCCATTCTTTCACAAATGTTTGTAGAAGCAGTCTGCATGCCTAGGTGCTTGGTTTTATACACCTGTGGCCATGGAAGTGATTGGAACACCTGAATGCAATGATTCAGGTGGGCAAATGAATACTTTTGGCAATATAGTGTATGTGTATGTGTTACCTCAAAAGTGACGCCTGCCAAGGCAAACGCCTTGAAATCTCCAGTCTTTTCCTCCACTGGAGTCAGCACAAAGCCCTCTTTACTGGCACTGATGTCATATTGCAGGTCACTGTGCAGAGGTCCAACACTGGGGAAGCAGCACCAAAAGTTAGGAGAATTCTGCATAAAAGCAGTAACATTTGAAAGCAACAAATAATATTAACCCTCAATACACCAGTTTGTGGTTTGATAATCACCTTCATTTAGTCTTCATTTGCAAGGGTCTCATGTTGAAACATTTATTCACCACATTTTCCAAATAGACAATGCGCTGCTAGTGCTGAGTATAACAGTTGTCTTTCAAGCATTTGTTTGTCTCACTATGGGATACGTCCTCTCCCTGTAGGCCTCAGAAGCCATATTGCACTATGCCAGCCCATTGCGTGCCGAACGAATGTGATGTTCTTGCTCTCAACCCTCGTAATATAACGTGATGGCACAACATCCGAGGCCTCGTTAAGATTAGTATGCATAGATTTGATCTTAAAATTTTAAGAGTAAAAATTGTCGAAATTATGTTTAAGTAACTATTTATAAAACTGGATTTTGACATCACAACGTGAATAGATTGACGCAAGTACCAACCTTGTGTACTAACTTTTGGCAGTTAGACCCTGCTACACGATTAGTTAACCCAGCACCAGAATTAAATTCGAGTGGGGGCATCCAGCAGCAGTCAGCTGATTAGCAATTGTTTGCCTTTTTTCTTTCAAAAAATTTGAAAGGCAAATAAGGGGGAGTGACTGCAGACTGCACAGCAAATATTTATTAATTAATTAATTAATCCATGTTGAACAGAACATGCTGCACTATACTCTTTACTCTCCCTCTGAGCATTTATTGATGAAACAATTCATATGCAAATCAGTTGGGTGGAGTTGGAAAGCTTGTTCACGTGTTCATTCTATAACTTTGTGATTTTAAAGCTGCGAGCGTATATTCAAGTGTACGCTTGTTTTCATCGTTCATATGCAAATCTCTAACTGCGAAAACCACAGCCGGGCCAACTGGGTCAAAGTGGAGACCCAGAGCATACGAAGCCCCATGCCTCATGAGGGACAGCTCAATCGTCCCCTCCACCCATGCAGGTGGTGAGGAGAAAGAAGTCAAGTGTCTCAAAACATAAGGTACATCAAACTGGCTCCTCAAAGCCTTGCTATGCTCTCAGAGATTACCGCTGTCAATGTGCAGCCTGCTCATGCACTTGCACTGTAGAGCACCAGTTTACTCACACCGCTACCACAGGAAGGTGCCAGTGCACTGTGGATGCACAGCCCAATAATGTGCGTTATGCTCAATGCTGAAAACAGTACAATTCGGTTATAGACTGAACCATGTTCGAACCAAGAACATCTGGCTGCATATGGACCAAGTATACCCTTTAATAATTTTCCAATGACCAATACATTTCAGCATATTTCTTTCCTCTCAATGTAAACTGGGTGGTCCTAATCTTGGGTACCGCTTCCGTATGCATTCCCCTTACCAGTCACAAGGCTGATGTCTCTTGCCACATAAACAGTTTCAAAATCAGTGAAACACAGCAAGCTAAAGCTAACTCAGCCTAACTAAAGGCTAGCAAGCTAGATTACCTCTGTAGCTGCCTGTCGCCCATTCATTCATCCATACTTCAACATTGGTTCGTCCGTTTGTTTGTTTACGCAGTTTTGTCTGTCCATTTGTTCATTTGTCCACCCATTCATCTGCATGTCTGTTTGTATGCGGCTTTTTAGTGATTTTAGTTCTGTATGAGTGGCAGAGCAGGCTAGGAGTGTTGGATAAAGTGCAGTCAATCAAGCTGCTCTTCAGCCACACCCACACAGTTCTTAGGTCTGAACAGTGGTTTAACACATCTTTCATATTTATATCTTATATTCATTCATTCTCTGCTGAATGTTTAACATAACTCAAGTTTAGTATCACAGAAACATTTTTTATATTTTACTTTGTGTTCCCCGGGACTTTAAACAGTGGTGTGCAGAAATAACACAAGATCCTTTTTCAGTGCTCCGTGCTGGGGATATTATCTTTCCTCTAGGGCCCGATGGACAAGGGAGATGCATAAAAGTGTACTTCACAGCTATTTTGCATGTCATGAGCTTTGAGGGGAAAGCAATGGAACAGAACAGAACAGAAGACTTTTGGAGTAGTAATCAGTGTCATGGTCGAAGCTATAGATGGGGAAAGCAATCACTAACTGGCACCTAATACATAATACAGAAATCACTGGATAATGATTACTTTGGTGCAGTCCAGTAGGAGACTGACAGTTCCAGCTGGTGTATAGCATAGTGCAGTGGTCTCCATCCCTCCTCCTGGAGATCTGTTTTCCTGCAAAGTTTTAGTTCCCACATCTAACACACTGTCCCCTCCCCATGCCTATATAAATGCATCTAATCCAGCCGATCAAGGACTTCTGAAGATGTTGATTAACTGGAGAAGATGTGGCAAAATAAGGTTCGATCTAGACCCTAGATCTTCAGGACTAGTGTTGGGGACAACTGGCATAGTGGAATGGGGCTTCTGAGGCATACAAGGAAGTGTGTATCCTATAAACACCTCACTCATACTCAAACCAATTTGGCTTCCTTGAAAGTCAGTCCCTTCTACTGTCTCTAGTGTTTCGTTCAGACTAATCGATTGCTAATATTCAGACCCTCATGAAGACCATAACCAAGTTAGAAGTGCTGGATTACAAATGAAACTAAACTATGCAGGTAGACAGATCAGAATGAATCACTTGATGAGCAGAGTTTAGTACCTGTAGGTTCCAGTTTCATCAGTGAGAACAGTGATCAGTGACTCTGTAGCGCCGCTCTCTTTAATGGAGATCTCAACACCCTCCAGTTCAGGAAACACTTGTCCTTGCAGAAACAGCCCTGCTCGGCCCGTAATCTCCACCATCTGCCCTGGACAGCTCTCTGGAAATGCAAAGAAAGCAAGGATGGGTCTTCTCCTGAGAGTCTGGGGCCATGTACTTACATGTTATTAAACATACTAATCATGTTTTATACATATGTAGTGCTTTGACTCAAACCTCCGGTGATGGTAGCCTCCACTTCAGGTGGGTAAAAAAGAAGCTCTTTGGATGAGGGGGTGACCGTGATCTTTTCCCCAGCCCTGAAAAACAGCCCATGTTTCGTCTTTTATAAAGTTGTAACAAAATCTACAAAATAGTAAATTCGTAGGAGTCAGAAAAACATTCTCACCACAATTTCTATTGGCCGATAAAATGCATTAATCGTGTTTTTGTTTTTTAAATAAAAGAAAAAGAGGAAAAAAGAGAAAAACAAAAAGAAAAAACAGCTCTAGTTTAAACATCAAAGCTAATTCTAGAACCATGTCTGTAATGCATATTCACTGAGAAGGGGAACAGCAGTCAGTCAGTTTTAAAGCTCTTACCGTGCCCAGTAGGAGAACTCATAGTGGAAAGGCTCATGGAGCTCATCTGGTTTCTCTTCCACAGGTGAGCTCTGCTCCTCTCCTCTCTCCTCTCTCTCTTTCCTGCGAGATGCGATCTCCAGCAGCTGCTGCTCCCGCCGCTGCTCCTCCGATGAGCGCAAAGGACCCAGGACCAGGGCGGGCTCACTCTCAATGGACGACCTAAGGTCAAGGGGGGCACACCTTAGACTTAAGCATACAGTTCCTCTACGCTCTTTAAAGTGATAGTTTAGTAAAAGCACAATTTACACAACTTTGTCATTATAGCAAAGTAGCTGCTCAGTCAAGACATTTTTGTTGTCTGCAGTTTTCTTTTGCTTTGCACTGGAGATAAAGTAAAGTAGCTAACAAGCAACTGAAGCTAAAATTCCCCAATTAGCACTGTGAAAACTGCATTACAAACTAGGGCTGTAATCAAGACCACCTTTGTTAAGTCCAAGACCATGACTCGTCAAGACCGAGCAAAGACCAAGTCTGAAGGGAGTCCAAGAGAAAGCGAGACTGAGTCCAAATGAGAGTGAGACCAGATCAAGACCAAAACCCAAAAAAGTCCTCTTTAAGACCATGCCTTAATTAGTCTTTATCTCCTTTAATTATGCAAGTACAATTATATTAAGGTATCTGATTCTTTTCTGACAGAACTGAAAGTCAAACTAAAGCCTTTAAGTTAGCAAAACAAACTGCTTCAATCAATAATGCCACCCATGTAACATCAATAACACTTCCTGTCCTTTCAACTGCTTGGATCATCTGCACCTTGTTTTTAAGACAGTACAATACAATACAGAAACCTTATCAAACGGTTCACCCTGTGCAGCACTTTACTGCCATGTTCAACAATATCCAATCAGATTTTGCACATATGCTTTTCAAACTACTGTAAACTCCAGCCTTCCTACCCAACTAACCCAAACTACAGATATTCATAGTTAGCAAGCTAGGTGCAAATGTGTGTTTTGGCAACACTTAGTAAAACAGTAGGCTAAACATAAGGCAAGACTGTTAAATTCAGTAAAAAACATTTACATGGAACAGACATATTGTATGAACAAATGTTTTTAGCTTCCTCAGTCACGAAAGTTTTAGATTATCTGGAAACACACACTCTACTTGATATCTCTGCGACAAAAGGCCTTAAACTGCTGAATTAATAACAGCACATAATCTAGACTGCTTGATATAAGCAAATCTATTTACAGTTAAACATCACAAAACAGCAGAAATAAACCAACCAATGCGTACATGGTAGTAACCATTTAAACACACAGTGGCAAAAGGTGAACTAAAAGGTGGTGGGGAGGGGGTCGAGGTTATTTCTTACTGTGCTTTATCATACCGAATAGTTAAATGGGTTTCACAAATATTTTTATTATAAAATTCTTTACGTTTCTATCAAATTACAGCCTTAGAGCTCAGCTATATTTGCTAATGAATCAAGCTAAAGCAGCTGAGGCTCTGCTCTACTCTGGTTCAAGTCAGTGCGTGTTGCTGAGCTTTAAAAATTAGTTTTTCTTTTGAACAGTAGTTCGACTCAGTTGAAACAACAAAAATAACATCTTATATCTGGCCTCAATCAAAAACTAAATCACCACACACACACACACACACACACACACACACTAGTGCCAAATTGTGTCAATCTTGTCAAATTTTTCACTGAAATACTCCCTTAACAGAGACTAATATTTTAAATCAGCATATTTTATCCCCACTTACTTGATAGTAACTGTGACATCCAGCATCTTGTCAGTGGTGATGAGTCCAGTCATGTGGTGCCTGACAGCAGTCAGAGTTAAAATGCTGGGGGCAGAGCTGAACAAACAACCATGTTCAGGAATCAGCGACATTTATTCAATGTGTCATACATAAAATTACATCTACAAACATGAGCTTAATACAGTATATCCCATTAGAAATGTATACTTACGTGCTGTAAGTGTAATAATCCTGTTCAAACTGATGGCAGGAGCGTGGAGTCACTTTGTAAACACCTATATAGAGCAATGCAACATAAAAGACAGGCATGTAATGAACATGCTGGCATTTTAAGACAGATAAACATGTTGCACAGCTGGGGAGTAACTAAGTAAACCTGGTTTGGACAGGCAGAAGCGGTTGACTCCCTTGGACAGATTGTAGATGCCTACATTCTCAGGTTTACTGCCGTCTTGGAAGAATTCCTAGAAGGGAAAAAGGAAAAAAAAAAAAAATTGGTAAATGCAGCATCATTCTCACTGTTGTGTCAAAGAGCTCAAGAGAAGAAAAGCCTTGCTCTCACAAGGGTGATGGCGTGGGACAGGGAGCAACGCAGCATGTAGCCGGTCTGTCGGAACTCCACTCCCTCCACATCAGAGTCCAGCACCTCTACCTCCACTGACTTATGCTTCCAGCACCATTCCTCATGGGTGATGGCCACTGACAAAAAAAGCAGTTTGATATTTAAAGTACAACAGAGTCACACATGCCAACATATATTCACACAACCTGCATTCAACAGCAACACATGAAATTTGCGGCTGATGCTGTTTTTTTCTTTTTTTTTAGACTTTTTAAACTATACAGTTTTCTCCCAAACACTAAATTTAGATCATCAAGGGCCTGGGGAGAAAATGAGCAGAATCAGGAGTTTGGGAAAGCACTAAACTGGACAGTGCCGAGTTACTGCTGGGCAGGGACTGGGACAGATTTACTTTCTCAAAGCAAGAGTTCTATATACAGCTGGCTAAGGAGGAATAAGAATTCCCCTACTGGACACTTTGGCTTAAATTATCTGGATAGCTCAGAAATCATGCTTTGTGAAATACACTTTACATTCAGAATTTTAAACTGAATAATCTATTTTTTTTTAATTGAGAAAGTGTGGATATAATCTCAGTTCTTTTCCTACCTTTGTATTTCCCAGGTAGGATATTACTGAAGGAGATGCTGAGGATTTCACTGCTGCCAGAAAGCTGGATGTTCTGCCTCTCCCCCTGTCTGCTCACAGGCTGCAGAGTTACTGTCAGATCCCCACAAGCAGCTGAGAAATTGAATACTTATTATTTTAAAACCACAATAAAGAATTGATGGTGGATGGAGTAAAGGTTTAGCAGAAAGTTACATTAACGCAATTTTCCCCTTAACTCAAATGCAGTTGAACAGCCAAGGGATTTGTATAAAACTAAGGCATCAAGAGGGCTACTACTACTGTTTATACACTATATGGACAAAAGTACTGGGACACCTACACATTTTTATGACATCCCATTTTAAATCCATAGTAATTAATATGGAGTTAGTCCCCCCTTTGCAGCTATAACAGCTTCCACTCTTCTGGGAAGCTTTCTACAAGATTTTGGAGGGTGTCTGTGGGAATTTTTGGCCATTCACCCAAAAGACCATTTGTGAGGTCAGACATTGACATCAGATGAGAGAGCCTCATCCGTTCCAGTTCATCCCAAAGGTGTTCAGTGGTTCTTCCACACCAAACTCACCCAACCATGTCTTTATGGACCTTGCTTTTTTGTACTAAGGCAGAGTCATGCTGGAACAGAAAAGGGCCTTTCCCAAACTTTTTCCACAAAGCTGGAAGCATATAATTGTCCAAAATGTCTTGGTATGCTGAAGCTTTAAGATTTCCCTTCACTGGAACTAAGGAGCCTAGGCCAACCCCTGAAAAACAATCCCATAGCATTATTCCCCCTCCACCAAACCTTACAGTTGGCTCAAGGCAGGTAACGTTCTCCTGGCATTCGCCAAACCCAGATGCATTCATCAGACTGACAGATAGTGAAGTGTGATTTGTAACTCCACAGACTATGTTTCCAGTGCTTTCCGAGTCCAGTGGTAGTGTGCTTTACACCACTCCATCCGATGCTTGGCATTGTGCTTGTGATGTAAAGCTTGCATGTAGCTGCTCGGCCATGGAAAACCATGCCATGAAGCTCCAGGCAGGCAGTTTTTATGCTGATGTTAATGCCAGAGGAGGTTTGGAACTCTGCAGTTACTGAGTCAGCAGAGCATTGGCGACTTTTATGCACTATGCTCCTCAGCACTCTGTAACTTTACGTGGTCTGACACTTCATGGCACAGTTGCTGTGATTCCTAAATGCTACCACTTTTCAATAATACCATTCACAGTTGATCATGAAATATCTAGGAAGGAAGAAATTTTGCTAACTGACTGTCATCCTATTACAGTACCACGCTCAAATTCAATAAGCTCTTTAAGATGACCCATTCTTTCACAAATATTTGTAAAGGCACAGTCAATGAGAGGCAGGCAGGCAATAAGACATGATTAAAAGGTGTATCCCAATGCTTTTGTTCAAATAATGTACCTATGTGACATACTTCTGTCTGTTTTTACAGATAATAGCATGTCATACAGTGCCAGAGACCACATAAACAAGTCTATCTGAGATAAAGTGGTCTGGGGCAAGTATATGATGATTCAGGCTTTCAGCTTGCAGTATGTAAATTGCTGGGGTACATAACTTTCCATTATTACTTAGGGTAAAACAGTTTTGTAGCTCCAAAGCAAAACTAAATACGGATACTTTCAACAAACATGGCTTGGCTGATCACCTTGATTTGGACTTTCTTTTTTTGTAATAACACAAAGAACCTGCTTACCCAGACATGAGACAGAGCCAGAGACCGCTGCTATGAACTGAGTGAAGAGCAGGTCACTGAGTGGGCGATCGACCAGTGAGATATCGAGAGATTGGGGCTGTAAAGCGAGTCCAGCCTTGACCTCAGCCTCTGGAAGGGTCACCTGCGTAAGTCAAATAAAATAATAATAATAAAAAATTGAAATTATATATATATATATATATATATATATATATATATATATATATATATATATATATATATATATATATATATATATACACACACACACACACATATATACATATATGCGTATATGTGTGTGTTTGCGTGCACGCTCCTTTCCCATCATTACCTGTACACTGTAGTCTCCTGGTTTGGCTTGGAAGCAGAACGCCCCCTGATGGTCACTCTCGATGGTGCGGACCACACCCTGATCACGTCCTTGTCCAGAAAGAGTCACTTTATAACGTCCAAGATGCTTTATGCTATCTGGGAGGCGAGCAACAGAGATCTGACCACACACACTAAACCTGAGAATGAAAATTTAGATCCATTTTTACAGTCTTACAATGCACTATGGCTTTTTGTTAGCATCCATATTCTAAACCATTATTTGTTCTTATTCACTTATATTATTTCATGGTACTGTCTTGAAATTATAATGAAATCATTTAGCTAGAAAACAAATGTTAGAAGAAATTTTTAAACTTGGTTTCTTTATACAAATTGAAGTATTCCTTTGCGTTTCAGTTATCTGACAAGATTGAATGTCAACTCCTGTAGTCTTTTCCACCGTATACTTCACTTATAACCCAGTTTCCTATAACATAATATGTATACCACTGTATTATCAGAAGACTATAATTATTATTATCATCATTTTTTATTCTTGTTACTTGGGAAGGTTAATGAATATATACAAGTCCACCCCCAACACTGACCCTGCAGTGATAATGTCTGGGAGCTGGGGAGTGCTAGGTGCAATCTTCACTGTGACTGGCTCAAAGAACATGAGTTCTTTATGAGTATTGATGGTGTAGGTGCCAGTGGTCATGTTCTCCAAGCGGAATGAACCGTCTTCTTTGGTTAGCACTACAGAAAGAAACCAGAGATTAAGGGAGAGGGCTCCTTCAAAAGTACTACCGATAGTAGGGCTGGGCGATAAAACGATAACGATAAGTATCGCGATATAACTTTTCCTCGATAGAGCGATAAGACAGGTTAGATAAATTTTCGATATAATACATCATTCTCACACTTCCACGTTTTAGCGAAAGCCCCTTTGGCGTTTTCTACTGCAAAGAAAGTGACACTATTCTGCTGTCGCCAGGAGAGGGCGCACTTCCGAGTTTTTCGACTTGATTAGAGAGGGAGGAGGCCACAAGTAAAAAAAAAAGGTCGCCAAATATACTTTAGCAACATCTGAAACGTGGAGTTATACATTCCCTGTTTGAGTAACGGCGATCTGTTCTCCCGTGACCAAGTGCGAGTCACGAGATAAGTGACGTAACTGTACTGTCCTACGGTGAACTCACCTCTTTCCATGCATCCTAAAAACTTTAGCGGTGTTAAACCACATCTGCAGCGCCGTGTTACAGCGCCAAACCTCATATTTTAGTATTAGTGCATTCTCGAGCAAAGAAAGTGAAAGAAAGAAGTGGGTTAATGGGAGTTACAGGCCTGATTTAAACGAAAGTAAACTGAGGAAGCTGTGAGGTATTGGGAAGCGGGAGAGCGCTAGGTTAGCTTTCCAGGCTAGCTGTTTTTAGCTGCTGGCTAACTTGAAGCGGCGCTCCAGCACAACACAGTGAATTGATGATACGGTAGATCAAACAAGACACAAAATCACCGCTTTCAGTTTAAACATACCTAAAAGGAGGACTCTGTTTGACTGGTGCAAGAGATTCACACTGCAGATAATGCTTTTACACAGCGAACGTCAGATATTTTGCGGTTCACCCCTTAAACTACTACGATAGCATAGAGAAATCCAGTCGTCACTAGCTGGTGTCTGAATACTGTGATATGCTCTGACATGGATGTGGTAGGAGTGACAGCAGTGACCTACCGAACCGAGTTGACGTTGTTGAGAAACTAAAGAGTTTAGCACTGTTGTTGGCCACTTGTTTAGCAATTGTAACGGGGTAGCCAAGTGCTCGTCACCAAACAGCTAAAAATAATCTGTTTTCTTTCTTAAATTATGACTATTACAAAAATTGCAGTGGTGCTTTTCCAGCTGATAAAAACAGCTCAGAAACTTTCTCCCACTGTCCCAAGACAGATTTGTGAAATGTTCCACTGTTTGGTGAGTAGTTGTCATGATCCGACCATAAATGATAGTTTAAAACCACAATTAACCACCCAGGAGCAAAATCAGCCTTCAAATGTGAAAGAAATTATGATTTGACATTTATTGCGATATGTATCGATATCGAACGATATGAATTTTGTTTATCGTGATAACGTTTTTTGGCCATATCTCCCAGCTCTAACCGATAGTAACAAGAAAAGAAAGAAAAAAATAAATCAAAAATAAAAAAACACTCACAAAACATACAACATCCTATAATATAGCAATCACTGCAGTTACCTTTAATCTGGTTGTTGAGAGTTACAACTGCATCTGGAACTCCTTCCCCATCTGGGCTGTTCAAAACTCTACCCATCACTGAAAAACCCATCACTTGGAAAATTGGCTAAAAGAAAGCAGGGAGAAATGATGCATCATAAACATCATTGCCAACAACTGATAGCTCAGTTGAGTTCTAAGTCAGTTGTCTCAAATGAGAAAGAGTTACAGGATGTTAGGGTTACCTCTAGCCTCATACTGCTGTGCTCGACTCTAAAATCCAGCCGGGATGGAGCAACATCGAAAGTGATCCTTTCACCTCTGTAATATGGCACCTGCGATTTCAGAAAGGATTAGTTAGTTCTCAGCTGACTACTTATCTGGTTCTTCGTTGTATAAAACAAAACAAATATAACTCAATTATAAAAACAGCCAAGAAAAAGATGATCTTACCACAGTGTATTCACCGCTAGGCAGGCAGGGAAAAGAAAAAGTACCATCCTCACGTGACTGTGCACTGCACAGGTACACGAGTGATAAGTCATCTGACACGGCTCCATCTACTGGAGCTTTGCTGCAGCCACTGATATCCTGAGGGAAAGAAATGGAGCAGTTTGCCAGAAGCATTTTTCACATTTCATTCCAATCCCTTCTTTGTGTAGTAAAGTAAAGCACTGGAACTAGACCTGTTATAATCAACATTTCTGCACACAATTAAATACCCTAGCCGTGATTAACAATGTAATTATTTTCTGAAAGACAATTACATTAAAGAAGAAGCCTAAAATGGCCTATTGGCCAAATAACTGGGATCAGAATTATGTAAGAATTGTGACAGGCCTAACTGGGACCAGCGAAAAGTCCTTGACGAGGTTATTAACAGTCAAGCCATTTACCTCTTGTGCCATAGCGGTGGAGTAGAGGAGGAAATTAACCTCCTTCATGGGTTCACCATCGCTCTGCACCTCTCCAGAGACATCATAGCCTTTAACTACCAAGGGAGCTGCAGCTGGAGCATTGGCATTCGACACAACCATGGAGGTTGAGCTCTGTTGAGACAAACCCATAACTCTCCATTAAACAAACATTTATTACACAGTACTGTTCAAAAGGTTGGGATCACCATTCAAACATCCAGAACCAGTTAGAATAATGAACGGACTGATAAATGATTTGAAAAAGAATGGAAAAGCTGAGTAGCATTCAGAATACAGCAGAGACCCAGTTGGAATTGCTCAACATAAGAAT